>NC_052623.1:268719156-269019156 GCF_016161935.1 Mauremys reevesii
ATTCAGAGCAAGCAACTTCCGTCCATTTTGTTTGTGACATCGGGGGAAGGGAAGCAGCACACAGGGTCAGTGAGCAGTTGAGAACCCAGTCTCTGTGCAAATATCTCCCCTTTGCCGTAACAAACGCTGTGGAGATAAATACCAGATCTCTCAGAAACTCTAGTTACAGAAGGTGATTATCACAGTTTCCCTGGGTGGTTGGGAATCTTACCAGCCCCAAATTCATGAGATGGTCCATGATTGCTTTTCCCTAAGGGTCTGGTCAGACAATAATAGGAGATATGCCTATCTCCTAGAACTGGAAGGGACCTTGAAAGGTCATCGAGTCCAGCCCCCTGCCTTCACTAGCAGGACCAAATACTGATTTTTGCCCCAGATTCCTAAGTGGCCCCCTCAAGGATTGAACTCACAACCCTGAGCTTAGCAGGCCAGTGCTCAAACCACTGAGCTATCCCTCCCCACCATGGTCATGAGTCTCTAAGTCAAAGGGCAGTTCACTGGCCCTGGATTTATTTCAGGCCTCATGGCATCAAGTGTGCATGTCTTGCTGTGTCAATATGTGATAGTGCTGTGCAAGAGCCGGCACATGCTGCCGCGCAGACAGTTCTATTGGCAGCATTTCCTGGGGGCAAAAGGATGGAGCACTGTGCCAGGCTTGTCCTTCGTGGCATGGTGAGAGAAGCAGATGGTGCCAAGGTATCTCGTTATTTTACAAAATTAGCCAGGAGTAAAAAGAAGCATGGGATGAGCTATCTGTTGCAATGTGGAGCCAGAGAAACCAGCAGTTGATTGGTTTAAGGTTGTCCCGGGGACATGTGTGGTCCCACCCACTTGCTCGCCGCAAAAGGCAGACAGGAGTGTGTGTATGTGTGGTAGTCATCAATGGTAACTTCCCCAGGCTACTCAGTCCATTTGAGTGCCTCACAGGTGGGACTAAGCAGATTAATATCACACCTTTGCGATTTCTTTAGGGCTGCACCATTTCTCACTGTGGTTACAGAGATTGGAAAGTCGGACCCCCAGTGATGTGATTACTAGTGGTTGATGTATCACGAGCATCAGGGCACTTTATGGGAAGATGGAGAATAAGAATAAAATGCACAGTTAAAAATGACTAGAAAAAAGTCTTAGGCCAAATTCATGCTAGGGGTAACTAATTGACTTCAGTGAAGTTGCACCAGGGTTTAATTTGGCCTCTTGAATAAATTACTTTGAAATAGTGGGTCTTTCTAGCAAATAGTAGCTAAATTTATTTATTTTCTGTATAGGCTTTTCTATTGCTCTCATCACTGTATTGTTGTATTGGAGAGTCTAAGGGCACCAGAGATACTGCCCTATATTTGGAAATGCACACGGGCCTCAAAGGCATCTGCACCAGATCATCATGTCTAGATCACAAGTCCCACGTGGGGGCACCCCCCCAGAGTAAATCGAACTGAGATTAAAATGGACAAGTATAATGAAGCTGGACATCACTGTGGACAGCTCAATGAAAACCTCTGCTCAGTGTGCAGCGATGGTCAAAAAAGCAGGCAAAATGTCCATAAAGAATGGGATGGAGAATAATACAGCACATATTATATTATTATTTAAATCAAAGGTCTGCTCTTAGTTCTGGTCCTCCCCATCTAAGAAAAGGTACACCAGGAATAGAGGGAGCTCAGAGATGGATGACGAAAATGACCAGAGACTGGGAAAAATGTATATGTGAGATTAGAGAAGAATTAATAAGAGGGGACATGACAGAAGTATAGAAAATAATGGATGATAGAGAAAAGGTAGGTAGCTCCAATTTACCTTCTCTCTTAATAAAAGAATAAGGGACATTCAATCCATGTGAAAGGCAACACATTTAAAACAAACAAAACAAAAACACTTACTTTCTTAGCACACAGTTAATTTGGAATTCACTGCCACCAAGATATCAGAGTAGCAGCCGTGTTAGTCTGTATCAGCAAAAACAAGAGGAGTCCTTGTGGTACCTTAGAGGCTAACAAATTTATTTGGGCATAAGCTTTCGTGGGCTAAAACCCACTTCATCAGATGCATGGAGTGGAAAATACAGTAGGCAGGTATAAATACACAGCATATGAAAAGATGGGAGTTGCCTTACTAAGTGGGGAGGTCAGTGCTAACGAGCCAATTTAATTAAGGTGGAAGTGTCCTATTCTCAACAGATATCTTTGAGGCCAAGAATTTACATACAAAACAGGATGAGATGGTTATATGGCTAATGGAAACACCTACAATTATATTAGACAAGAAAACTCAATAACCCTCGTGTATAAACACTCTTGCTTCAGGACAAAGCCAACCACTAATTGATGATCGGTAGGGGAAAACTTGCCACGTAGGCATGCTAATCTGTAATTGTAAAAATAGGAAATTTAAACAGGATGATCTGCTAAAAGACTCGAGTAGCCTGATTGTGAGAGGTGGCTGGGTATCCACCACTACAACTGAAATCAGTGGAAATTTAGCAGGTGACTAAGCCTCAGTGGTGTGAAATCACAAGGCCAGGGACTAAATGTTGTAGTCACCAAAATGGTTACATTGTCATGACTCTGCTGAGGTATTACCAAATGCATAGTGACTTGACTTAGTTAGCCACCAAAGGATGAGAGAGGCAAGTCAGTGTAAAAGTAACATCCACATTCACACTGGCACATGATGGGGACCTTGGCCAATTTGGCTAAGAACTGACTTCCTAGTTTAATGATTGGAGTGCTCCATTTTCACAGATGCAGAGGTTGGTGGGAAGAATATGCAACAGGAATTATTTTGCTATCCAGGATTGTTTGACTGGCAATCAGTGATGGGTTGAACTTCAAAAGATTGGGAGGTTCAGTTTAGGTAAGTGCTCAAAAGCTTGAGCCAGCTCCTCAGCTGATGTCAATCCACATAGCTCTGTTGACTTCAACAGACGTACGCTGATTAACCCCAGCTGAGGGCCTGGTTCTTTACGCTTTGTCAAACCTCTTGGGTCTGTCAAACTGAGCTATAAATCTCATAAGAGAGAACAGATATTTTCTTGCAAGATTTCTGGTACCTCTTGATTTCAGTCAGGGCAGAAATTCCATGAGAACAGCCTTTTTATCATGGTGTTTTGACACTTCTGCTTTGGAATCAGGCATTTAAAGAATGTCTGGCAATACGGGTTTAAGTTTTTGTTTGGCTCAATTTGTACTCAATCCAAATCGATTTGCCAATCCCCAATGGATATGTACCCTCCTCTTCCTCCCCCCTAGTATTACATAGCTGAAGGGGGAGCAGCTGGTGAGTCATGCCTTTTCTCTGCATTCAGTATGTCCGTATTCATGGCGATGGATGAGGTCCAGAGCACTAGAGATGGCTAAACATAGCATCTGTCTTTAAAAAAGAGGATCCGGGAATTATAGACCAGGCAACCTAACTTCAGTACATGGAAAGATATTGGAACAAATTATTAAACAATCAGTTTGTAACCACCTGGAGAAAATAGGGTTAATGAGGAATAGCCAGCATGGATTTGTCAAGAAGACATCATGCCAAGCTAGCCTAATGTCCTTCTTTGGCAGGGTTACTGACCTACTGGATGGGGTGAAGCAGTAGATAGGATATATCTTGATTTCAGTAAGGCTTTTGGCACAGTCCCACATAACATTTTCATCAGCAAACTAGGGAAATGTGGCCTAGATGAAATTACTATAAGGTGGGTGCACAACTGGTTGAAAGACTGTACTCAAAGAGTAGATATCAATGGTTCACTCTCAAACTGGGAGGGCATATCTAGTGGGGTCCCATAAGGGTCAGTCCTGGGTCCAGTACTAGTCAATATTTTCATTAACAACTTGGATATTGGACTGGAGAGTATGGAATGCTTATAAAATTTGCAAGCTGGGAGGGATTGCAAGCACTTTGGAGGACAGGATTCAAATTCAAAATCCCCTTGACAAATTGGAGAATTGGTCTGAATTCAACAAGATGACATTCAAAAAAGACAAGTGCAAAGTACTTCACTTAGGAAATAAAAATCAAATGTACCATTGCAAAATGGGGAGTAACTGGCTAGGCAGTAGTACTGCTAAAAGGGATCTGGGGGTTATAGTGTTTCACAAATTAAATGAGTCAACAATTTGATGCAGTTGTGAAAAAAAGCTAATATTCCAGGGTGTTATGCTGGGGTGTTCACCAACACCAGCCTTGAGCGAGGTAATGTGTGTCGGGGGAGGGGGCTCAATTAATCTGAGATGCTGCATCTGGAAGGGAACCAGGGATTGATGGTTCCTAATGGCAGATGAAGCCCAGTTTGGGGAGGAGCTGGGCTAGCATTATAAAGCCAGGAAGCAAGAGCAGAAAAGGGCTTTAGGGAAGAGGTTTGCAGTCATTCCCCTAGAGGGAAAGAGAGTTGGCCAGCGATAAGGAGGAGATTCAGCAGGAGAGTAAACCCCAGAGTCCTGCCCTGGACTAGAGAGACTTAGAAGAGGCCTAGAAAGTTGAAGAAGCCATGGGTAGCAGAGGAGTCTCCAGTGGTAAACCAGAAACCGGTAAGAAAATAGAGAAGTGGGGTAGGAAGGAGTTCCAGGAAACAGCAACAGGGTCTGAGACTGAGTGGAGCCCGTTTGGTAGTCACAGGGTCCCTGGGCTGGAACCAGGAGTCGCAGGTGGGCCTGCATTCCCCTACCAGCCACTTGGAAAATGGATTTGGAACAAAGACTGCCTGAGACAGCATACAGACAGCCTGTGCGGTGGGACTTTGTTACCCCGGAAGTGGGGTGCACTGCGTAGTGACCTAGCCGGAGGGTTGAGTCATGAAGAGGGAGCACCCTGGGTGAGGGAGAGGGGCCACAGCAGAAGCAACCAACAGAAGGGGGCACTAGGTGGGGGGGAGAGTTAATTCCCAGACCTAGCCTCAAGGAGGCACCACTATGGTGAGTGGACCCCTTTACCAGGTGCATTAACAGGAGTGTCGTATGTAAGACACAGGAAGTAATTGTCCCACTTTACTCAGCACTGGTGAAGCCTCAGTGGAGTACTGTGTCCAGCTCTGGGTGCCACACTTTAGGAAAGATGTGGACAAACTGGAGAGAGTCCAGAGGAGAGCAACAAAAATGATAAAAGATTTAGAAAACCTGACCTATGAAGAAGGGTCAAAAAAACTGGGCATGTTTAGTCTTGAGAAAAAAAGACTTGAGGAGGGACCTGATATGTCTTCAAATATGTCAAGGGCTGTTATAAAGAGGGCAGGGGGCTCAAGGGTTCTCCATGTTCACTGAAAATAGGGCAAGATGTAATGGGCCTAATCTGCAGCAAGGGAGATTTAGGTTAGAAAGTTTTCCCTAATATCTAACTGTTAGGATAGTTTAGCTCTGGAACGGGCTTCGAAGGGAGGTTATGGAATCCCTGTCACTGAAGATTTTTAAAAACAGGTTGGACAAACGCCTGTCAGGGACGGTCTAGGTTTCCTTGGTCCTGCCTCAGCGCAGGGGAGCTGGCCTTGGTGACTTCTCAAGGTCCCTTCCAGCCCTATGATTCTATGAGTCTATCAGGAAGAGGGTATAAAGAAGAGTAGCTCATCTTCTCCTTTGGGAGTGAATAGGGGTATTAATTTCACTAGGACTTTGTGCTTAGCTAGAGGCTGCTGCTTGCACTGACAGGGCACTGTTGTGAGGAAGCTCACGCTGCTGGAGTCAATGCTGCCTGGAAGCTCCCGGCTCAGATACATCTCTCTCCATTGGAGGGAGAATCGCAGCATGTTAGACAGGACTGCCAGAGATGGTGGTACGTAGAGTGGGATATGGAGAGGGCTGAGGAGATGGAACAGAGTCCGTGTAATAAGAAGAGACAGCACATTAGCACTGCTCTGAGTTGGTGTGTCTTTAAAACCTGATGCCTTGCAAGAGTGTGTGTCTGGCAGTGAGCTCCCTTGTCACTTCTGTAATCCCATTCAGCCAAAGAAGAATGGAGAAGAGATTAAAAACAAAGCGGAAGGAACCCACTCCATTCCCTGCTGTGGCTTGCGTCTGGTGGCACATGCCCCCATGCAGTCTGGGTGTCTGCATGACTCACTCCCCAGTACTCCACGGGTTGGGTAGCAAGGGTACCTGCACCCAATGTGTGTGCGCCATTTCTCGAGGTGCTGTTGTGAGAGCTTGCAGGAGGGTGCTCTATCCACCACAGCTTTGTCTTAGATAAAAATGGGCAGAAAGAGGGAGAAGGGACATAACTTTGTGAAGACATGGGCTGATTCTGCTCCTGTTGAAATTAAAGACATGACTCCCACAGACTTCAGTAGAAGCAGAGCTGGGTTAATGGTAGGTCTGGCCTTCTTTAACGTCTTTGTCAATGATCCACAAGAGGGAAGATAACAGCATAGTAATGGAAAATTTCCAAAGCTACTGAACTATGAGATGTTGGGCGGGCAAAGGGACTAGAGAGATTAGAAATGAGGGAGAGAAATAAAATGAGATCTTAACCTCGCCTCTCGTGATGCTCACTTCTCTGGCTTTCTAGGTGTCCTTCCCATCATCTGTCACCATGACCAGCACTCTGATCCCCCTCTCCTTGGACATCTTTGCTGGCTTCTGACTCAGCTCCTAATTCCCTTAAAAATTGTTCTCCTTGTTTTCTAAACTCCCTGGACTCTCTCCACCAGACCTCTTTGACCTCATGGCCACTTTCTCCTAAGGCCTGCTCGTGCCACTGCTCCAGTCTTGGCTCGGTCTCACTCCCCACCTTTCCACCATTTCTCTGTGGATGTAGCTCTCCATGTGACTAAGGAGTTCCTGCATGCCCAGAATGAATCACCACTGAGCACTACACCACAGCAACTCCATCAGCGTTGCCATAGTGTGCCCATCTAGCCATTACTCACTCTCTAGCTACAATCCCCTCCCCCCTTCCCAGTAAGGAAAGTAGATGAGGAGAGAGATGAGATGCATTAGGAGACCAGAGAGGAGAGTAATAAGAAATGAGGGTGAGAACAGAGGAGGAAGATTGAGATAAAGGGGAGTGGGTTAAATTCTCCCACTGTTTACAGTGGTGCAATCCCCTTGAAGTCAGGAGCCCTCCAGGGTAACATAATGCCACCCTAATTCTCTGAGCTGAGTCTCCACTTGTTCCAAGTGAGGTCTTGCTTCACTTATCTGGTTACGAGAAAGCAACCCGAGGCATCCACGGGCCCAGTCCTGCTTCCATTAAAGGCAGTGGAAAGATTCCCATTGATTTGAACAGGAGTTGACTTGGAATATCTTCCCCTTTCTTCCCTAAGAGGTGAGAAAGTATTTAAATTAGCCCAATAGCCTTTCACCTGAGGAGCCTGGGGTTCAAATCCTGCCCGATACTGTCACCCAAATGACCCATTGCAGGCAGAGACTCTCCTCCCATTCATAGCTTTTACCAATGCCCCTCAGTCCTGCAGCAACTGCTGCTCTCCTAGTCCTGGCTCCCCTGCCAGCGCCCCTCACGGCCATATTTAATTGCAGCAATGAATTAACAAGTGTGAGCAATGAGAAATATTAATCCAGATGGCAGGCCTCATTTTCCTTATTTAAAAAAAAAAGGGGGGGGGGGCTTCATGGAGGAAAGCATGGCCATAGAGAAAGGGGAGGAAAATATTTGATTAAGAGGAGGCAGAACAAAAGAGAGAGAGGGAGTGGAGAAAGAAAAAATGGGAGGGAGAGAATGGAGATGAAGTAGAGGAAGGGGGAGAAATTCAATCTCCGGGATAGTTCCCACTTCTTCCAGGGCAGGATTTCTCCACTGAGGAGAGAGAGAGGGGTGGGGGATAAGGAAAGAAGGGAAAATAGGAGAGAGAAAGGAAATAGCATGAGAGAAGGTGAGTACATTGGAGATCGAGGAGAGGGGAAAGGGGCAGTGGAGAGATTTGTCCAGTGGGATTCCCACCCAGTGCAGTATAACAGAGTGTTACATTTTGCTGTCAGCAAAACCCCCAGTGTGCACCACCAGCTGTCAACAGCCTTGCAGAGCACTAAGTGGTGCCATTCGCAGCTGCTGTTATGCTGGCAAAGGGGCTGGGTGGGGAACCCGTTACCCAGCCTTCCTGCCTCCGAGTGTGAGGTGCCATCTTTGCTGACACCCTTTCCTATCTCTCTCCAAGCCTGAATCCCCACTCTCCTCTGAAGCCTCTCTTCCTCCCTGCACATCTGACAGTACAACACATGACGTGCTGTCTATTTCCATGCCTGCTTAAGCAAATGAGTCTGCCCATCACTCCAGGGCATCTGCCATGTGCCAACAAGGCGAGCCAGGCAGGTGAGATTTCTCTGACATGACATAAGGCTCAGCAGGTGCAGCGCTTCCTGCAGGAAGGGGCATGGAAGCCACTGTATCTGTTGATGTGCCAGCAGGGCCTGGGCGTGCGCGTGGGGGTGGTTGGGTGGGGCATGAGTCAATAGGCTACATGTAATACTTAAGATGCTCCATCAAAATGGTGTTTCAGCAGCAGTGAGGTGCAGGATGAAAAGGAAATAGAACAGATGTATTTTGACATCTAGTGGGGAAAAAAGTGGCTCTAATCTCCTTGTCTCTCAGGGCTTGTCTACACATAAAACTCTACAGCTGTACAGCTACACCACTGCAGTGCTTAAGTGTAGACACTACCTATGCCGACGGGAGGGGTTCTCCTGTCAGCATAGGTACTTCATCTCCCTGAGAGGTGGTAGGTAGGTTGATGGAAGAATTCTTCCCTCGACCTAGGGCTATTTACACAGGGACTTAGGTTGGGTTAACTATGTCACTCAGAGGTATGGATTTTTCAGACCCCCGCTGACCTAATTTTCTAGTGTAGACCAGGCCTCAGTCTCTGTCTTCTTGCCTCTTGTTTTCTCATCACCAGAGACTACTGGCTGCTTGTAGTGGGAGTGGGTGGGGTGGAGAGGAAGGCTGTTGTGAGGATAATCCGATTATGCCAAACACAAAAGATAGATTTCTTTGACTGCTGTGAATTCTCATTGCCTACTTTATTTCCCTCGTCTTTCTCTGCTTTACCTCTCCATCTAATGCATAGCATCCATTTTACTGTCATAAATGTTGGGCATCTCAGGCCTTCACTCTCCCTTCCTACTGCTGGAATAGGGCCTCTCTCTAGTAATTTCCTTTTGCACATTTTCTTGCTCATTCCTCTTCCACACAGAGCATCACTGCCCCTGTCTGTGCCTCTGCTTCCTTTGCTCCCAACCTGTGTCTTGTCTGTTTAGATCGTAAGGAGCAGGGATACTCTCCCCACTATGTTTGTCCAGTGCCCAGCACAATGGGGTCCTGATCTTTGACACCTTTGGGTGCTACTGTAATACAGTGAAGTAATCGTAACTGAAGGAATTTTTCTCCTACCCCTAACCTGCCCTGTCTGCTGGAGGCAAAGCTCTCTGAAGTTCTAGTCTGGGAACCGATTTTGGGTTAGGTTCACCAAAGAGCTATACCAGAGCAGACTCTAGTGTAGACCTTTGGTGGTAGAAAGCCCACCTAGAACGTGCCTGCAGTAGTATAAGTTACCCACCAGGAGACCTTAGGCAAGTTGATGCAACTGTGAAAGTAGGTGGTGTTGACCTCGGAGGGGCTGTGGCCAGGTCACCCAGAGAATGTGCTTACTTAGGGTATGTCTCCGTTGCTGCTGGGAATGGAATTTGGAGCTCAGGGGCACATCCGCTCACTAGTTCTGATCAAACTAGCATGCTCCAAATAGAAGTGGCAGAAGGGGCCAGCCACCCAAGTATGTACGTAGGATCTCAGACAGGGTCCTACTCAGTGGCTATCCCCTCCCACTGCTCACGCTGCTGCGGCTATGCTTGATCAGACCAAGCATGGTATGTCTAGCTGAGACAGAAATTATACCTCCGGCTCCATTGCAGACATCCCTAGGTGCATCCCAAGGCAGCCTCTGCCAGCTGCCGTCCTCTCAGCCCCGGATGAAAGTAAAACTGCCCTCTTCTGGCAAAGGGTGTCAGTGCAAATGTTGTCTGCCTCCTCTTGTGACCCCACTGGGGATTGGATTCCCGGTGAAGCTCTCTTCTCTCTACCCCAGTGGGGTTGTGAACAAAGGCTTATCAAATTGTGTTTAATTACAAATAAATAAGTATGATCAGTTCTCCATTTAGTTAAAATTGTTAACATTGTTAAAATTAAGAGTACTTTAAATTAGTCCCTAGTTATAGCAAAAGTCACTGGATGTGTTTAATATACTGAAACCCAGACCAACACAGCTTTATTTCAGCATGATTCACAAACTGACACTCTGCTTATAGGTGATGAATAGTGCATCTTGCTCTTGCTTTTGTGACCACCTTTTTGTGTGCGATGTTTCTCTCCCTAGCATTCACAAATATACCCTCAAACCACCCTTGATCTTTTCCATCCCCTTAGCATGAGAATTGTCTGTTCTTCCTGTTAACTCATTTGAGAGCTGCAAGTGGAAGGTCAGAAGATTTTTTTGGGAGAACTTAGAGTGTATTTGAGATGGTTCGTAGAGCAATGAATCCTGGGTCACCAGTCTGTAGCTTCTTGTACTGACTTATCTGTCTGTCTGACATCAGTAGAATGTGATGTGTCAGCCACAACACAAACTCATGTTGAATTGAGAAGTTTTATTGAATTTAAGGAGAATGTCTGATATATACCTGCAGGAAAACTGTAAAAGCTATGAGCATAAGTTAATCGAAATAAGGAAATAAAAATAAAGAAAAGCAAAAGTTGCATCACATTAGAAGACAAAACAATACTCTTACGATGAAGTAGTGTTCTTCATTAGGCATCAGGGCTTCAGAGTAATCTAGGCCAGAATTTTCAGTGCAGCTCCCTCCCTTGAAAATTCCTGCAGTAGTATTTGAGCAGCCAGAAAGTCACATGTTGTTCCATTATTTTTGTAACAGGATCACAAATAGCATAAGAATTGGTTAAGGCTGTCAATTCAGCTTTCATGGTTAAAAAAAAGAGCTCCACGCCATGCACTCAGAAGTTATAAGGGCTGCAACATCTCTGTATTCCGCAAAATAGCATGCAGGGCAAATCTTGGCAAATAAAACATGGCATTTCCTACGTCCCAGTGCTATTGGGTGTCTTTCCATCATCAAGCAGGAAGACTGACACAAAATAATTTCTGTAGCGTCCCTGCAATGTCCTTATCCTCCTTGATTGTTCCCATAGACTGTCTTGCAGACTTTCCACTTCTGGTATTCTCAAATAATTTTTATTGGCTATTTTCTCTTTAAATTTCCTCTTAGCGCTCCTGATTTTCATATTACATTTTACCTGCTGTAGCATTTGCTCCTTTCCTTTGGCATCAGTTGTGTTGAATTTCCACTTTTTGAAGGGTACCTTCTTGGACATTGCCATTATCCATGTTATGTCTTTTATTGTTTGTTTGTTTAGGGGCATGCAGACCTCTTCTTGCTCTTTAATGCTCTGCTGAATCTAAAGGTATAAACCAGGGGTAGGCAAACTATGGCCTGTGAGTTCCCGTTGGGGAGTGGGGTCTGAGGCTTGCCCTACTCCGGCACTCCAGATGGGGCGCAGGGTAGGGGGCTGCACCACGCGGCTCCTGGAAGCCACGGCATGGCCCCGCTCCGACTCCTACGCACTCCAGTGGGTCCACTACAATGGGAGCTGCGGGGGTGGTGCCTGCGGATGGGGCAGTGTGCAGAGCTGCCTGGCTGCGCCTCTGCATAGGAGGCGGAAAAGGGACATGCCACTGTTTCCGGGAGCCGCTTGAGGTAAGTGCCACTGAGATCCTGCACCCCTGAGCCTCTCCCCATTCCCCAACCCCCTGCCTCAGCCCTGATCCCGCTCCCGCCCTCCAAAACCCTCAATTCCAGCCCGGAGCACCCTCTTGCACCCCAAACCCCTCATCTCCAGCCGCACCCCAGAGTCTGCACCCCCAGCCAGAGCCCTCCCCCTGCACCCCAAACCCCTGCCCCAGCCCGGAGCCCCCTCCCACACCCTGAACTCATCATTTCTGTCTCCACCCTGGAACCCTCACCCCCTCCCACACCCCAACCCCAATGAGAGCATTCATGGCCCGCCATACAATTTCTATTCCCACAAGTGACCCTCAGGCCAAAAAGTTTGCCCACCCTTGGTTTAAACTGATGAACTTTTGTCTTTAGATTCTACTATTTTCCTTCCCACAAAGATGTTGAGCTTAACTATATGGTCACTAATATGTTAGTGGCTCAACTCCTTGAGCCAACTCCTGGGTTTAGGACTATCTCAAGAGTAACCGCTGTTCTCATGTGTTCCAGAGCTAGCGTTTTCCAGTTGTTCATGCCATTCTCAGACCTGCAGTGTTTCCTTTTAACTCTAAAAATAGCACAGACTCGTTGAGGTCAAGAGTTTCTCATCTAGTCACAAGTCCAGGCTCTTCTAGTATCTGGCACTTGAAAGAGAACTGCTTTTGTGTTTCCTCTCTCCATTGAGTATATGGTGCTGCTTAGTTCTTCTCAATTTGGTTGTCAAATCATAACTAAGAAAGGGAATTAGGTCATTGCAGTTGTTGCTGTTATTTTCTTCAAAAAGTTTCTTCCCACACCAACTAGTGGCTTCTTTTTCACCAAGTTAGTTATTTATTATGTGTTTTATGCCTGTGTCCCTTAGACCTACTGCAGTTTATGGTTTTAGGACCTATTAGTTGGTTTTCCAGGGCCAGAGTTAGTTACCAAGGGTACGTCCAGACTACCCGCTGTATTGGCGGGTAACGATCGATTTATTGGGGATCGATATATCGCGTCTTGTCAACTCCCCGTTGACTCAGGAACTCCACCAGAGCGAACGGCGGTAGCAGAGTCGACGGGGGAGCCGCGGCCGTCGATCCCGCGCCGTGAGGACAGGAGCTAAGTCAGAATAAGATACGTTGACTTCAGCTACGGTATTCCGTATCTTACATTGACACCCCCCCCTAGTGTAGACCAGGCCCAAGACTACACTAAAATAAATGCTGCAAGAATGAAACGGATTGTCAAACCTGGGGTGATTAGAATAGCAGGAGGTTCTAAAGGCAGGTCTGAGGGGGATGGGCAGAGCTACGCATGGGTCTCCAACGGGTGATACTAGTGGGGATTGAGGGGCATTCGCAGAGCTGTTTGGGGATTCCAGGAATGAAACAGGTGGGAGAAAGGTGCTGCTGATCTGAAGTGGCTTGAATCATCACAGCTATGTGGGGGAAGCTTGCAGAGCCTAGGCCTGCCTCCAACCAACACTATATGTGGCTCCCTCACAAGCACTAAAACAGCAATAACAATAATGCAACATTACAAACATCACCGGTGAACATTCTTCACCTTCCCTGCATCCATCAATGAAAGCACAAGTACAACCAGGAAGGTAGGAAGGAAAATTTGTGAAATGACAATATGATTCATACAGTGCAACGTAACAGCATCACAGAAAGATGTCAACAAGTCTTGGCAGGAATTCATAGAAGGGGAACCAAAATGATTAAGGGACTAGAGAGATTAAAAACATTAAATATGTGTATCTTGGCTAAGTGATGATGAAAAGGGATGCGGTAACCATTCTCCAGTACCTGAAAGGTGTAAATACCAGGGAGGGATGGGGATTGTTCAGTGTGACCCCAAAGAGTATGGGATGAAATTGACCAAGGAGCAAATGTAGGCTGAAATATTTCCTTAAGGTGGGATCTATGGGTCTGTGGAATAGTCTCTCCAGGGGTGGATGCCTCCTCACTTGAAGAGTCTGTTAAAGGTGGACTGGACAAAGCGCTGGAGAGTATATTCTAAAATAAAAAATCTGCATTGGCCAGAGGTTGGTGGGATGAGATGTGACCTACCTAATTGGCCTTTTCCATCACTAATCGGTGATACTGGCTGTAATTGTGCCACCCTCATGTCATTTTGGGATGATCTCTGTGCAGGCGCTGGGGCTGGTGCTTAGACAAACAAGCAGGAATGGGTTCTAACACAGGCACTGCTGCCACTTGACAGAGGTGCCATTTAGGGGGGCAGGGAGAGTTTCGTAAGGAAGGTGTGCTCCCTGGAGAAGCTCTTAACTGCAGCACAGCATGTGTGTGGAATGTGAGTTTTGCAGAGGAGAGGGGCTGCTCCCAGCTTGTGCCCCTGGGGCAAAGAGTCAGTATTTTGTTTACAAACAGAGGCAGAGTGGTTAAGATAAGAAAGGGCTGGTAATTAAATCAAGGATTTGGAAGTCGTTAATGAGACTGTAAAACAGAAATCCCTGTTCAGTGGGTGGGGGTGTTGAAGAGAGAATGCAGGGGGCTCAGACAAAATACAGCAAAACCCTCTGAGCCAAGGTTACATTCAGAAAAGAGGGAGATGTGAGGAGCGTAGGTGAAAAGAAGGGGCCAAACCCCAGGGAAGGGATAGCAGTGGTATAGAGAAGTTCCCACTCCACCTGTGGTACTTGTGTGACCCCATCACCATAGTATCTGAGCACCTCACAATGTCTGTTTCTTCTCACAGCCCCTCGGTGAGGCAGAGCTGTGCTGTTATCTCCATTGTACAGCGGGGGCACTGAGGCACACACGGACTAAAGGCCAGATTTTCAAAGGTATTTAAGCACCTGGTGGTTAAGTGCTTTGTAAACCACAATAGATGCCTAGCTGCATAGGTGTGCGCAGCACATTTCATTAGGGTGTGCACCCAGGGAACTTTATTTTTTTTTTAAGGTGAACATCATAAAGGTTGGGGTGCGGGAGGGAAGGGGCTCAGGGCAAGGGACTGGGGCAGAGGAGAGGTGCAGGGTGTATGAGGGGGCTCAGGGCAGGGGGTTGGGGTTCAGGATGGGTGCAGCAGGGGACTCAGGGCAGGGAGTTGGGGTGCAGGGTGCAGCAGGCGGCTTAGGGCAGGGGGTTGGGGTACAGGAGGCGTGCGGGGTGCAACGGGGCTCAGGACAGGGGGTTGGGGTGTGTGCGGGGTGCGGCGGGGGCTCAGGACAGGGGGTTGGGGTGTGTGCGGGGTGCGGCGGGGGCTCAGGGCAGGGGGTTGGGGTGCAGGAGGGTTGCAGGGTGTGGCAGGGGCTCAGCAGGGGTTGGGGCAGGGTGCAGGAGGGGCTCAGGGCAGGGGGTTGGGGTTCAGGATGGGTGCAGCAGGGGACTCAGGGCAGGGAGTTGGGGTGCAGGGTGCAGCAGGCAGCTTAGGGCAGGGGGTTGGGGTACAGGAGGCGTGCGGGGTGTGACGGGGCTCAGGACAGGGGGTTGGGATGTAGGAGGGGTGTGGGGTGCAGCGGGGGCTCAGGGGAGGGGGTTGGGGTGTGAGGTGCAGGCAGGGGGCTCAGGGCAGGGAGTTGGGGTGCAGGCAAGGGGCTTAGAGCAGGGAGTTGGGGTGCAGCAGGGGGCTTAGAGCAGGGAGTTGGGGTGCAGCAGGGGGCTTAGAGCAGGGAGTGGGGGTGCAGGAGGGGTGCAAAGTGCAGGCAGGGGCCTCAGGGCAGAGAGTTGGGGGGGCGGGGTACAGGAGGGGTCCGGGGTCCGATCGGCGCCGTTTACCTGCAGTGGCGTGCTCCCTGCCTGCCTGCCCTGGCCCCACGCCACTCACCACATCCCTGCTCAGCCCCTGGGGGGGGGCCCACAGGGCTCCACGCGCTGTACCTCCCCCGAAGCTCCCATTGGCCACGGTTCCCCATTCCTGGCCCATGGGAGCTGTGGGGGGTGGTGCCTGGAGCAACACACAGAGCTCTTCCCCCCCCCCCCCCCGGGGCCCCAGGGATGTGGTGCTGTGCCCGCCGCTTCTGAGAGCAGCGCGGGGCCTGCAGCACCATGGGGGGAAAATCCCATGGGCTGGATCCAAAGCCCTGAGGGGCCGGATCCAGCCCCGCAGGCATTAGGGTGTGCCTGGGCACACCCCATGCACACGCCTATGCCTAGCTGCATCTTTGGGTGCCTAAAAACCTTTGAATCTCTGTGCAGAAGGCACTGGCCTGAGGTCATACAGGAAGTCCATGAGGGGAGTAGGGCCCAAGTCTCTCAGGGCTGGCTCCAAATCCACTGAACCAGCCTCTTTCTCTGCTGCGTGCTGCAAAAAAAGAGAGCTCTGATAGATGGGAGCAAAGCCAAGAAGGCCAGTTCTCTGAGACTCCAACAAACAGTCCTAGGCGCTTGGGAAGGATGTCATGTTTGACAGCATGAAAAGCGGCACAGAGGATCATGAAGGATGAAGAAAGAGAAAGAATGAGTGTCAGATGAGAGGGGATCACTTAATCCCCAAGAGGCAGTGGGTTCTGCCCCAGGCTGGGTTATAGAGCATTAGTTTCTGTGCAATTTTACATTTTACTGAAAACTATTTTGTTTTGTCATTTTTTGTTCTGAGCTTGAGAAAAGGAAGGAAGGAGAAAGTGTTGTATGAGTATCAGATGTGTTTATGCCTCAAATTCCTAGGGTTTCAGCTGTATTCAGGCCAACTCCAGAACAGAGAACAGAAATTGCATCCAAAGAGTCCATAAAGTCAACAATTATTGTCATGATTTGTATTATTCACTGGGCACCATCTGTGTGCTCAGCACTGTTCAGAATATGCCAGAAAATATAGTCCCTGAGCCCATGCATATAAGATGTGTAGCCCTGGATAAGATAGTTCAGCTATTTAAGTATGAAGTGAATAGTTATTGAGCACATGTTAATATCTATGAGTGGAGATGCTGATGGCAATAGAAGTTTTACTGGATTAAGGACTAGAAGATTTGATCTCCCAACTTTCTTTCAAGAGGAAAAGCTGCCCAGAGCTTTTGTGTCTGTTTATTTGCCTTTGCTGCCTGCAGTGGCCCTGAAATACCTCAGAAGTGTCAATTCTTTTCTCAACTTTCAAATCTGGAATTTTCTTGGTGTTTGGTTTTAAATGTTCTCCTGTGAGAACTGCAACTCGATCACTGTAGTGTTGTGTTTAAGGGCCTTCTGGAAGATACCTAGCCTTTAAACAGAAGTGAGAGCAGTGTTGCCAACTGTCATGATTTATCAGTAGTCTCATGATAATTATTGTTTTTCTTAAAGGCCAAGCTCCTGGAGTCAAGTGGATATGTGATGATTTCAGCCTGCATTCTTAAAAATGAAGTTTCTAGCTCTCTTGGCTTTGGAGAAAGCTTCAAAAGATGACCCAAGTACACCGTAAAGGCTAAAAAGCAGAAGGCAAATAAAAAGAACTCCAAATCCATTATTTTTACATAATTTCATGATTTTAAAGCCAATCTCTTGATTTTTGGTGTACCTGAATCATGATTTTTTTAACATCTGGGGTTGGCAATACTGTGAAAGTTACTTGAAAGTGCCAGTTTCACTCCTGTTTAAAGTCAGTTTCTAGTCTCTTATTTGGAGTGAGGTAACACCCATACACCCCCAAGCAGGTGCAGTATAAACTCATGGAGCCTTGCCCTAGTAGGATGTTTCCAAAAGTTAAATGACCTATTCCAAGCTCGGTGAATTGCAAAAAAGTGATAGAAAGAAATGTAGATTTTTCTACAGTTGTTTCAATTATTGTATTCAAGTGTTTGTAACAAAGTAAGAATTAAAATGTAAACCTAACCAGTGTCCCTTAAGTGAATTGGCACAAGATGTCCGAAGATGTTAGTATTAGAGCTGAGTGGGTCTAGTGATTTAATTTTCTTTCTTTATATAGGAATTAGATACAAAGCTCGTCAGCTAATTTCTACGTTATCTGCAAAAAACTAGAGTTTTCAAGTGCCCAAGTAGCCCCTGGAATCATGGTTAAAGTTGCCCCCCACCCGCCACTTGAGCCTCATGGCATGGGAGGAAGGTGGGATGGACATGCTCTGCTTCATTTTCTGTCCTACCGAGATTCGCGCCTAGCGTAAGGCAAGGTGGGACACCAGAGTGAGAGAGAGCCATTCAGGAGCAAAGAGGGACATCCTGTTTTTTCAGAGAGGGAGGTTTGTAGGCATGTCTCTTTGATGCACTGTGCACATATGATTTTTTCTCTCTTGTTCCATCTCTAAGTCTCTCCCTCCTGTGCTAGTAAAAATCCTGTGCTTGTTTTGCTCCCAAATAAATAATTCCATCTATTTTATCTGTCTTAAGCACCTTGGTTCTTATCCAACTTTTCAATCACCTTGATATCTCAGCCTAATAACTATGCCTGTATTTATCTCTCAAATCTCTTCTCTTCCCTTCAGTGGGGTGCTCTCTCCTCCCTTGTCTTCCCCCTTATCTCTCTGACCCTGGATTTCTCATTGGCACACTGCAGCTCGAGCTGACATTTTTACACGGCACCTTCTGGCTGAGCAGAGGAGAGGAGGCTGTGCATGATGGACAGTGGAAGTGGATAGAGCTGGTGCCCTGAGCATCTCCTGTGTGTGTAGTGGGGATTCAGAGGGGATTCACCAGGAGCTGAACCGTTTACATTGGCTTTCCTGTTGCTGGAAACCCACCATCATCTCCTAGCACATGTACTCCCCATGCAACCCACACCTGTCTGCAAGGTTCCAGGTGTGGGTTGAAGCAAAGTCCTGGAGGTCAGGGAGGGAACCAGTGGGGAGTCAGCTCAAATGAAGAGAGGCAGGGTATCATCATGACGGTGAGAAACACTGTCCAGGGGCAGAAAGATTTGTAAGAGGTCAGGGAACTGGAAGGGGTCTTTATTGCCATGCTCTGAATACTGTGTGGCACTTCAGTGACAAGCAGCAGCATAGATCTGGCTAACTGGCCAGCTAAGCCAGGTTTGTGGCTGCTTTACTTCACCCAGAGGGTACAGACCAGCCAGCATGTACAGTCTGTACAATGCTTTGGGGAGCCCTGGGTACATGAAGCCAGGATGACTATTAATAAAACCAATATGTTTCGAAAAGCTGCTGTGATCCGCTAAGACCCTCGTCCCTGCCAGGGAGAGGAGCATAGATACATTTGCTGATTGGGTCTCACAGTATTGATGAACTGACCTCAATCCCACGGTGTGGCAAAGTGGCTCCTGGCTTTGGGGATGCACAGTAATAAAGAATGATCAGATGCAAATCACTCCCCTGAGAGCCTGAGTTCTTCACAGCCAGTGTGTGTTTGAGGGATGATTCATTCATGTTCCATTTTGGTGGCACCATTTCTTTTTCTCTTGTGGCGAGCTCCCCTCCCTTCCAATCAATGTCTCATACTGGATGTCAGACTAATTGTATGTGTGCAAGTCTCCATTCCTCAGATAGCTGAGCTAAGAGAGTAAGGATTAGACTGATTTAGCGTGTGTGTGTGTGTGTGTGTGTGTTACGTACACCGCTGTCCATTGCTGAATGTATTTATCAGTTTGTTGTAGTCTTGCTCTCCAGTGGCTGGCTGTACTGCTATTACTGATAACTAATGGTGATACTCCTTCAGCTCCCTGGATAGAGGCTTACATTTTATAGCCTTAGGTTGGGAGTTTGTCTCTGGTGCAGCCTGTCAGCAGGTGATGGTGCTGTTGGTGAAGTGCTATTTGGATGTGCGCCCACACCATCTCTCCTCAGCCCCTCAAACCTCAAGTGTCTTTCTTTAGCACTTTACACTCCTCCCCCCCGAAGTGTTTTTCGTGGCTGCCTTTTCTCCACCTCAATCCCCTCTATCCTTCACCATGGCAGAGAGAGGAGTTCCAGCGTGTTCAGGGCTTGTAAAACTGAAAGGGAAATTGGAAGTGTTTCAGCTTTGTGTATGTTTCAAATTTTCCTTGCAGTTTACAGTGCTAGACACACTGGATCCTATTACATAAAGATGTTTCTTGCCTTCATTCCAAGGCACATTGCCTGTTCTTGGCACTTTCCTTCTAATTTTATGTTCTCCTTGGTGAATAGTTATACCTACAGCTTTACTCAACTTTATCCTAATAATAACACTTCCTGATTGACTTTAAAGGAGAAGCATCCCTTTTGGCATTTTTTCTTCTGATTTTATTCATGCCTTGAAACCAACTCAGTAACCTGAAGCCATGGGAACCCAATGACACTTGGTCTTCTATTAGTGTTGGGTGATCCTCTCTAGTTTTGTTTGTCCAGCTCAGACAAAAGTCCTGGGGACAAATTCTGGTTCCACTGATGCTACCTGGCAGAGTTCCAGTTGGCCTAATTGAGACCAGGAAAGGGACCTAGATGCTCATTTTTGGTTTGGAAATGAAGGCTGCAAATATAATGAGAACTGACTGTTTCTGACAAGGTATTATTTCTCTGGTCTTCAGTGGTTCAGTCTAAATTAGAAATACAGGATGTTTCAATAATCATGATATTTCAGTACTTCCACTTCCCACCAAAATCAGGGTGCACGTGCGTGTGTACACACACACACACACACACACACTTTTAAGATGCTAGTTAGAGGAGGAGATGTCTTGTGCTTTAACCACAGCTCTTGTATACAGGTTATCTGAGTTCTATTTACCTTCTCTCACAGACACATTGTGTGACTCTGGGCAAATAATTTCACCACTCTGCTTTCATTTGTCCATCTGAAAAATAGGGATAATAATGCTAAAATGTCTCATGTGAGATTTAATTAAGGCTTCTAAAGCAATTAAAGAACTCTGGCTAAAACGGGCTATTGAAATGCAAGGCATTATTATATATTACACACAAAAAAGCTACATTAAATGAACATTATTAAGATTGTGAAGTTAAGCACTCAAAAGTTACAAAAAGCCAGAATTGAGGTTGCTTGTGCAACCCTAATTCGCCCTCCTTGTGCGTAAACATTGTGATACGGTCTTTAATTACATGATCACATACTATTTTTTCCACAGGACCCCTACCACATTCAGTGCACAGAATGGATGGCGCTCATTTAATGAGCAGCTATTCAATATTTTGTTTCCTCTTCGCTGGTCAATGTGTGGCCCCATGCCCTGTTTACTGCATGCTATTTGACCCCTGCTCTGAAGACAGAATTATTGATTTCCTCATGGTCTTTTCTGTGATGCTCATCAGAATAGCCTGAGTGCTTCACAAATATTAATTAATTCATTTTCACAACACTCCTTTGACACCCGGGGGTATTATTCCCTCATGTTACAGATGGAGAACTGAGGCACAGAGAGCTTAAAATGAAAAAATCCACTACATTTGAATGCCCAACTTGAGACACCTAGAACCTGGTTTTTTTTCCAGAATACTTAGCATTATATAGCACTTAATACCTCCAGAGCATACCTTTCACTGACTTCTACTGCAGCTCTGAGTCCTCAGCACTTCTGCAAGTCAGACCTCCAGGGTCTCAAGTCAGTCACCCAGGAAGTGCAGAACACACCATTAGGCTATGTCTGCACAGCAGCTGGGAGGTGTAATTCCCAGATCAGGTAAACATACACGCACTAGCTCTGCTCGACCTAGCACCTAAAAACAACACTGCCATGGTGGCAAGGGTGGTGACTCGGGCTGATTGCTTTGTACCCAGGGGATCAGGTGGGATTGTATTCAGGAGGCTAGCCTAAGCCACTGCCCCCGCCTCCACGGTCTCACTGCTACTTTTAGGGGCTAGCTGGCATGTGTACAACTCTCTGAGCTGAGTTTGTGGCAATGAAAGTCCAGACACTGCAAGGGGAGAACAGGGAGTTTGAACCCCAAGAATAAGCAGTTGAATCAACTGATTCTAAACAACGTTATTGTTCTATAAAAATATATCCAGTAAGGTCTCTTGTGAAAGTTAGTAAAGTTCTAAACTTAATAATCATTGAGATATGTACATACAGGCTATGGTTATGAATTTATGTGCTTGTGTATATAGAGAACTGTGCTCATAAACTCAAGTAACGATCCATTGTACAACCCAGGAAAAGACAATGTGGGTCATTAAATTTAATGGAAAGACATTGAGATAGCTGGGAATTTTCCCTCATTGAATATAGTGACTGAAGAAAAAAAAGGCTACAGACCCTTTTAAAATGGAACAGGTTTGAAGTGAAATCCATCCAGCAATGGAGGGACAGCATCTAGGTGGGAAGCTGTCCATGAATGCTGGATCCTGGCCTTGTCTACACTTAACAGGGATCAACGCTGTGACGATTGATGCACCGGGTGTCGATTTAAGACCCGCTAAATCAACCACAGATTACTCGACTCTGGTACTCCACCGGAATGAGAAGAATGAGGGGTGTTGACGGAAGAGCATTTCCCATCGACGCAGTGCGGTGTGGACACCACAGTAAGTCGATTTTAAGCTATGTGGACTCCAGCTACGTTATTCACGTAGCTGGAATTGCATAACTTAGATCGACTTACCCCCGGAGTGTAGACAAGGCCTAAGGCTAAAGGGTGTGGCTGTGAAATTGTTCCAAGGCAATAAGTAACTTGTATTAGAAAAGGGATTTTGTCTGATATAAAAGTGGAAAGCCTCAGGTTGCGTCTTTGTTTTCAGCGTAACTCGTGCATGTTTTCTCTCCCTTACTATTTCATTTCTGAATCTGTGTTTTTTCTATTAAATAATCAGTTGTTTATCTTTACCCCATGCAGGTCCCAATTGTGCAAACTGTGTGAAGGGTGGGTGCCAAGGTGAACTGATAACTGGAGGGCTGGTTCCACATCTTCAGGGCTGATGAACTAGAGGGGAATGGTCCAAGTGTCTGGTTCTTAAGAACTTAGGGAGGATAGACTTGAGGAGACTTAGAACTGGAAGGGCTGGTGGTGTCTCTCTGCAAGGAGTAACTAGGCTGGTGGAAGCCAGGGTTAGATCTTGTGCTTGTGGGTAGGCTGCTGGTGTCAGGGGATTGAACCATAATGGCACAGAACAAAGGCCCAAAGGTTACAGGGCAGGAGGAAGCAGAACCCTTTACCAGTCTCCATGGTCCCCAATACATCACAGAATTACACCTCCCAGCTGTTGTGTTAACGTACCCCAAATGACCACCTGTGAAAAGTTTGGTTTAAGTGACTTGCCCCGCATCACACAGAAACTCTGTGGCAGAGGCAGTGATAGAATCCAGTTCTCAAGGGCAGCTTTCAGCTGTCACCATGAGACCATCTGTGACGCATGGCCAGAAAGAGTTAAACATCCTGCAAAATACATAACCCTCAAAAGACATGTAGGGAGATAATGTTTGTGTTTTTGTGTATTTACATATATATGAGTAGGGTCAACGATGTAATCAATGGTCCCTGTCTATGCTGTATTCTGATAGTTCAGAGATCAAAAGAACATCCTCGCATTTAAATGAATTGTAAACACGAGATATCTCGGTATTCATCTCTCTTTGAAATGTACTGTGAATGGTGGAGGAACAAGCAAATTGCCTTATGTTAATTCATAGAGCTAAGTGCCGGTGATGGACCCTCTTCAAAGTTATGGTTATTATCTTTTGTTCCCCGAGGAACTCCAACTCATTAAAAAGACATGAAATTGTATAGAAGATCCTTGGGACCTGATTCTGTCATGTCAAATCTGCTTAAGCTTCATCGGGGGACGTTTGAGTCACAAGTCTGAGGTCCCAGTTATGCTGGTATGCCCTGAATATGATATTTGGACATTGGACTATAACCTATAAGAACATAAGAACATAAGAAAGGCCGTACCGGGTCAGACCAAAGGTCCATCTAGCCCAGTATCTGTCTACCGACAGTGGCCAATGCCAGATGCCCCTGAGGGAGTGAACCTAACAGGCAATGATCAAGTGATCTCTCTCCTGCCATCCATCTCCATCCTCTGATGAACAGAGGCTAGGGACACCATTCTTACCCAGCCTAGCTAATAGCCATTTATGGACTTAGCCACCATGAATTTATCCAGTCCCCTTTTAAACATTGTTATAGTCCTAGCCTTCACAACCTCCTCAGGTAAGGAGTTCCACAAGTTGACTGTGCGCTGCGTGAAGAAGAACTTCCTTTTATTTGTTTTAAACCTGCTTCCTATTAATTTCATTTGGTGACCCCTAGTTCTTGTATTATGGGAATAAGTAAATAACTTTTCCTTATCCACTTTCTCAACATCACTCATGATTTTATATACCTCTATCATGTCCCCCCTTAGTCTTCTCTTTTCCAAACTGAAGAGTCCTAGCCTCTTTAATCTTTCCTCATATGGGACCCTCTCTAAACCCCTAATCATTTTAGTTGCTCTTTTCTGAACCTTTTCTAGTGCTAGAATATCTTTTTTGAGGTGAGGAGACCACATCTGTACACAGTATTCGAGTTGTGGGCGTACCATGGATTTATATAAGAGCAATAATATATTCTCAGTCTTATTCTCTATCCCCTTTTTAATGATTCCTAACATCCTGTTTGCTTTTTTGACCGCCTCTGCACACTGCGTGGACATCTTCAGAGAACTATCCACGATAACTCCAAGATCTTTTGCCTGATTAGTTGTAGCTAAATTAGCCCCCATCATATTGTATGTATAGTTGGGGTTATTTTTCCAGTATGCATTACTTTACATTTATCCACATTAAATTTCATTTGTCATTTTGTTGCCCAATCACTTAGTTTTGTGAGATCTTTTGAAGTTCTTCACAATCTGCTTTAGTCTTAACTATCTTGAGTAGTTTAGTATCATCTGCAAACTTTGCCACCTCACTGTTTACCCCTTTCTCCAGATCATTTATGAATAAATTGAATAGGATTGGTCCTAGGACTGACCCTTGGGGAACACCACTAGTTACCCCTCTCCATTCTGAGAATTTACCATTAATTCCTACCCTTTGTTCCCTGTCCTTTAACCAGTTCTCAATCCATGAAAGGACCTTTCCTTTTATCCCATGACAGCTTAATTTACATAAGAGCCTTTGGTGAGGGACCTTGTCAAAGGCTTTCTGGAAATCTAAGTACACTATGTCCACCGGATCCCCCTTGTCCACATGTTTGTTGACCCCTTCAAAGAACTCTAATAGATTAGTAAGACACAATTTCCCTTTACAGAAACCATGTTGACTATTGCTCAAGAGTTTGTTTTTCTATGTGTCTGACAATTTTATTCTTTACTATTGTTTCAACTAATTTGCCCGGTACCGACGTTAGACTTACCGGTCTGTAATTGCCGGGATCACCCCTAGAGCCCTTTTTAAATATTGGCGTTACATTAGCTAACTTCCAGTCATTGGGTACCGAAGCCGATTCAAAGGACAGGTTACAAACCTTAGTTAATAGTTCAGCAACTTCACATTTGAGTTCTTTCAGAACTCTTGGGTGAATGCCATCTGGTCCCGGTGACTTGTTAATGTTGAGTTTATCAATTAATTCCAAAACCTCCTCTAGTGATACTTTAATCTGTGACAGTTCCTCAGATTTGTCACCTACAAAAGCCAGCTCAGGTTTGGGAATCTCCCTAACATCCTCAGCTGTGAAGACTGAATCAAAGAATCCATTTAGTTTCTCCGCAATGACTTTATCATCTTTAAGCGCTCCTTTTGTATTTTCATCGTCAAGGGGCCCCACTGGTTGTTTAGCAGGCTTCCTGCTTCTGATGTACTTAAAAAACATTTTGTTATTACCTTTGGAGTTTTTGGCTAGCCATTCTTCAAACTCCTCTTTGGCTTTTCTTATTACACTCTTGCACTTAAGTTGGCAGTGTTTGTGCTCCTTTCTATTTGCCTCACTAGGATTTGACTTCCACTTTTTAAAGGAAGTCTTTTTATCTCTCACTGCTTCTTTTACATGGTTGTTAAGCCACGGTGGCTCTTTTTTAGTTCTTTTACTGTTTTTCTTAATTTGGGGTATACATTGAAGTTGGGCCTCTATTATGGTGTCTTTAAAAAGGGCCCACGCAACTTGCAGGGATTTCACTTTAGTCACTGTACCTTTTAACTTTTGTCTAACTAACCCCCTCATTTTTGTATAGTTCCCCCTTTTGAAATTAAAGGCCACAGTGTTGGGCAGTTGAGATGTTCTTCCCACCACAGGGATGTTGAATGCTATTGTATTATGGTCACTATTTCCAAGCGGTCCTGCTATAGTTACCTCTTGGACCAGCTCCTGCGCTCCACTCAGGATTAAATCTAGAGTCGCCTCTCCCCTTGTGGGTTCCCGTACCAGCTGCTCCATGAAGCAGTCATTTAAAGTATCGAGAAATTTTATCTCTGCATTTCGTCCTGAAGTGAAATGTTCCCAGTCAATATGGGGATAATTGAAATCCCCCACTATTATTGGGTTCTTAATTTTGATAGCCTCTCTAATTTCCCTTAGCATTTCATCATCACTATTACCGTCCTGGTCTGGTGGTCGATAATAGATCCCTACTGTTATATTTTTACTATAGCATGAAATTTCTATCCATAGAGACTCTATGGAACCTGTGGATTCGCTTAAGATTTTTACTTCATTTGAATCTACACTTTCTTTAACATATAGTGCCACTCCTCCCCCTGCACGGCCTGTTCTGTCCTTCCGATATATTTTGTACCCCGGAATGATTGTGTCCCATTGATTGCTCTCAGTCCACCAGGTTTCTGTGATGCCTATTATATCTATATCCTCCTTTATCACAAGGCACTCTAGTTCACCCATCTTATTATTTAGACTTCTGGCATTTGTGTACAAGCACTTTAAAAACTTGTCCCTGTTTATTAGCCTGCCTTTTTCTGATGTGCCAGATTCTTTTTTATGTGACTGTTTATCATCTGATCCGGCCCTTACATTATACTTCTCATTCCTCTGCTCCTTACTATAACCTGGAGATTCTCTATCATCAGACTCTCCCCTAAGAGAGTCTGATGATACTATGAACTATTTCTGGAAGAACTCTTGCAACTACAAAGCTCACTATCTCTGCTATGAATCTGAATCTTAAGACTTGAACTCATGGCTGAATGTATATTGATCTTTTAACCATACTCTCTCATTTAATAAATTTTAGTTTAGTTAATAAGAATTGGCTATAGTGTGTATTTGGCTAAAATCTGAAACATTAATTTACCAGGGAGGTAATGTGTCCAATCCTTTGGGATTGGTAGAACCTTTTCTTTTATATCAGGGGTTCTCAAACTGGGGGTCGGGACCCCTCAGGGGGTCGCAAGGTTATTACATGGGGGGTTGCAAGCTGTCAGCCTCCACCCTAAGCCCCGCTTTGCATCCAGCATTTATAATGTTAAATATATTAAAAAGTGTTTTTAATTTATAAGGGGGGTCACACTCAGAGGTTTGCTATTTGAAAGGAGTCACAAGTACAAAAGTTTGAGAACCACTGATTTATATCATGAAATAAGATTTTTCAGAAATCGTCATATTTGACTTAGGTACCTGGATGGAGGCCTGAGGCTGGATCACTTTAAAGGAACTGTGTTGTTTTGACTTCTGAGTAACCAGTAAGGTAATAAAGAAGCTATTTTATGCTGGCTTGGTAAATCTAAGTATTGGAATATCTAACAGCTTTTTCGGGATTGTCTGCCTCATTCTTTGCAGTTCATCCTAGTTGAGTGACGACAGCTGGCCCCCGCTGGGATCCCGGTCACACCATCCTTTCTCTGCCTGCAGTCCCCTGCCTTGTTCACCACACAATTTCCAATTTCTGCAACAAATGTGGCAGGGGTCCCACGGACAACAACAACCTCCTTCCCTATACAACCTGATTCATCCTCACAACAGGGCTATCCTGGTTACTGAATGAGGCGGTGGTGCTGTGGAAAAAGGTTGCACAGGCTGCCTTAATTCTGGCATTGCTTATATTCTGAGAGTTTGACACCACAACCGTAATAATAATCTTTTAGTGTAGTTTGTGCTTGTGCAATTTCTTGTTTTTAAAAAAACAAGCTGAAAAAAACAAATTGTATCATGTGGCATCATATTGATACCTGCAAGGGTCTTCAGCGGGGTTGGACCCTTTAGATCCATTGCACAGAACTCTGCCACTTGAGCTAACAGAGTTACAGATACCAGTGGCAGGTTGTCATCCTCTATGTGGACCAGAACCAGAGCGAGGTCAGAGACACATTTTGTAAGTGGGTTTCACATATATTTGCAGAGGAATGGTTAGACTCCCGAGTCTTAGGATCCATTCCGGGGTTTGCAGGGGTGTGTGAGTGGGCACAGACTTTTCTGCTCTTCCTCCTACCCCCAAGTTTGACTTCTTCTGCCTTGTTCCCTCCCATCTGTCCCTGTCCCAACTCTGTCTCTTTGGCACCCCTGGCTCCTTGTCCAACTCCTATTCTCCTACCCAGTCCTAGTCTTCACTACTCAGGCTTCTTATCCCAATCCCAGTCTCCTTGCCCAACCAGTCCCCCCCGCCTCAACTCCCGGTCACAGTTTCTCTCTTTCCCCCACTCCTAGTTTCATGAGACTCCTTGCCTCAATCTGCTCCTTTCCCTCCCTCCAGTACAGATGATGTCCCCTCTGCATTTGAATCAGGGACCATCCTCCACGCTGTATGGGTGCCAGCAAGGGGGCTGGGCCAATGAGAGCATGAAAGACAGGCTCCCTGTTCTCAGTTCCACTGCCCAGCCCCACACAAGCCTGGAGCAGTTATTACAGGGAAAGTCCTTCTGAGCCCCTGTGAGCCTAGACTGGAGCATGCTCAGTCACTCTATGGGGATGACGTATGTACAGTCTGATCATATGCGGGAGATGGAGCATGCTCAGTGAGGACAGAATCTTTAGAAATTTTAGCTGCAAAACTCTAACAAGTTTTTACTGAGCATGTCCAAACTTTTTTTCCCTCCAAAGGCTTATAACTTGGTCAAGTTCTGGCTGATTTCATGCAGATAATAAAGGCACATCCCTGACCCACAGACAATCCCTATGCCAAATTTCAAGTCCTTGCTCCAAAGGATGGGGACAGTAGAGCAGTTCCACATAACTCTCAAGATTCTTTTAACATGGCACAACAACATATGTTTCCACCTTGCTCTCAGAAACCTCTGAACTATCTTGGCTAAAATTTTCCATAAACAATGAGCCTGAGGCAGAAACCAGCCATGGGTAATTTCACCTCAAACTGTTAAAATTTGGGAAATTATAAGTGACTGAAAACAAGATGTTATAATAGGAAGTTTTGGGCAAATTCAGTAGTAGGCAACACTACCACTCCCACCTATAATTAATCCTAAAGTGTAAAACACCTCAGAACTGGCCATTTTCATAAGGGCTTTTGAGGGTTCTTCGAGGGTAGCTGTGGTAGGGAAGGCGGAGAGTCTGTGGCTGTTGTGGGGGGGGCTATGTAATGTTTGGTGAGCGTTCAGGACAGAAGGCACAGCACTTTTATGAACTGCATGAACCCTTAGGGCAGTCTGCTCAAACCTCTGGAAACAGCGAGCTCACGCTAAACATGCTCAGAGTCAATACTGGCCATCTCCGTGCTAGCATTACATCATCCAACTGGCATAAACCATTCCCATATTAGCAATTTATACCTATGCTTGCAGAGCTGGCAATACTGGTGCCTGTAATGGTTCTGCTGGCACTAATATGGTTCTCTCTCTCTCTCTCTCTTCCTTGGGGAATCAAGCTTTGGCCTCTTTTTCCTGTATTAATGGGTATCTGGTTTGTCTCAAGCATATCAAGTAAGTATTAATGATGTGTCTCCACAGCAGAACTGGTCCAAAAATTTCCCTCAAAACTGTTTTTTCAATGGAAAATTGGCATTTCGATTAAATCAAACTTTTCAGGCCAAGTGTTTGCTTTCCACAGAAAATTTCAGTTTTTTGTTTAAAAAAAAATTATTTTGATACCTTAAATGCCGCTGCAGTGCCTCCTAGGAACAGTAATTTGATCGCCTCATGTATTCATTCTTCTCTATGGGCTAGGTTCTCCAGCTGGACTTAATCTCCCATAGTACAGCCGGGCCATGAGACTTTCACGGTGTGTCCCCTACCCAACAGGGGAGACCATGATGCATCGTGAAAGGTGTCTGACTAGGGAGCGCAGCCTATAGAGGAGAATGGGAGCATTAGGCACCTAAATTGCCAGGAGGCACTGTGGCAGCATTTTGCAATGGACATATGCCATTTTTTTGCCAAAAAGTAAAAAATGGACAGGGGGGTAAACTATTTTCCGACCAGCTGTTCTCCTCAGTATGTGATTGGGTCTTTGCTCAGGGCTAAGAACTTTATTTGGCTTCCACTTGTTATTGTCTATTCTCAGCCATGCCCCTTGCCTGGCAGTCCGTCTAAATGATGGTTTTATATATTACAGTGAAATTTTGTTTTATTTTGCCTTTCTTCCAGCTCTATTTGTGAGTCTGGTGTTTGCTTGCGTTTGGATAGCTGTCTTGTGGGAAGAAAAGTCCTGTTTGTCTAATCATTAGCATCTGTGCTATGGAAGCTAAGCCTTCTGTTGGTGTATTTCTAAAATCCAACTGGGGCAGATGTGGATCTTTATTGTCAATTCTAGCTTCCTTTGAGGGATTTTTTTCACCATCTGAATAGCTCTCCCAGGCATTCTGTAACTCATGTGTATCGGGACAAGGAGGCAAATTGTGCAAATTAGTGGGTCTCAGTGAAATCCTAAAATTCCATAACTGAAAGCTGGACTCTCTTGTTGGTAGTGAGACCCTTGCAGTGAACTATTGTGTGTGTGAATCTTCTGAGCAATCCTTCAAACCCTTGCTCTTTACCTGCATTTTCCAATATATGGATAATTTGTGTATATTAGGGAACCATTTTTTTCTAAGCATTGCTGGAGTAATCAGTGTCTCCTTTTAGCAAAATCTTGTCCTTACTAGTAGTTTCTGTCCTAAGTGGCCAATGGGACCACAGTTAGCTTCTGTAATACATCTTTGTAAAATTGCTAATTTTGATTTATGCAAAAGTGGGCCTCTCTCTGTGTTGCTTGGTTTGAACTTCTGCCAGTTTGGACATAACATGCCTCGCTAAGGGTGAAATCCACTCCTATGCAGAGAGCCAGCACATGATTTACGCTCCTCTTCAATCCCACTAAAGTCCTCAAAATAAACACTCAATATTGCTGGCCCCAAGCCTTTGAGAATAATGTGTCAGGCCCCCAAAATATCGAGAGTGCCTTAAAAATAATGAGATTTAAGAAAAATAAATACATTTTGGATTTTAGTTTTTGAGCAGCGGCAAATATTGCAAGGCTTCCAATAAAATTGTGACAGTTAGCAACACTGCAAATAAGCCGGATTTAAGTTCTATGTAGTCCTTGTATTGGCTGTCTGTAAAAGGGTGAATTTCTCCTTACATGAATTTCATATTTATGAATATCACTTTCAGGTGCTGTTGATCTGCTTATTGATTTGTTGAGGGTATCTGCCACATGTAGGTCCTTGCTTGACTTATATTCCACATGGAAATGAAAGGCGATTTTCCCCAGTACCTTGACTGTGGTGTAGTCACTTACAGTTGTGCAAAGCTGATGTACTGAATTACAGATGAATCTTTGTAGCTTCAGCATCAGATCTCGGGTTCTGGATGGTACACAATAAGCATGACTTTGAGTGCGTCTGGAAGCAGGCTGATATTTCTGAACTTGTCATTTTTATTCTGTGAATCTGGATGTATTTTGAACACTTCCAAGGTATTGGATGATTGCTTATTATTGTTCCATATTAAAAGATAGACATAAAATAAATGAAGGCAAAGGGTATTTTTAAACAGTCTTTCAACTAGTTTGTGATCAGTTAAATCTTTTTCCCTCTCACACTGTGGTGGAATGCAAGACAGCCAAGCACAGTTGCCAGCTTCCCTTTCTCAATCTGGATGTAATTTCTTTTGGCCCTGTGTCGAGTGCAAATACAACTGACTGCTGTTCTTGCATGAGTAAAGCACCTTCTGTAGTCCTCTGGAAAGTACATCTGCTGATAATGCAACCAATGTAGTTCAATTAAATGTTAAAATGGATGGATTGTTGATCAGTGTATTTAACTGCCTCTCTGCCTGTTTATGTCTCTCTAACCAGTGCTAGGCATTGTCATATTCCAGCAGTTGCCTTAATGTCTATTGACCATAGGTAGATTTTGAATGAATTTTGCCCAGTAGTTTTTATCAGTTACATACATTTCTCTGGATCTACTTTACATTTGGGCATGGATGTTTAATCTATTGCTTTTTGTTTTATCACCATTAGCCATTAAGCTACCTTTATTCAATGTAAATCCAACCCCCATACAAAGGGGCAGTAAAGAGGCTGGGGGCTCTGGGGACTTTGGAGGATGTGCCTTATCCTCCCCTGGATCCTTCAGAATTCCCCATGGAAAGGTAAAACAGACCGAGAGTCTATTACATTTTGGTGCCATCCTTCCCTACTTTGGAGAACTCCTGTTAATGGAGAACTTGGGACCAGCTGGGGAATTCCTGGTAGCAGGGGTGCTGGAACCTTTGCAGAAGTGGGTGGAGGCCAAAGCCAGAGTAGATTCCTGCACCCCTTCTCCCTGAACCCCTGCACTTCCTCCCTGTGCCCCCTTCTCCCCTAAATCTCCCTCATGGCCCTAGCCCCTTGCACTCTCTCCCTGCATGGCACCCCCTGCCCCCCAAGACACTTGATGCAGTTGGTCTCCTACCTCCAGCAGTTGCACGGAGCTTGCCAGGAACCAGCCACACAGCTTGTCCTCCTGCCCGTCCAGCACCTGCAGCACCATGGTCAGCTCCCTTGCCACAAAGCACAGCCCTTGCTGCTGCCGCTCTGTACTTGCCCAAGGCTTGCAGTTTGGGGAGGCAAAGCCTCTCCTGTCCCCCAAACTACGCCCGTGTTAAAAAGTGTGGGGGCATAGCCCCACCCTCTTCTGGTGCTGGTGCCTGTTAGCACAGCTCTGATGGAGCCAGGTGCCCCAGTAGCAGCCTAGCATTGAAGAGTATTGAGTCCAGTTCAGGATGCCACACTTTAGGAAAGATGTGGACAAATTGGAGAGAGTCCAGAGGAGAGCAACAAAAATGATAAAAGGTTTAGAAAACCTGACCTATGAGGAAAAGTTAAAAAGAACTGGGCATGTTTAGTCTTGAGAAAAGAAGACTGAAGGGGGGACCTGATAACAGCAGGGGCGGCTCTAGGCACCAGCAAAACAAGCTGGTGCCTAGGGCGGCCAAATCTAGGGGGCGGCAAAAGGCTGGGGCCCCAGCCCACCCTGCCGCTGCCGGCCCGTCCCCTGCCGCCGGGGGGGGTGGCAGGCTGGGCGGGCGGACCTGCCGCAGTTATGCCTGCGGGAGGTCCACCGGAGCCCCGGGATGACCGGACCTGCCGCAGGCATGACTGCGGAGGGGGCACTCGTCCCGCGGCTCGGCTGGACCTCCCGTAGCCATGACTGCGGCAGCTCAAGCGGAGCCGCCGGATCCGCGAACCGTCCGCAGCCGCGGGGGGTCCAGCCGAGCCACGCCGGACCAGCGGTCCCTCTGCAGTCATGCCCACGGGAGGTCCGCTGCTCCCGCGGCTCCGGGGCGCCTCCCGCGCATGACTGCTTGGGGCGGCCAAAACGGTAGAGCCGCCCCTGGATAACAGTCTTCAAATATGTTAAGAGAGATTATAAAGAGGATGGGGATCAATTGTTTCCATGTCCACTGAAGCTGGGACAAGACATAATGGGTTTAATTTGCAGCAATGGAGATTTAGGTTAAATATTAGAAAAACCTTTCCAACTGCTAGGACAATTAAACACTGAAATAGGATTCCAAGGGTGGTTATGGAATCCCTATCTTTGGAGATTTTAAAGAACAAATTAGATTGGGCTAGATAATCTCTCACAGTTCCTTCCCGCTCTGCATTTCTATGATTCGGATGCTACATGTACACATACAATTTTATATTTATTAGCATAATAAATGTGTGTGTGTGTGTACATATATATACGTACATTTATATTTATTTGCATCCACATATATGAATGCATCATCTCGTTGAATTGGTCATGGGTTTTAAGTATATACTGTAATTATTCTTACATATCAATATATGCCTATCTGGGAGGGCAAATAGTTACTATTTCCTGAGTGAAGATTAAAAAAAGGCCATAAAAATACAGCTACATATTTGTGTACATAAGGCATGTGGAGTTCTGCATGTAGCTGATAAGAGTGTGATTATTAATTCAGGTATCCAGGAAATCAGGAAAGTGGGGGGGGGGAGAGTGAAAGGCATAACTCCTCATAGAGAAAAGTGAATAGGACCATTCTGGAGTTTGTAGATAAAGGGATATATGAAATAGAATAAACCATAAAAAGTTAGAGGGATTTTAAAAATGACAAAAACTCTTTAAAATGTGAGACATAGTATCCCAAAAACTGGGTTTCTGAATTACCTCAAAGTCAGTGGGAAAATTCTGTGTGGTGGCAACATTGGACATGACAAGTGTGAGGACTTGTGTTGTTTTTTGGGTTGTTGGGGTGGGTGTGTCAAAATCAACCTTAAAACAGGAGTATTTAACTATGGAGAGGTGATGGCTCTCTCCATAAGATACATTTTTTTTATATACACACACACACACACACACTATTTTTTACTCAGTTTGGTGTCTCTCTCTCATTCTCTGCAAATCTTGCTAAAGGGCACAGTTCACTCCATGGTACTCCAGTCTTATGTCATTGGGACTTCGTTTATATCAGTGGAGTCACAGCATCATAAAATTGGAGTAACACAGTGGGGAATTGGGCCTTTTTGTCTTTAATTGTTCCATTTAATGTACTTAGCTCAAATTAAAATATCAACCATTATAAATTCATCACTTTGTAATTCCACAAAGATCAGTGCAGTTACTCTTTGCAATACCTTGAGAGAACTAATACCAAATGCATTACCATATTTAAGTTGACCTTTCAGTTACAACCACAAAATTGATGTAATTATAGGTTGTTCTACATTTCCAATAGCCCCCGATTTTTCCATATTATAGAATCATAGGGTTAGAAGGGATTGCAAGGGTCATCTAGTCTAACCCCCTGCCAAGATGCAGGATTTGTTCTGGCTAAACCACAGGCACCGACTTTCCAACTACCCCCTGGTTCTGCCCCAGGCCGCACCCCCACTCCACCCCAACCTCACCTCTTCCCACTTCTTTCCACCCCCTTCCCTGAGCGTGCCACATCCTTCCTTTTGCCCAGAACCTCCTGCACACTGTAAAACAGCTAATCGTGGCAGGCGGGAGGTGTGGGGAGCCACTGAGCAGCGGGGCTGCCGGTGGGTGGGAGGTACTGTGCAGGGCTGATAGGGGGGCTGCCGGTGGGTGCTCACCATTTTTTCCCCTGGGTGCTCCAGCCCCAGAGCACCCACAGAGTCAGCGCCTATGGGCTAAACCATCCAAGACAGATGGTTACTCAGCCTCCTTTTGAAAAACGACAGTGAAGGAGCTTCCACAACCTCCCAAGGCATCTGTTCCATTGTCCTACTGTTCTTACAGTTAGGAAGTTTTCCCTGAGATTTAATCTAAATCTGCTCTGCTGTAGTTTGAACCCATTGCCTGTGGCAAGCGAGAACAACTTTTCTCCAGCTTTTTTATGGCAGCCTTTCAAGTATCTGAAGACTGCTACCAGGTCCCCCCTTAATCTTCTCTTTTCCAAACTAAACATACCCAGTTCCTTCAGCCTTTTGCTCATGTGGCTTGCATTCCACCCTTTTGATCATCTTTGTCTGTTGCCTCTGGATCCTTTCCAGTTTCTCTCCATCCTTTCTATACATTGGTGACCAAAATTGGACACAGTACTCCAGCAGAAGCCTAACCAGCACTGAGTAGAGCAGAACTATCACTTCCCGCGTCTTGCATGCTGTGTCTCTGTTAATGCAACCTAAAATTGTATTTACCTTTTTTGCTGATTCATGTTGAGGTTGTGCTCCACACAGTGCTGGCGCCAACCCAGTTTTCCCCCTCAGTCTGTATTTGTGCATTTGGTTTTTCTTCCCTAAGTGTAGAACCTTACATTTGTCTTTGTTGAATTTCATTTTGTTGTCTATAGACAAGTTCTCCAATTTATCAAGATCCCTCTGAATTTTAGCTCCATCCTTCAAAGTGTTAGCAGCTCCCCCCAGCTTTGTGTCATGTGCACATTTGATCAGTATGCTCTCTCTTCCTACATCCAGGTCATTAATAAAGATGTTAAACAACACTGGACCAAGAACAAATCCCCGTGGAACCCCACTTGAGACCTCCCTCCAATCCAACATCATTCCATTAATAGTTACTCTTTGTTTGTGGTTATTTAACCAATTATATATTCAATTATGTTTATGTATTCAGTTCTGTGAATAGGAGTCTGTCTTGTCCATGACAGAACACACAGGCCTTGACTGAGCACTCAGACATACACTCTGAGTGAGGTTTGACTGTAGTGGTAGCTCAAAAACAGTAACACATCATAAATTAAGCTGCTTCTTCGAGGTTGGCTGTCCCTAGGGTTTCTCCTCCAGGGCCAATAGTGTTCTAGTTTCTTAGTACCCTCTGACCCAATATCACTCCCACTTCCTTTATGTCCTTCTTGGAGGTTATTCAACCCTCCTGCCGGACTCAACAGTAATTACCCTGAATCCTAATGGAGGGTTTTAGCAAATGAGTCTAAAAGGCATCTACACTGCCAAAAAAGGTGTGTTCTTAACTCTTGTTAGCTAACCCATATTAGCTAATTTGAGTTAAAATTGCGCCGAAGACCTAGTAGCTCGGCTTTTAACTCTAGTTAATGCTTATAGGGGAGCTGGGTTGAACTCAAGCTGCTAAGCCAAGATAACAGCCAAGTTGCAGGTTTTTAGGCCTAACACAGGTGGTACATCTATCCGCATTTGCTAAATGGAAAGTTATTATGAAATGATACCGATTTTTAGGGTGAGTTGTAATAGTTACTTGCCCTTGGATTCGTACTTTTGTTTCCCGAGTAAGAAAGAAATTTTGCTTTTGTTTCCGTACATTTCCCTTAGTTACAGTGTTTGTTTTCTTTTGGAATAACACCGCAGTGTGCTCTAGTGCCCTGTGTAAAAGATACAATTCCACTGTTATTGTTTAGCTGTATTTGCCAACCTGAAGCAATTTGCACTGCAGTCACCATCGCTACAAAGAGATATGGATCACTGCCTTGTTCGTCTCCAAGCACATGGCTATAACTCTGCCATATTGAAATATGATTTATTTATTGCATTTATGGCATAATTGATCAAATGCTGGACCTTTTTTTGGGCTCATTCTCAGCTACATTTAGTGCCTGATTGAGCTGCTGCTGCAAATCAGTGGATGAATCTTGCCATTGACTTCAATGGGAGGTAGATCAGGCTGCTAATATTTCCCTGCAGAATAAGATTTATATCTATTTTGATTGTTTATGGTTTCCTTCATTTCTAGGATTTTTTTGTTTGTTTTGTTTTTCTTTTTAAAATTATGTTGCATGAATTAGCTGCTCATTCTCTGTCGGGTCACAGAGTTCAGATCTGCATTTCACCAGATATACAAGACTTCTATGGTTCAGATTAAGGTGAATCCAGCTTCCCACAGCATTCTGTGACTTGCTGAGTCATTTTGTGTTCCATTTATAAATTTAATCTTTTATTAAAAAGTCACACAAGTTCCTCAGATTCACATGTTGGAGCTTGAAGTTTTAAATCAGTCACATGCATCAACGGGTTCATTTTGCCATTGACTAAAAATAACAAACAAATGTCTCTCAGAAGTAACTTTTTCCCAGGGGTCACGCTGCCTCTAAATTTATCTGTACTCTGTCCCTAATCCTCTTTATTTTCCTCTTCCTTCCATGTAAAAGCACTATGTACCTGCAACATGTCCGAGCCCTCCATGTAAAGAAATGTCACTATCTGCACATAGGTGCTTTCTCTGCAGCCCCTGTGGCAATTTCAAATTGTTGCTTTCAAATGTCATTTTTTGGTGAGGTTTCTTTGCAAATCCAGGATAGCTGAAGAATGTAATTGCTTCATCTTTGGCAAGATATATAGCTTCTTGTAACATGTAACGCTCAGTAGGTACTCAGGAATCAGGCTGGTTGGGCAGAAGTTATGGGACTTTTAGTAAATGCACAAACACTTAGCTTGGTTTTAGTCTGCTTCAGCTTCTAGAAACATCTGGCTCACAATGGGCATGATCAGAAGCTTATCATAGGCCATTGGGAGGGATAGTTGCTTCCATGCTAATGATGCATACACTAATTGATATAATCACTCCTATGCTAGCACTTTACATATCCATAGTGGCAGGGCCATCCCTAGGGAGGTGCGGGGCCCGGGATAAATCAGCATCTCCGCTAGTCGTCTTGCTATCTGCCCCGCGTGCCCCAACCCTGAGTCTGCCAGACCGCTGCTCTCCTCCTCGCTGTCTGCCCACCCACCTGCCTCCTCACTCCCGTCCCGCCTGCCACTCGCCTCCCCATTCGCCTCCTCTCCCTGCTTGCCCGCCTCACCTCCCTGCCCGCCTCCTTCCTTGAACATCGGGACAAATTGCGTCCTGATCAGACATCGGTCAGGACGCGGGACAAAGGGCTAAATATTGGGACAGTCGCAATTTTATCGAAGCGTGGGGTCGCCCAAAGCCCGGGGTCTGGGGTGGTCGCCCCGATTCGCCCTACCCAAGGGACCAGGGTGGGTCTCAAGGAAGGGGTCACTTCTGCCCTGGCCTGCCACCAGACCTCTCACTGTGCTCTCCCTTCCCTTCATGCTGGGTTCCTTCTCCCACAACATGCAGAGGCCAGTGGAGCAGGTAGATTCCAACTCTTGTGATTTTATAGCAGCTCTGGTAATTTTGGGTTGTTTTTTTAGTTGTCTCATGAAAACATGATGAAAAGCTGCCAACTCTCAAATCTTCATTATTCAAAATAGCCACCACCACCTGTTACTGTCAATGGAGCTGAAGCCAGCAAGATGGCTGCTATTTCCCTACTATCCACCTGCCTATGGAAATGAGGCTAACCTTGAAGTTGGCTGCCATCTCCCCCTGTTTTCAATAAGACTGAAGCCATGCCCACAGGCAAAATGGCTGCTGCTTTATGGTCTAGGGGGGTGGACAGGACACGGAGGCTGTAGAGAGAAGGAGAGATATGTGAAAAGTGGATGGGGAGCATGAATGGGAGAGCAGGGCAGTGGTGGAGTTAATGGGGAGAAAGAGAGGATGATCCCCCCACATGGGCGGCGGGTATAATAGGTAGGGTTGCCAACTTTCTAATGACACAAAACCAAACACCCTTGCCCCGCCCCTTTCACCAGGCCCTGCCCACACTCTGCCCCTTCTCCGAGGCCCCATCCCCGCTCACTCTCCCCCACCCGAACTCACTTTCACTGAGCTGGGGCAGCATGTTGGGATGCAGGAGGGGGTGAGGGCTCTGGCTGGGGTGTAGGCTCTGGGGTGGAGCCATAAAGGTGGGGTTCAGGGTCTGGAGGGGACTCTGGGCAGGGGATTGGAGTGTGGGAGGGGGTGCGGATTCCAGCTGGGGGATGTGAGCTCTGGGGTGGGGCCGCAGATGAGGGGGTTGGGGTGCCGGAGGGGAGTAGGGGTGCGGACTCAGGGTGGTGTTTACCTCATGTGGCTCCCAGAAGTGGCCAGCATGTAGGATTGCCAAGTGTTTGGTTTTTGACTGGAACGCCCGGTCGAAAAGGGACCCTGGTGGCTCCAGTCAGCACTGCTAACTTGGCTGCTAAAAGTCTGCTCGGCTGTGCAGCAGGGCTAAGGCAGGTTCCCTGCCTGCCCTGGCTCCGTGCAGCTCCTGGAAGCAGCCGCTATGTCTAGCTCTTAGGTGTAGGAGCCAGGGGGGCTCTGCGCGTTGCCCCTACTCCAAGCACTGGCTTCACAGCTCCCATTGGCTGGGAACCACGGCCAGTGAGATGTGCGGGGGTGGCACCTGCATTACCCTCACCAGCTCCGCCACTACTCAAACCTGGCCTCACTGTGAGAGCAGGGCACTGGGTGGGGCAGGAGGCAGATTTCGGGAGTTCAGGGGAATGAGGTCCAGGAGAATGTTGGGGCAGGAGGGAGGCTGATGGGGGTGGGAGATGGCAGGGATTGGATGGCAGTTCCCCTATCCTAGGGGTGGGGGTAGGGTAAGGGAGTCCCCTCTGAGCAGCCAGGAAAAAGCCGCGTTGCAGTGTCACTGTGGCCAAAAGAGCTAATGTGATCCTGGGATGCATAAACGGGAATCTCAAGAAGGAGTAGAGAGGCTATTTTACCTGCATATATGGCACTGGTATGACCACTGCTGGAATACTGTGTCCAGTCAGGGCCCCCCAGAAGGGGAGGCAGGTGGGGTATTTGCCCCAGGCCCCACAGGGGCCCCATGAGCCCTGGCCTGGCGGCGGTCCAGGTCTTCAGTGGCATTTTGGCAGCAGGGGGCCCTTCAGTGCTGCCGAAGACGCGGAGCGACTGAAGGACCCCCCCGCCGCCGAAATGCCGCCGAAGACCCGGACCGCCGCTAGGTGAGTACAAGCGCCGCAGTTCCCCTGCTTTGCTCCAGCCCCCCTGAATTCTCTGGGCAGCCCTGTGTTCGCTTCTGGTGCCCACAATTCATGAAGGATGTTGATAGATTGGAGAGACTTCAGAGAAGAGCCACTATGATGATGAAAGGAGTAGAAAACATGCCTCATAGTGATAAGCTAAATAAATCGAGCTCTTTGAATCTAACAAAGAGAAGATTAAGGGGCAACTTGATTACAGTCTATAAGTACTTACACAGGAAACAAATATTTAATAATGGGCTCTGCACTCTAGCAGAGAAAGGTGTAACATGTTCCAGTGGCTGACAGTTGAAGCCAGACAAGTTCAGACTGAAAATAAAGTGTACCTTTTTAACAGTAAAAGTCAATAAACCATTGGAACAATTTACCAAGGATTGTGGTGGATTCTCCATCACTGGCAATTTTAAAATCAACACTGTATGTTTTTCTAAAAGATCTGCTCTAGGAATTATTTTGGAAAATTCTATCGCCTGCCTTATATAGGAGGTCAGACTAGATGATCACAATGGTCCCTTCTGGCCTTAGTCTATGTATCACGAGTCAAGAGATTTTGCTGGCTGCAGGAGGAGCTGTCACAACTACATGAGAGGCTCCTCTGATTCCATGATTTAGGGCTGGACATGTGGGCAGAGCTCTGTGTGAGAGTCTTGGGGCTAAGGCCCCAGACTTGTCCCGCCTGAAATGTATGGGCCCTATAGGAGTGAGAAGACCTTGGGGCAGGGAAGGGGGGAGTCGGGGAAAAGCTGCTGCTGGGTTTGGGGCCCTGGATTCAGCAGCAACACTTCCATGACTCCTGTTGCCTTGGGACTTCTCCTCTAGTCGATATCTGGGCAGAGGAGAAGCCCTGCGGGGCAGCAAGGCAGGGGAGATGGGAAGTCAAGACAGTAATAGGGGAGCTGCCATACATTTCCTATCTTAGGGGTGAGGAGAAGATAAGTGGAGTCTCCATCTGAGTAGCCAGGGAGGGGCATGCACTTGTGTGGGCATTAGGGGTTGACTTTTCAACCTGAGATTATCCCACGCACACTGTTAGAAGAGTAGAGGGGAGTTAAAAAGTCAAAAGACAAACTAAAAAACATGGTTTGAAGTTTTAAAAATCTCATGATATTTTCTCTCTTGAGGTTGACAGCACTGGAAACTTGACACAGAAGCCAAAGAGGCTTAATGATGGAGATGTGGGTGGAAGGGAGGAGAGAGGAGGCAAGATGGTATTGTGAGGCTGATGGCCTGCTGTGAGGGGATCTCCTCTCATGGTGCTGGAGAGATGTGAGAGCATTCCTTTAACAGATGGGGTCCATGGAGGAATGAAGTGCAGGGAGGGAACCGAAAGATAAGGAGAGAGAAGCCTTGTTTATTCAGGTCCTAGTTCTTGCCTTTGCATCCTAAAGGTGAGTATATCCTCCCTTAGCACTCAAGAGGTCAAACCAAACTTTTCAGATTCCAGCATTTAATAACCACAACATTGGTCTTCCCAAAGGACAAGTAGAGAGCATTCTCCAAGGGAAACTCACCCAGGAGGGACAATGATAAAACAGTGGAAATGCGAGAGAACATCTCAGAAGTTCTGTTTGGGAATTCACAGCCCCACTGATCCCTTTGCCTTACTTTCTGTGCTGTGTTGATGTCACTTCCATGCTGTGATGTCACTTCCTGTGCTGGGATGAAGTCATTTTCTTTCTTAAAGGGGAAAATGGATGTGTTCCCTTTTCATACCACTTTTCAATTATCTATGTCTTTTCTCCTCCTTATCTCCTCTTTTCTCTTTGTAATAGTCTTTGATAGATGCCCCCACAAAACCTTCTCTGCTAATTGACAGAAATGTGGCTGCTTCAGCAGTTGGGCAGGAACGAATAAGATTGGGAGGAAAAAAAAACCCTAGTGGCATTCTTCTTCTTCAAAGAAACAAAAGAATTATTTTAATTTTTTTAATCTATGCACCAAAGAAAAAGGAGAACAGAGAAAATAGAAAGCATTAAATTCCACACCGAGGAAGATACTGGCTTGTTCCTCTCACTATGTATAATCTATAATTAAACCCAGAATAGAGCAATGTGCTAGAGGAGGGAGGTGGGGTATGGGACAAAGTGGGAGGGGGCCGGGTTACTCACTTCAGAAACACTAACTCCAGAAATAAGTCTTGTACTCGCTCGCTCTTTGAGTTTGACAGAGGGATTTGGTTTTATTCTCTTAGTCACATTTTTGGCTTTCCCTTCTTAGAACGTAAGAACGGCCATACTGGGTCAGACCAATTGTCCATCTAGTTCAGTATCCTGTCTTCTGATAGTGGCCAATGCCAGGTGCTTCAGAAGGAATGAACAGAACAGGTAATCATCCAGTGATCCATCCCCTGTCGTCCATTCCCAGCATCTGGCAAATAGAGGCTAGGGACACTTCAGAGCATGGTTTTGCATCCCTTTATATCCTGGCTAATATCCAGTGACGTACCTATCCTCCATGAACTTATCTAGTTCTTTTTTGAACCCTGTTATAGTCTTGGCCTTCATAACATCCTCTGGCAATGAGTTCCACAGGCTGACTGCGCGTTGTGTGAAGAAATACTTCCGTTTGTTTGTTTTAAAACTGCTGCCTATTAATTTCATTTGGCGACCCTAGTTCTTGTATTATGAGAAGGAGTAAATAACACTTCCTCAACACCAGTCATATCCCCCCTTAGTCGTTTCTTTTCCAAGATGAAAAGTCCCAGTCTCATTAATCTCTCCTCATACGGAAGCTGTTCCATACCCCTAATCGTTTTTGTTGTCCTTTTCTGTACCTTTTCCAATTCCAATGTATCTTTTTTGAGATGGGGCAACCACACTTGCCCGCAGTATTCAAGCTGTGGGCGTACCATGGATTTATACAGAGGCAGTATGGTATTTTCTGTCTTATTATCTATTCCTTGCTTAATGATTCCCAAGATTCTGTTCACTTTTTTGACTGCTGCTGCACATTGAGTGGATGTTTCCAGAGAACTATCCGCAATGACTCCAAGATCTCTTTCTTGAGTGGTAGCAGCTAATGTACTCTCTTCCCCCTTCTCTCTCTGATATATCATCATTGTTGTTATCCATTTATTAATCTGTATTATGGGGATGGTTAAAGGCCTGAGCTGAGATTGGGTCACCCATGGTGCTAGGCACTGTAAACACAGAGCAAGAGACAGTCTCCCTTGCACTGTGCTGGGCACTGTGGGGAGGGGCAGCCCACGATGGGTCTCATCTCGAGCTGTGCTGCTGTTTTACCAGCTTTAATTCCTCCTGTATTTTCACTCAAGTTTTTCTTCACTCCCTCTTTCAGCCTAAACTTCCTTTCTTTCTCCATTTCCCAATCCCAATCTACATCTCCTTTCTTTCTGGCATTTCTCTTTTTCCCTCTTCCTCCTCTTTTTTTCTCTCATCTTCTCATTCTGCTTTCCCGTCTTTTCCACCTTCATCTCTTACTCTTCGTATGCTCCGCTCTCTTTACATTTATTCTGATCCTGATTCAGCAAAGTATTTTACCACATGCTTACCTTTAAGCATGGGCGGTAGGTATCATAGGCCGGGGGAGGCTGTGCCTCCCCAAACAGCCAGGCATGGCTCCGCCCATGCTCTGCCCCCAGACCCTCTCTGCAGCTCCCCCTGGGTGGCACTCTAGGGGAGGAGGGCAGGGCCAAGCCACCAGTGCTCTGGGGGGACCGCGCCACTCACCCTCCAAGTGCACTGGGACTGGGGGCACTAGCCTGGGGCAGGGGTTAGTGGCTGCGGTGGGGGGCTCTGGGCTCCGGATGGGGGGGAGGGGCGAAGAGGTGGGATCTCAGGCAGAAGGGGTGGGGCTGGGGGCTAGCCTCCCCCATCTGGTAATTCAGGCACCGCCCATGCCTTTAAGCATGCGCATAAGATTAAGCATGTGCTAAAGTGCTTTGCTGAATATGGGGCCTCAGGCACCCACAGTATACTGGGTGCTTTCCAGACAGAAAAAGGTGTAATACTTGTCGCGGTGAACTCACAATCTAAGGACAGACAATTAGACAGAGAAGAGATAGAGGGAAGGGATGAAACATCTAAACAGTTGTGTTAACAAATGTAAATTGGCCAAGAAAATTGTACCCATGGTACTTTCCCATTCCTCCTCCTTTTTCATGTTCTGCTTTATTCTCTCTCCCTTCCTCCTTTTATTCTCGCCATCTTCCTCTCTGTCTGTTTTTCTAGGGCAGGATAGTTATAACATAGCCACAAGGTAAAGGCCAGCAGGCTTACTAAGGCAATTGCTTTGCAAGAATGTGAGAAATTCAGGTTAATTGGATGCAATGAGGTCAAAAATTAGTTAATCTTCCAGTGTGTGCACGTGTGTGTGCAAAGGTTTGTGCATGGTTTTGGGGTGACCCAGGTTTATCAATCCCAACCCCTCGTGAGCACTAAAATCCACTTTGAGTTCAGGAAAATGATTATAGCTGGGCCAAGTGATGGGACTGTGAAAGCTGCTTGTGTTCAGAGAAACTTCTCCCTTGGCTGGCAGGAGAATGAGGCTGCCAAATCCTAGAGGAGAAATGGCAGCAGTTGAACTACATCTAATAAATGAGAGTAAGAGAATAAGAGCATCTGTGCTTAGGAAATGGGGGTCGGGGGTTATGCCGGCATGAAAGATGAGGGGAAGGAATATTCCCTCCAGTTTCTTTATTGATTCTTAGTAATGAAGCAATAGGGTTAATTTTGCAAAGCCATCAAAGTTATTCAATTGCGAGATGCCCATTGGTGCTAAATGCCCGGCTGAGCTGAAAGGGACGGGGGAGGCTGAGATGGGAGAAGGAGAGGGAGGAAAATGGGGCTGCTGGTTTGAGAAGAAAAATTAACCTTTGTTGGGCTTAAAACATATTCAGTGATGCATCCCATTCTAATCTCCTACTGGACTGTGGTTGGAATCATTCAGGGCACTTGGTCCTGAGGGGAAGTGGAATATGTGACAGACTTACCCCAGAGGGTATGGTGGGCAACTGAGAGGGGATCAAATTAGGCTTAGCAAAGCAGTGAGGGGTTCTGCAGCTGAGCTGGTGGTTTAGCATAATGGAGAAGGGCTTGGCAGCTGGGAGAGAGGTCCGGTTCTTGTTTCAAGTGAGGGGTGGGAAGGTTTGACTGCTTGGTGGGGGTCAGGTGAATGGTCACTTTCTCTTTGAGATAATATCACACAAGGGAGTCTGTGTAAACACTGTTCATGTTATGTTTAAATTGAAAATTGCAACACCCAAAATAAGCAAATATCACAGTTGTGGTACCTTCCATATAGCAATGTTAACTCGGACACATTGTGGATACAGTATTTGAAATTACTGGAGCCAGTTAAAATGAATGGCTTACCATATAAGGCAAGAGTCATGCCTGGGGTAACTCCATGGACTCTCTGGGCTGGATGCGGCAATCACTAGGTGAAATTCTGTGCTACGGAGGTCAGACTGGATGATCACAGCAGCCCCTTTGGTTTTAAAATCTAATAATTTGTATCTGGTCAATTATAGTCAATGTGGCTAAGCAAACGTTGCTGTGGGAACCTTAAATTTGGAATCCCTTCACTTTTGTGCCTTTAAATTCAGAATCCTAATGTGGTGTGACAGCTATTCCATGCAGACAATGGAAGTTTGGTACCGCATGTGCAGCTCTCACCATCCCCAAGTGGTGTAGTAGAGCAGTTGTGCTTTCGGTTAGTGAAAACGTGACCTTTGGTAACAGTTTTATTTGTGTTACTAGTTTGTGTGGGTGGTGTGGTGATGTGAGGTGCAAATTTGGGTCTGACTTATTTATCTCTGTATACACCTTAAGTATGCTGTAAGTGAATGAGAGGGCATTTTCTATGCAGTTTGAATGTGGAGGAAATAGAGTGGAAACTTAGCAAGAGAAGTAGAAAGAACATGTGGGAAGCAGCCATTCAGAATGGCAAGCAAAATATCCCTTCATTTGAATTCAGGGGTATAAAACATTCATGATAAGAGGTTTAGGAGGATTCTAGAAAGGAAGGGTTCTTGAGCTAGACTGGGAACTGAGACTGTGGGAACTGGAGAAAACGTCTAAGAAGCTGGACCTGTGGGACTTGTGCTGTATCCTGACTTGACTTCAAGAAATTAAGAGTAATCCCTCTCTTGAAACTCGAGGCTGGAGTTGCGGGAACTGTACCATATACTTATCATACCAGATGGGAGGAGGGAGCTTTTAATGCCTGCATGAGACTTTGTGTACTCCAACGTTAAAGGCAAGGCCTCATGTACTATGTGGCAGACATTATACCTAAATTATATCTAGGTGTAATGTCTGCCATGCACTACATGTGTAGTGGTATGGTATATGTGGAAGAGCCTCTTGCTTTACACAGTCTGCTATGGCATTGACAAAATTAGGTGGGTGATGAATTGCCCCGTAGGAGGAGCTTTGGTATCAGTGTGGAGGAAAGCGGGCTGCAGGCAGGTGCAGGTGGTATTAGCTGGGAGGAAGGGGGTGTCTGGGAGGAGGAGCAGTGACTATTAGGAATAGAGGTCTACAGTGCTAGAGGGAGCAGGGGGAGTTTTGCTGGAGGGGTAGTCCACCATTGAGAGATCCTAGTCATGTTGCTGGATTAGAATTCTTAAAATAATGGAGGATATGACACAGCACATGGGGGTGGGGTGGGGTGGGCGGGGGGTGGAACAACCATCTAAAGTCCTTATTCTGCACCTTAAGACATTGGTGTGGGGGGAGGCTCCCCAGTATAGGGGGCAATGTGACACCAACCATTTCTGGGGTGGGGAGAGAGCTTAAAGCTCAGTTGCTCCATGGGAGTTCAGCTTCAGGCACTCTTCTTCCTGCGCTGCCTTCCCCAGCTCCTGAAGTGTGGAGAAGGAGAGATGCAGGTCCAGCACAAACAGAGATTCACCTGGCACCTCGACAAGAAGGGCGATTACATGTCTTTGTGGGGTTGCATGATTGCATTGTACACATAACCTTGGTGGAAGCACTACACACACACCTTCCTCTGTGACTTGCTAACTGCATGTGATTATTTTTAATGACAGCTATTTACAACAGTTGAAGTGCTGCTTTCTGGGCATGGCCACTTGCTTTTAATTAAGCATGCACACCTGTGCGCAGTAAAATCCTTCGCCTACTCAAAGCAGGGGACAGTAAAATAGTTTTATCGGTTTTGCACCGAGCCCTCTTTCTGAAATGCAGAACGGAAGTCAGTGAGAACTGCCAAGAGCCACAAGTGCTACAGGCCGTTTCCCTGGAAGTGGGAAGAGAGGGAAATGGGGGGTGGGGGTGTTCTGCATCGTACATCTGTGCTGTTCCCTCACTGGCACAGAATTCTGCTTGTGACAGCAATGACCAAGCTGCTGTGATACCTATGTCCCATCAGCCTAGAGGGTCTCGCTGGGAATTTCATGTTGAAGTGATACAAGCTGTGCCTCCAAAACCATTCCAATCTGATCATTTCAGTCCAAACACCCTCTCTTGCTCCCCCGCTAGTATTTCCCCCATCACACGCACACTCTCTTTCCCCCCGATTACAAGCACAGTTTGTCAGATATACTCATACAATATGATACCATTTTATTTACTATCCTTCATAATAGTTGTATTTCCAAAATATGGGGGACTGAGTTACTTGGAATAACACAGATGCAAAATTTAATAATAGCAAGGGAAGGGGAAATGAACAGGCAAAAAGCAGGAGAGAGAGGCGTTTTCAGCTGAGATTTTTAATGGTCGTGGAACTGAACTGCCGTCTCTTCTCTAGGCATGTTCCTTCCAGGTCAGCGCTGAGGCACGTGGGCAGGGCTGTAGGGGGAAGCCTGTACCGCTGCTCCCCATTAAATGAGTTGGAGCATGAATATAGGAAGGAGGGAATTGCCATGCTGGATCAGACCCATGTCCCACCTAGTTCTGCATCCTGTCTCCAACAGTGACCAACACCAGATATATCCCTTCTAAAATGAGTTAGTATTAACTGTTATATTTCTGGATAATCCAGTTGTACGTATAAATGTCTGACCCCTTGTTGAATCTTGCTATGGTTTTGGCCTCAATGATCTCCTGTTGTAACAGGTCCTACAGTTTAAATACCCATGGTGTGGAAAAGCATATTGATTTTGCCACCTTTTAACATCATTGCATGCCCCCTTGCTCTTGTGTGATGAGACAGAGAGAACAGAAGCTCTGCTCTACCTCCTCGATGCCAGTCATTGTTTCATAGACTTCTGTCATGTTGTTCCATTTTATTTGTCTCCTTTTCAAGAGTAACAATCCCAATCTTTTCCTTCTCTTGTCATTCATCGCTTTTTCAGGCCCAGGGTAATTCTCATTGCCATTCTCTGAACCTTCTTTTTGAGATTGGGTAACCAGCCTTTTGTGGGGGAGCTTTTCAAAAGCCTTTTGGAAACATACATAAATTATGTCCACCAGTTTTCCTTTATCCCCTATTTTGACACATTTAAAGAATTCTAAGATTAGTGAGACACAATTTTCCTTTGCAGAATCATAATCTTCCTGATGTTTCATTGTTCTGTTTTTAATTAGCAGTTCAGCTGGTTTTCCAGGGACAAATGTAAGGCTTACTGGTCTATAATTCTCTGGATCTCTTCTAGAGACTTTTCTAACATAGGTGCAAAATTTGTCGCTCTGCAATCCTCTGGTACTGTAGTTGTTAATGAGAAATTGCTTGTTTTTGTTAGCAGCTGAGCCACTTCATTCTAAGCTCCTTCAGACCTCTTGGATGTATACAACTTGGGCTTGATGACTTATTGGTTTTTAACTTATCAGTGTGTTCCATCACCTCTTCTTCTGACACCTCAATCTCTGGTAGTGCCTCACCTTTATTATCAGAAAAGGGTAGAAAAGTGATGAGAGAGCAAGTCTAAAACAGAGGGAAACTCTGAACTGGATTATGAAATGAAAGGCAAGCCAGTGGAGTTGTTTGAGTGCAAGAGTGATGTGGTGGCTATTCTCTGACTATGGGAAGAGTTGGGCCGCAACATTCTGAAATCTGGATTTTGAAGAAGCAACAGAGAAGAAAGTCAAGGCAAGAAGATGTGAAGATCTGGATGTGGATTTTGACACAGATGTTCAGTGGGAGGGTGAATCCTGGGAAAGAGTAATAATTAATACTTATCAGCTGTATAGCACTTCCATCTACTTATCTCAAAGCACTTTAGATGTCTGGCTAATGCTTAAAGAGACAGATAGGTACTAATGGACAGTAAGTTAGACATGAGGTTGCTAAGCAATATGTCAAAAGAGAAGCTCAGTGCAATTTTGAGCTGTATACATAGAGACATATCACAGAGCTGGGAGGTAACAGTCTGTCTCCGCACAGGGCTGATGCCACCACACCTGGAAGAGTGTGTCCAGCTCTGCACTCCTCATTACCAGAAAGAGCGAGACAAGCTGGAGGGAGTTCAGAGAAGTGAAAATGCTCAGAGGGCTTGAAGGATCGATTTTGTGTGTGTGTGTGTGTGTGTGTGTGTGTGTGTGTGTGTGTGTGTGTGTAAGGAAAATTAAATACAGATAACTTGGTTTAGCAACAACTGACAGGGAACAAGGTTGTGGTCTGCTGAGGACTGTTGGAATTGCAAGCTCTCTCTTTAAGGGTTGGGGTGGGGTGTTCCTGGTCCTGCTTACAGGCTAGGGGAGTCTGTAAAGAAATGTCTGGGAGCAAGAGATAACAAGCAAGGTATGTCTCTCTGCTTGAGGAACAGCCTGTTCTCTGTGTTTTGGGGTATCATCCTTCTGCATTCTAAGGGCATGGCTACACTTGCAGATGTAGAGCGCTGTGAGTTAAACCAGCCCTCGGAGACCGCAGCAGGGAAAGTGTTCACACTGTCAGCTGTCAAGTGCACTGGCGTGGCCACATTTGCAGCACTTGCAGCGGCATTTGGAGCGGTGCATTATGGGCAGCTAGCCCACAGAGCACCTCTTCCCATTTTGACGCTGTGGCTTGTGGGAAGGGGGCAAAAGGGTGTGGGGCATTCTGGGTCCTGTCCCAACGCCCCGTGATGCATGGCTTTGCATCCCAGCAATCCCTGTGCTTCTGTCCACGTTTGGCGCCATCTTTAAACATTTTTTGTCCTGCACACTTGGTCTTCCCTTTCAGTCTGTGGGAATGGATCCCAAACTGCTGAGGAATATGTTGATGGATCTTGCCAGCACATCATGAATTGCAGTTGAGTTACTCCTTAAGCTACAAAGTGACAGTGAGGAGTCCGACAATGATGTCGACTTGCATAACACATATGACACGAGATTGCTTGTGGCATTCACAGAGGTGCTGACCACAGTGGAATGCCACTTTTGGGCTCGGGAAACAAGCACTAAGTGGTGGGATCACATCGTCATGCAAGTCTGGGATGACGAGCAGTGGCTGCAGAACTTTCGGATGAGAAAAGCCACTTTCATGGGACTGTGTGCTGAGCTCGCCCCCACCCTGCGGTGCAAGGACACGACATTGAGAGCTGCCCGACCGGTGGAGAAGTGGGTGGCTATTGCAATCTGGAATCTGGCAACTCCAGACAGCTACTGATTGGTCGCTAACCAGTTTGGAGAGGGAAAGCCGACTGTTGGAATTGTGTTGATGCAAGTTTGCAAGGCCATTAATCGCATCCTGCTCAGAAGAACCATGACTCTGGGTAATGTGCATGACATTGTGGCTGGCTTACCTTTTAATGATGTGGCTCATGAAACCCTACACAGGGAGTCTTGACAGCAGCAAGGAGCGGTTCAACAACAGGCTGAGTTGGTGCAGAATGACTCTGGAGTGTGCTCTTGGCTGTTTAAAAGGTCGCTGGCATTGTCTGTATGGGAAGCTGGACCTGGGCGATGATAACATCCCCACGGTTATATCCGCATGCTGTACCCTCCATAACATTTGTGAAGGGAAGGGTGAAAAATTCACTCAGGCATGGACCTCAGAGGTTCAACATCTGGAGGCTGAATTTGAACAGCCAGAGAGCAGGGCTATTAGAGGGGCCCAGCGTGGGGCTGCAAGGATTAGGGGTGCCTTGAGGGAGCAATTTGAGGCTGAAAGCCACCAGTAATGTTTGGTGCCCTGCACAGGAGTGAAGTGCAGTGGTTCCAATGTTTGCTACGTATGATGCACTGACTTGCAGTGCCTGTTGCTTTCCTGGACTACGGCATCTTATACTTAATGCAATAATAAAGAATGTTTTCAAAGCCAAAAAATTCATGTATTGAAAAGAAACAGAACTGCTTGAGAAACAGAAAGGGCATGACACATCTGTGCTGTTTGGGACGAGGGAAGGGGGTGGGGTGGGGAACAGGACAATCACAGATTTGTGTATGTCCTGTTATCATACTCAGCCTTCCTGTCTGGAGTGCCATTCAATGAGTGCTGCACTTCAGGCTGGCTAAAATACATGGTGATGGGGGTTGAGTGCAGTGGGTAAAGGTTATAGTTTGCAGGGCTGGGTGGTGAAACTACAGGTGTTGGAGGTAGCTGGTGGAGATAAGAACCTGGAGGTTGTAGAAAGTGGGTTGGTGGTGACATGGGGGCACAAGGGAAAGAGTTTTGGGACAAGGGTTGCAGGGGGGTGCAGGTGTGGAAGTGCTCCGCCTGCCTTGCTATAGTCTGCTTGGCACTCCATGCTTTGGTGCTGGCGATCCGCATTCTGCTGGCAGACCCTCCTTTCACTCTCCTGCCACTCCTGCACTTTTTTATTTTCATTAAGGAACTGCTGCATGACTTCATGCAGCATGTCCTCTTTGCTTCTTCGCGGTCACTTCCTGGTTCTTTGGAGTCTTTCGGCCGGTGATAACAAGGACGACTGGGTTCTCAAGGTTGCATCTGTAAAGCCAAAATACAACACTTAACAGAGGCAGCATTGTTCACACCAGACAGAGTAATGATTCGGCCATACTTAAAGACAAGCACAGTGTGCACAATAGCAGAAACTGACCATCCCAAAGTGAGCGCACATAACCCACAGGAGCCCCAAATGGTGAGTAAGCACAAGGGCAAGGGGGAATGATTGTTTCACGGCTATACTGTCCTCTGGGGTTCTGTGCCTTGGGGAGAGCCAACAGCTGCAGGGGGCCCATATACTGAACACTGTCCCCACATTTTCCACAGGATGAGTTCATCCTGGAAGATATCTCGCTGCTGAGGGTGACCTGGGAAGCAAGGTAGGGGTCTTCTACTACAATGCAGCTTCCGCCCTGGCCCATATGCAGCTTGCCTGTGTGCAGCAACGGTCCCCCCCGCCCGTCACAGCACAGTGGCATGGACATGTTAGCCTTACTGGGACAAGAAGCGCAGTAGCTCTGCCAAGGAACCTGCGCAAGCGCATTGCCCAGCTTCTGCATGAGACCTTTGAAGAGATCACTGAGGCTGATTACCACGATGTGAGAAAGCACATCAATGCCCTATTCCGCATCTAGGCATGCACGCAGCCCTAACCCTCCTCGCCCCAAGAGCCCGCACCGAACAACTTTCTTCCCAAAATAAAAGCTGCTTATGGGGCACCTCCGCTGTTGTTTGTTCTTCCCCAAGCACTGTCCGCTGTGACTGGCTACCTTCCTCCTGGCTTGAAAACAGCTCCTGGCTGCATGCATCTAGGGATGCCGGGCTGTCCCCCTCCTCCTCAGCACCCTCACTCCTGCTTTCCTCCTCCTCCTGCCTTGTTGAACTGGTCTCTGAAGTGCCCATGGTGTTCTTCGGAGTGGAGGTGGCATCGCCCCCAAGTATTGTGTCCAGCTCTTTGTAGAAATGGCAGGTCGCGGGGGCAGCACTGGAGGAGTGGTTTGCCTCAAGCACTTTGCGGTAGGCATTCTGCAGCTCCTTCACTTTAACCCTGCACTGCAGTGCATCCCGATCATGGCCCCTTTCCATCATGTCCCTTGATATCTGCCCGAAGGTATCGTAATTCCTACAGCTGGAGCACAGCTGGGACTGGACAGCTTCCTCCTCCCAAGCACTGATGAGGTCCAGCACCTTGCCATTGCTCAATACTGGGGATTGCCTGGCGTGTGGAGGCATGGTCACCTGGAAAGATGCTCTGAGAGCACTCCACACCTGGCTGAGCAAACAGGAAGGGGATTTTCAAAGGTCTGACGGTTGGTCACCTGAGGGCAGGGCAATAGAGTTCAAAGTGATGACCAGAGTGGCTAGACAAGGCATTGTGGGACACTTCTGGAGGCTGATCAGAGCACATTAATAGACCAGGGCGTCCACACTGGCACCGCGGCGCTCCAGCCGGGGCGCAGCAAGCGTTATGCTTCTCGTGGAGGTGGATTACCAGGAGTGCTCCAGCCGCGGAGTCCAAGCGCTCTATGTGCCTTGCCAGTGTGGATGCATCATGAGTCAGGGTGCCCAGGGCTGCTTTAATGCGCTCTAACTCGCAAGTGTAGCCAAGCCCTAAGAAATAAAGTAGTATTACGTTGCAACCTTCCAGCAAGAGTATTTGTTTTTATCCAACTTCTGTGTATATGCTGTGAACATAACAGGGGAAACTGGCACTGAGTATGGGATTTAAAAAAAAATAGAGGAAGAGAGAAAAGATAAAATGGCTATATATGGCAATATGGACAGTTTCCAATTTAATGAACAAGAGGAGGATTTTGCAACTTATATTCAGAGACTTGAGCTGTAAGAGCCTATAATATGAAAGGTGTAGATCTCAAAGAGGGAGAAGATTTATTTAAAATAGAACATCGGCTAGGGACTTGTAAAAGAGTAAAGAGATGAAATAAAAGGAAGATTTTGGCTAAATAGTCTAATGCACTTCCTGGTTGTGAGATGTGTTGTGTTGATGTAAATTCCACTGCTTGTGACATTTAAAGTAAGACTGGCCAAAACAAGAAAATGTGCAGTGCACCGGCCCCAGGGAAATGGACTGAACAGTGTAATAAGCCTTTTCTGCTTCTAACTTCTGTGTTTCTATTAAAAGAACAGTGGGTCAAGTGTTGAACTGAGGCAGAACATAGGAATTGTCATATAGGATGAGACCTGAGGTCCTTCTAGTCCATTATAGTGGCCAGCACCAGATACTTTAGACCACCACAGCAGCCAGGGGTATTGGCAGAGTTACTGGTGCAGAGGCGGAGTTATCACCAGAAGCAGATGGAACAATGGAACTGCAACAAGAAAAAACAGAGAAGACATTTACATAGCAGCAACAAGAGACACCTGCGCAGATCTCTGGAAGGATGGAATGATTCAGTGGTTAAGGTTGCACTAGCAAAGGAGAATGAAGAGAGAGAAGAATCCCTCAGCAGCAGAAGATGAGATCATTACACCAGGCTGCTTCTGTGTTGTGGCTCTGCCAGAACCCAGCCTGAAATCACTCTAGGATATTGTCTTATGGAAACGAAGAGGAGGCTACTTTCTTTAGGACTTTTTTGAGAAAGGGAAAGTTGGAAATAGGGTCAGACTAAGTGTGTGCCAGTGTGAGCAGGAGGAGAGTGAACACTGACAGATTTTAAAGAGTCAAGGAGAAAGTAACAGAAGAAAATGTTGACAATTGCAATAATAGGAGGGTGGAGGGAACCAAATTATAGCAGTGGGGCACAAGGACCTAGATATGAAGAATGCTCCAGGGCAAGAAGGTGGAAATAATTGGTTGGGAGGAGTGAAGGGAGTTGTTGGAGGAGGCAATATTAAAGTGAATTAGAGCAATCTTATACTGAAAGGAAGTGACATGTTTTAGCCATTCAGAAACAAATGCACACAAGCTTCAGTTACATTACGTGTATACACACCTCTCCTACTATATGTATTAATGAAATCAGTAGGAAATTAATCAGGAATAACAGTGCTTTTGAAATTGGCTGCTGTTCAATTAAAAAAAAATCAAATGCTCTCCCTGGACCACAGAACTCTTTTTGGTACTGTAAAGAGGTCCACTCACCCCATATGTGCCTCCTTGCGGCTAGGTCTGGGAATTAACTCTTGTCCCATCTGGTGCCCCCTTCTGTCGGTTACTCACGCTATGATGCCTGTCTCTCTCTTTCTCTGACTCAAGGTGCCCCCTCTTCATGACTCAGTCCTCTGGCCAGATCACTATATAGTCCCTCCACCCTCTTCTGGGGTAACAGAGTCCCACCGGATAAGCTGTCCAAATGCTGTCTCAAACAGCCTTCCATTCCAAGTCTCCAGGTCTCCTTCCTGGTGCAGCCAGGTACCCTAATTGGCCTCTCAGGCCCACGTTAACCCTTTCAGGGCCCATGTGGTGTATTCACCCCAGCACAAGGCTTTCTGCTTCTGATGTACTTAAAGAATCTCTTGTTTTTACACCATTAGCTATTTGCTCTTTGAATGTCTTTTTGGCTCTTTTCATTTCACTGTTTCTTACTACCAGCTGTAATTTATTTTCCTGTTTATTGGCATCACTAGGGTCCAGTTTTCAAATGTAGATGGATTTCTGTTTGGCTTGAATAGCCTATCAAACTTGCCATTTAATCATATTGGCTTCCTTCTTTTTGCTCAGCAGTCTGCATGTCTTTTGAGACTCTATTATTGTTTTTTTAGCATCATCCAGGCCACTTTTAGGGATTTTATTTCCTTTCCTTTTAACTTTAGGGTCTTTTTGACTAACTTTCTCATTTTAATGAAATCTCCCTTACTAAAGTTTAGTGTCACTTTGTAGTACGGTATCTGCCCCTTGTATGTTGAACCTAATTATGTTGTGGACCCTATTAAACAGTAGCTCATTTACTGTCACTTCTTGAATTTGCTCCTGTGTGTTACTTAAGATGAAGTCAAGAACAGTCTCTACTGTGTGCTGTAGAATTAGCTGTTCTAAGAAGCAATAATTTAAAGTGTTGAAAAATTGTCATGCCATTTGAGCATTTATAGATGGGTAGTTCAACTTATTTTATTTTTAGTTAGATTTTACTGCTGCTTTGATTTTTCACCATTGTGCATTCAATTTCCTTTCCTTGATCTGGAATTTGGGCCTATATTTACATTCTTATAGTTTGGGATTGGTATCCATATAGATTCAACTGTGTGGTCTTCTTCACTCAGAATTTTTGATCTCACTAGATTCAATGGAATCTTTTAAGATGCAGCACTACTTCGGCCTAGTCTGTCTTTTCTGTATAGTTTGCAACCAGATATTACAATGTCCCACTCGTCTTTGTCATTCCACCAAGTTTCCACTTTTCACAAAATGATCACTCTATACCTGACCTCTCAGTCCTTTTCTTCAAAGGAAACCTGCACAACACCTTCAAAAGACGACTCAGGGAATGGGAACTTAAATTCATAACTTTGGTAGCTACTAAAAATCATGGACTCAATAAAGACACTGGATTTATGGTTTAATCCATGAACCTCCCTTTTTTGTCCATGACTGCAGAAGTGTTAATGGGCCACTTCACCTTGAATGGTCTTTTGCAATGTGTTATCACCTTATGCTTAATCTGAAGAGCTTTTTGCAAGCTCAGAAGCTTGTCTTTCACCAACAGAAGTTGGTCTAATAAAAGACCAACCTATAGCGGAAACCTACTGACCACTATACTTACCTACATGCCTCCAGCTTTCATCCAGACCACATCACACAATCCATTGTCTACAGCCAAGCTCTAAGATACAACCGTATTTGCTCCAATCCCTCAGACAGAGACAAACACCTACAGAATCTCTATCAAGCATTCTTAAAACTACAATACCCACCTGGTGAAGTGAAGAAACAGATTGACAGGGTCAGAAGGGTACCCAGAAGTCACCTACTACAAGACAGGCCCAACAAAGAAAGTAACAGAACGCCACTAGCCGTCACCTACAGCCCCCAAATAAATTCTCTCCAGCACACATCAAGGATCTACAACCTATCCTGAAGGACAATCCCTCACTCTCACAGAGCTTGGGAGACAGGCCAGTCCTCGCTTACAGACAGCCCCCCAATCTGAAACAAATACTCACCAGCAACTATACACCACACAACAAAAACATCAACCCAGGAACCAAACCCTGCAACAAACCCCAGTGCCAACTCTGTCCACATATCTATTCAAGGGACACCATTATAGGACCTAACCATGGGTGGCAAGTTTGTAAAAATTTTGGTGGGGCCCAGAACCCGCCCCCAACTCCGCCCCCCCAACTCCGCCCCCACCTGCCTAAGGCTCTGGGAGGGGGCTCGGCGGGGGAGGTCTGGGGTGCAGATCCTGGGCTGGGGATTAGGGTGCAGGAAGGGTGCTGGGTGCAGGCTCTGGTCTGGGGCAGGGGGTGGGTGTGCAGGAGGAGGTGAAGGGTGCAGGCTTTGGGATGGAGTTTGGGGTTGGGAAGGGGTGTGTGGGAAGGGGGAGGGAGTTTGGGGATAGGAGGGAGTGCAGGGTGAGGACTGTGGGGCTGAGGATGAGGGGTACATGATGCAGGAGGGGGCTCAGGGCTAGGGAAGAGGGTTGGGCTGTGGGTGAGGGCTGTGGATGAGGGGTTCATGATGTGGGGGCGCTCAGGGCTGGGGCAGAGGATTAGGGTGCGGGGGGATGAGGGGTTCATGATGTGGGGGCGCTCAGGGCTGGGGCAGAGGATTAGGGTGTGGGGATGAGGGCTCTGGCTGGGGCTGAGGATTAGGGTGCAGGGGGATGAGGGCTCTGGCTGGGGCTGAGGATTAGGGTGCAGGGGGATGAGGGGTTCATGATGTGGGGGTGCTCAGGGCTGGGGCAGAGGATTAGGGTGCGGGGGGAATGAGGGCTCTGGCTGGGGCTGAGGGTTTGGGGTTGGAGAGGCTCAGGGTAAGGGCAGCCTGCCTTGCCAGTACTGGCGGAGGGCAGGCACTAGGACCCTGCGGCAGCAGACAGCAAATCTGCTGGGAGCCCTCCGGGCAGCAGGCAGGGGAGAGGCGCGCTGTGTTCTGTCAGGCAGGGACGCAACACAACGCAACACAACGCCGCGGAGGGGGGGGAACACGCGGAGGGGGGGTGGCAGGCGGGGGCTGGGACCTGCTCCAGGCAGGGTCGCGGCGGCGGGGGGAGACCTGCGGTGGCTGGGGCCAATCCAGGCAGGACCGGGGTGGGGGGCGGGAAGAGACCCAGCTCCAACTATTGCTGGAGCAGGGCACCCAGCCCTGAATATTGGTGGGGCCCGAGCCCCACACAAATATATAACCTGCCGCCCATGGACCTAACCACATCAGCCACACCATCCAGGGCTCGTTCACCTGCACATCTACCAATGTGATATATGCCATCATGTGCCAGCAATGTCCCTCTGCCATGTACATTGGCCAGACCAGACAATCTCTACGCAAAAGAATAAATGGACACAAATCTGACATCAGGAATCATAACATTCAAAAACCAGTAGGAGAACACTTCAGTCTCTCTGATCACTCAATAACAGACCTAAAATAAAAGATACTACCTCACCCACCTTGTCTCACCAAGTTTCTGTCATTCCTATTGTATCCGTAAATCACCATCTATTGGAAGGCATTCCAATTAGTCTAGAAAGCAGCACTGTCTGAGATATAAAGATAGACTAGGCAGAAAGCAATGGAGATTACAATGTATAGCCATCCCTCCATTGTTTGGGAGCATATACAAGTTGTGACCTGATAGGTCTTTCCCATCCCTGATTTCTATGAGCCAGTCTGTGTGTTTTCTTAGCTGGGCTTTATCAACCAAATGTTTTAAATTTTTATCTGCTGAATGTACTGCTTGTGAAAGTGAGAGTTGGAGAGAGAAATACTGTGAGGCAGGGTCTGTGCTAGTTTCCCAGAACCCCCAGCCTTCTCTCCCGTACAGTGCTGCCTGTGCAACACAGAGATGACCTACAAATCTCTTGCTGTTCCAATGCCAGCATTACCATATAGCTCTAACCTGTATTCCCCGTCCTTGTTCCACTCCTGTGCCTGCCTCCTTACAGTTTTTTCCAGTGCACTTCATTTATGGCCAGCAGCACCTGTGGTTATTCCAGTCCTGGGATTCCCACATAGCTGTGCCAATAAATCTTAGTCCTTCCCTGCAGTAGTCCCTGATACTCTGTTCCTGGGCTCTCCGGACACAGCTCTGATACTGCACCTCGGGCCTGCCCAGCATTACTCCCTGTCCTCTCCCTTTTTCCTGCTTTATGTTTTTACATTCCCAACTCTTCCTGCTGTGTGGAATGTGCAAGGGCTGAGCCATCACTGGAATGAGTTGGGTTGGGCTTGCAGAAAAGCTGTGTACATATCCTTTCTGCTCCTCCCCACTCCAAGCCTCCCCATTCCTCAAACTACCTGCTCCCTTGAAGGAAGATCAAACCTGCAGATGGGGGAGGAGGAAGGGATTAGTGAATGCCTGGTGAATGGAATAGCTGGGGCTTGCTGTGATTCCATGTGGGGTCAGTTCCCTAATCCAGAAGTGAAAAATTGTGTCTGCCCCTTGCTGCAGGAAACAGGATGTTAAAATTTCCCTTTCACAGATTAATCTGGTTACACTGTTCTTTGCATCTTGCATAGTCTTTTTGTCATCTCCCTTTAGCATGGGAGGTGAGAGAAGAGTAGGTAATGCAACCCACCATAACTTACAGTGCTCTGCATGAACCTCAGAGAACAAAGAAAGAAAGCAACAGAGAAAAAGGGACACAACCCAGATAACATCATAATCCATCTATTTATCATAAGAACTCTGAGATGTCTATTGTGGAGGTGGCTAAGGTCTGAATAGATTGGTCAGAAAACACTGATTTGACAAAATTGAAATATTTCACAGAAACACTCAGATTTCATACACATTTTCAATGAGAAATTAATGAAACATTTCAGCCTTATTGAAATGAAATAATTTTGGAAATATTTAAATATGCAAAACATTTTATTTCAGCTTTTTGTCCCGACTCAGAACAAAATGAAATATTGGAATTTCCTGCAGAATGGAAATTCCATTTTGTAATTGGCTTTTGATTTAGTTGGGGATTGGTCCTGCTTTGAGCAGGCGGCTGGACTAGATGACCTCCTGAGATCCCTTCCAACCCTGATATTCTACTATTCAAGCTCTGCCGTAAATACCAGTAGTTCAGCTCCCTACGGTTCAGGGCTTCAGCTGACCATGGAAGTGCCAGAGCCAGCAGTAACCACATTACCCACTCAAGGTTAAGAATATCCAAATGATTGTGAAAAATATGGCCTTTCCAATGGCACACAGCAGGATCTTCAACTCCTAAAGTTGAAGAGTCGTCTTTGGCCTGAATATTTAGACAAACACTATATCCCAGAGTTTAATAGAATCTTGTGCTGAACATAGGTGCTGGACTGACAGTTTTGAAAAAGATTGCTTAATGCAGATACTACAGTGATAGGCATGGTATAAGAAACTGAAGAAATAAAATATAATGTCTCTCTTTCAACCTCAGGGCACATACATCAAGGACGGTAGCAGCACAAGCTTCCCACCACACTGGCCTTTTGTCTCAGTCTTGACCTGGAAGAATTCACCTCCAAGGTTGTTCAGTGTCTGTGGCCCATTCAATTCTTGGCTTTCCTGGGCCTTTGTTTTTGGAGAGATCTGTGATGCCAGTGGTAGGGTTGGTTTATGGGGTGTGGACACCTTTCCCAGTAGGAAATAGTCAGAGATTTGTCTCATTTCACAACAAGTAAACCTTCAAAAACCTATAAAATTCCTGGCCACTCCTTCTCCATTTCCAAAGCTAACTTTTTTTTTTTGAACTTTTATAATCTCTCTTGAATGGCTGGGCTCTTTGTTCTTCAGAGCCTTCTCTTTGCTCCTTCGGTATAATTTAAATACAAAATATTTGATCATAAGTTCGTATTGTTACAGGGGAGATGTCACAGCACGGCAGGAAATAAGGCAAGGATGAGCACATCATGGCCTCCCACTCATTCTCTGTGACTGTTTCTGTGAATGGAGAAGGCAGATAGGTGAGTCCCCCACTGGGAACAAGACAAGCCTGCACATACCAGAGTCTGCTTTTCCTGCTCTTGGTTGCTGTCGAGGGGGTGGGGAGTGGTGGTAAGATGAAGGATGAAGGTCCCATGCAGAGATCCACACAGGATATACCAGATCTCAGTGTTTGTTCCATCAGCTACTTCCATGCAGGAACTGGGGAAGGCGAGGGAAGCAAGACAGAACACACCAAACTTCCAGAATGTAATGTGGAAGAGAATTAACATGCCACCTGAGATTCCAGTGATGTGAGCTTCCTCTCAGCAGTGCCCTCCCAATGCCAGCCAGGGACTCTGATACTGTCCTGATGGCAGTGCAGGGCTGCATGGGCAGTGCCATCTGTGACTCCAGTTGGGGCAGAACAGCACAAGCTCACTTTCAGGGCTGGAACGCTACAGGGAGAAGTAGGAGTAATGGAAATTGAAATGCAAATTCTTCTGAGTGGAGAAAAGGCCCCATAAATCAGGAGTGACAAGAACACAAAGACACCATCAGGATGCATTTGCACAATCAAGGGATATTTCATATTTCAGAGAAAACCCAAGCTCAGCCTCTGCTCCTAAAATAAACCAAATCCATTTTTTTTCTCATCATAGAGGCCTTCTCTGAATTTCTCTGTTTTAAAGAGCATCAGGAAGCAGATTGAGTTAAATTTCACCCAAATGTGGCTTGTTTTCTAACCCTGACAGGATAATATTTGTTATAAAAGAATCACTTAGAAAACCAAACCCAGCAACCTTTCTTTGATAAAAGATTTGAAGGTCTATGAATACTTGGTACCCCTGCTGAGTGTCAGGATTAACCAGTCCCCAAAAACCAAATGCATAGTTTTAAAATAAAGTAACTTTATTGAAAGGAAAGACAGCTCAAATACTTGAGCACTAATTCTGACGCTACGACACAGGCAAAGTGAGTTTGCGTCTCTCAGCCATAGCGGAAATCTCTCATTACAGACACCACCGTGCAACCCATCAGTCTCTGCTCAGAGTGCACATGACTGGATCAGCAGGACATGCTGCTGGACAAGATAAAAATTCAGATGCTGCGCTGGGGAGCAGAACTGGAATAGCAGGGAGCACTGCCAGTCAGAAGAGGCAGAGCTGGGGCAAGGAAAAAGGCTTCTTCCTGCCTACATTGCACCTGATTTCAGCCAGTGCTGCCATCCCCCTCTCACTGTCACAAGAACCAAATCCATGCCATTGTTAAAGTCCACTTATCTCGGTGTCGTGGGTATTAGGTTTGGGAAAGGCCTCTAAAATCTCCCAGCCAGCACCGGATTGTTCCCTACAGGACATTCGTCTAGTATTTTGTCCAGTTTAAGATTTTCCTAAGCACTGGGGCTTCCGTCACTTTCTTTAGGCACGTTCCACAGCCTAACACATCCTCACTGTCAGAAAATAGTTTTGCCTACACTCTGCAGTGTATGTAACATCTCCAACGCCTCGAGAGAAGTCAAGAATTATCTCTGCAGTGCAGGAAGTGGGATTCACATCTATGAAGGTGGCGTAATGGACTGAAAGCTGACCTGGCTGGAGGGCTAGGCCACGGAAGCAGCAGTTTGGACTGCTGCCGAACCAGGACGCCAGGAGGGCTAGAGTGGATGAGCCTCTGCAACACTGCTTCCTGACTCAAAGGGGATGCTGTGTCCTAAAGAATTGCCTCTCAGAAATCCTCAGGCTGCCCCTGAGCAGCATGAAGGACAAGGTTTGGCCATGTTTGGAGGGAATGCAAAAAATTGGTTTACAGTCCCATCCCAAAATGCTAAGGCCAGCTCTGCTAGTTAAAATATTAACTGTCTCTGGGCCTGGGGCAGAGCAGCAGTTGCTCCCTAAGGGCCTGATCTAAAGGTCATTCGAGTCAGTTGAAAGTCTTTTTATTTCAGTTGGCTTTGGTTCAGGCCTTCAAGGGAGCTGCTGTGGCAGTTGCTGCAAGAGGAATATCCCTTCCACGTTACCCATCAGCATCCTTGGGAGTGCCTGGGGTGCTCCTCTCCTACAGATCTCATGAAGTCAGTACTAAGGGGGAATGGCTCTCCAAGCCCTTTTCTGTCCCCCCAGCCCATGTTAGGACTAACTAGAAAAACTAAGGAAATTCCTAGACACGAACACACACACCAACCAACTTCGTTAAGCAGAAGGTACATTTGTGAGTAAGTTTCACAAATTTAAACTTAAAATAACTAAATAACTTTGTAATTAACAAACATATGACCATAAAAATGCCTGAGAATTCCAGGTTAAGGTTAAACATACAAGCAATCAAAACTTTGGAAAGTATGCCAATTCCCAGTGAAAGTACAGCTCATATGGCTGAGCTCCATTATCACATGCTTATTGCCTCCATGTAGTGTATGTATCTTTTATATACAAGATGTCCTCACACAGACAGACACATGCTGTATATGAGAGTTGTCATGTGACAGTCTATAATGGGACCAACATAGTTTCTTTTTATGCATCTTCAACAAAATCCTGAAAGGCAGCACTCGGGGCTAAAGGGAAGAATGTGAAAGATAAGTGCAACTGCTAATAGTGGTGGGGGGGAAGATCTGTCACAAAGGCGGGGGGTGGGAGGAGGTCCATTGAAATGGTTTTAATGCACAGGGAGACAGATAGGACCTGTAAAGAGCTTTGTAAGTGATAGCATGGTCTACATAATAATTACAGCTTTGAAATTTATAGTTCTGTAAGGCTGGAAGTGTGTTTGAAAGGTCAACAGAACTAATTATACTAGGGAAATGAAGCTGGGTTTAGACAAAAAAATATAATAGGGGTCACTACACATATGCACACAAATCGGTGAAAATTCTATTTTTTTCCCCTCCCAATTCTTAGGGTCAGGCAGGTGGGAAAGGCAGAGTGTGGAGGACAGGAAAAAGTCTTATCAGTCCGGTGCAGTGTGCTGGGTTTTGAATGTGCGGCTGACACCAGTACTGGGCGCTAAGCAACCAGTCTGGCTTCCAGCTGTCAACCTGGCCAGCAGCTGTCGCCTTGGCAACACTTTCTCAGTTCCTGAGGTATGTGCAGGACCTTAGCCATCTGGCCGTTGGCTGGTGATTTGTCATGTTCCATGATGGTGAGGAGGGTTCAGATGCTGAGCTGGCTTAGGGGACAGGCTGTTCTTTCCGGGAAAGAGCCGGCAGCACTTTGCTCTCACCCTTTAAAGATTTACTGCTGACTGTTCAGTGTCTGGATTCTCCAGTGCATGCCAAGTCACTCTTTGCCATCCTGACCTGAGTGCTAACTTTGCTTTCTCTCCGTGTGCTGTCATAAATAATGTTAAAGGTTTCTAAATACAGTGAACTGAAATGCTTAGCACGGATTGCCTGAGAGCAGAATATGCTTATGTGCTGTGGGGATACACAAAGTCCATTCCAGAGGGCAGTTCTATTTCAACCCTCCTGCCATAGGACATGCCCCAGGACTCCATTCTAGCAGAGGTGGCAGTGCTGAAATCCAGATGGATTTTTTTCTCCTTCCGTGGGGCTGCACCCATTCCAAGGTGCCACAAAAAGCCAGGACTTTCTCCCACTTTCACCTGGAATTTAGTGGGTGAAGCTAAGTGAGGTAAAATATTTCAGTCCTCAAACTGACTAAAACTGAAATAATTTCCTTCACTACCCTCCACAAAGCCCCATAGTAATGGACTTGTGAAATGAATGACATCCTGGCTTCAAAACGAAAGATTGCTTGGGACGTTGGGTTGCTATAGCACCCTCTCAGGCCTATCTCTTTTCTTGACTTTCAGTGATACAACTGTCCATCAGTTCTTTTAAAAGTTCTCTTTTGCGCCTTCCCATGTCCCTTTCTCCTCCTCTTCCAAATCCCTGCCCTCAATGGGGGCAGGGAGCAAGGAGAAGTGAGGTGGATCAGAGGCTGTGACGTCTCACTATTGAGAAATTTTAGTTTGACCCCTGTGTAGAACATGAGCACCACATAGTTAAAGAAAAGGACTCTTTTCCAATTATTTTGACTGGTCTCTCACTACCTTCTTCAACTGCCCCATTCAAGTCCAGTAGTCTCTTGCTGATGATGACAATAATTAACACCTACCTCCTAGGTGACGATACATTTGGTAATGTCAGTCTGCCTCCCTTACGTCCACAGCCAGATGGCCTTCAGGATTAGAGCCATGTCCACCTGTGCAGACATGTGAGGTTAACTGCTGCTGGTAGTCTCCACTCTGTGTGTATAGGCTACGCAAGTGTGATGTGCAATCAGGCTATGGAGAGAGGAGATTATTCTGTCATCCAGAACATAGACAGCTGGATGTGTGATGACCAGGAGACCTGTAAAATAATTAGGCCACTGGATACGAGGGTGTCAAATGCCACAAGACATGTAAGTCTCTTAGGCCATGTCTGCCCTAAAAAATTAAGTCAACCTAATTTATGGCAGCATACAGCAGTTGCAGTAATTACATCGCTTGTATGGGTCTACACTTTGCTCATTGTGTCAGTGGAGCATGTCCTCACCAGGAGCGCTTGTATCGATTGTACTATCAGTGTGGGGCATTGTGGGATGGCTCCTGAAAGCCAGTAACACAACAGTCGACATAAGCAACACAATGTTGACACTGTGTTGACTTAACTTTGTCGACCGTGAGTCTACGCTGCTCGTGGAGGTGGAGTTATTAAGTTGGTTTAGTGGGGCAGGTACATCAGTAAGAATTTAAGCATAGACACTTCTGTAGTTAGGTCGACGTAAGCTGCCTTGTGTTGACCTAACTCTGTAGCACAGACCAGACCATAGAGACAGCTGGGGAGAAGTCTGTGGTTATGGTACGTTTTAGTAACAGTGATGTACGAATCTGTGGGAGAGAAGTCTTGGAAATTTTATCTACATTATTAGCAAGAAAGCCTAAAGTCAAGGCCTCACACTAGCCTTTTCTAAAATATTATCAGTCTTATGTTCTGAGTCATCTAGGCAGGAAGAATTAAATGGATGAATGAAAAGACAGGGTAGAGAAGAGGAACCAAGTTCTATTAGGCACCGGTGAACCTTTTGGGAAAAGGAGACCCTATTCTTAAGGAACAGCCTCCACCTTACATAGGAGCATAAATTTGCCATGCTGGATCAGGCTATTAGGCCACCAAACTTAGGTATCCAGCAGTAGCCAATTACTGATACCTCAGAAAATGGTGAAGGTGACCACCATCCTTCACGGACATCTCAGTGACACAGTGCTGTATAAGGTGACCTTTGTGAGCCCTATGGTGACTGCACCTAGTTGCTATTATCTTAGTTTGCATAGTTGCAAGTGTTATCAATGTTCTTTTGATCTCTTTAAAGTCCAGCCAGGCTATTTGATTCAATGCCCCCCCTCCCCAAATCAGGGAATTCCAGAGATAAAACATTCACTGCATGAAGTAGCTTTTCCTTTTCTTGGTTCTACATTAACTAGCCACAAGTCACCATGTGAATGCGTCTTCTGGGACAGGGCAAGTCGGAGAGAAGGTTCAGTTTTCATTAGACCCTCCGGTATTTTTGACAAGCCATTGCTTGGCTAAATATTAATTTTCAGTCCCTCCTCATGTGTAAGTAATTTCATTCCTTTAACCAAAAGGGAAACAGACTGCTGGCATTGAAAATGTATGTGGATTGCGGGGGTGGGTTCTTTAAACTGTGGGATTTGGCGAGAGAAGGAAATCTCGGGGAGAGTTGATTGGTGCTGAAGCATGTTCAGGTCAGTCAGTGAAATCTGCTAGGGACAGAAGAAATTCAAGTGAAACTTTAGTGCAACATACAGTAGTTAACAAGTCAGAATTTGGACTGATGAGAATGAAGAACAATCCAATAAGGAAACAGATCCCATGGAGTCACATAAAAATATGCACAGCTGTTAAAAATAAAAACAACCGGTAGCTGTACCCCCAGTGAAACTCTTAAAATCAAAAGTGGAATAGCAGGAATGGCGTGCGTGGAGAGGAGGGCTAGATGTACTGTAATGTGATGGGTGAGAATAATCAAAAGATTACCATAAACTCTGGCTATATACTATGGTGAAAACAGGGTTGATTGTGGATATGAGGGAGAGGGTGTGTGTTTCCAGAGACAACGTCAAAAGAGAATTTCTAAATAGAAGGTGCTTAGATTCTTCAGTGGTGGAAAAACCTCAGATAGATTGTGAGGTAGACTCTGTGAATACATACAGATACGATAGTGGTCGTGTACTACCACTAGCTGCCAAAGCTAAATCATGGTGATGAATGCAGAAGGAAGAAATATCAGAGATAAACGACTGTAGCATATTAATAAGAGGTGATTTGCTGGTTGATAAACTGGTTGATTGTCAAACTGGCACATAGTGTGCAATAATAATTTCTTTGTGGAGCCTTTCATTCTGTAGAGTGTCATGACAATTTGCACTTTGTAATGCACCTTTTTATTTGTGATCTCAAAATGCAGTAGAAAGAAGGTAAATACTTTACAGATGGAAAAACGGAGACATGTAAACTTAATTGTGCTCTCTGTAACTGAAGGTGGAATTTGGCTGTAAGTTGCTCACTCAAGATCATATAGCAAGTCAGGACAGATGAAGGGATGGAATGCAGGTCTCCTGATTCCCAGTTATCAATATACTAGACACTTCAATAGCCAAAGGTGAGTCTGAATGGGAAATGAAGGACTGGCTGCCTTATGTGGCCCTGCGAATAATAAAATCAAATGCAATAATATAAATGCAACTGACCAGCTGCAGCTATAAAAAGAAACATGTAGAGTTTCAAAAGTTCACTGGAAAGATTTATATGGGGACAATGCTTTCAGTGTCCCCGTGAACATAATGCGTTCTAGCGGAGAGGGAGAGTGATCTTGTGGTTAAGGCACTGCAGTACAACTCAGGAGACCTGCGGTCAACTCCTCGCTTTGCCCCAGACTTCCTTTGTGACCTTGGGGAAGTCATTTCATCTCTCTATGCCTCGGCTTCTCATCTTCAAAATGCAGATGGGAAGTATTACAATCTCTCAACCTTTGTCTGTCTTGTTTATTGAGATTCTAAGCTCTCCAGGCAGGCACTGTGTGTTTATTGTATGTTGGGACAGTATCCAGCACAATGGGGTCTTGATCTTGGTTGAGGTCGTCTTGGACTTACTGAAATACAGATAGCTAATAATAATGAAAATAATTAATAATATGTGCACTCACTGTAACTTAAACTAATTGCTGAAACAGTCCCCAGCCCTTTCCATACAGAACAGTGGCCATTATTATGGAGGCTTGAGCATGCTTCACTTTGTGATGACACTTTTCTTTAGGGCTGTGTCGGCCCTCAGAGGAAGGCAGTGTGGTCTAATGAATATGGACTGGAAGTCAGGAACACCTGAGTTCTTATGTTGGCTTTGCCAGTGACTCTCTCTGTGACCTCAGGTAAGTCACTAGGGACAGCATTTTCAAAAGTGAGCTTTCATTTTAGGTGCCTTCATTTTTGGCTGCTTAAGACAGAGGCATTTGGGCCCTGATCTTCAGAAGTGCAGAACACCCACAGCTCCTGTGGGCTTTGTTAGAGTTTGGGGGCTCAGCACTTCTGAAAATCAGGCTCTACCTTTCCCATCTTGGATGCCCAAAATCAGAGGCCATTTTTGACAGATTTGGCCTTAAATCTCCCTACCTCTTTCCCCACGTGTTAAATAGGGACACTACTTCCCTATGTCATAGGAGGTGTTGGGAGGGTTAGGTAATGTTTGTGCAGGACTTTGAAGATAGCTGTAGACGACTAAATATTATCATTATTATGTGTCTCGAGGCCACGCAGCCCTGTTGCTGTGTGCTGTAGGGGTAGGCAGAGAGACAGAGATGTAAGAGGAGAATACCAGTATGTCGACTCACTCTCCAGGCGCTCTTTCCCCCCTCCTTACACTAGAGCAAGTTAAAATAAATTAATGTGTCTGTCTCCCCACCCCTACCCCTTCACATTATCCATTTCCCTTTAGGGAAGCTGTTCTTTACCTCTTTGTGTCCCAATGGAGTGATTAGCTGCTGCAGGGAGCCTGAGCAATTACGAGCTTGCTGTAGTTCCCTGTTTCCAGTTGCTTGATGAATCAGATTTGCTCACTTGGTTGTTCTTCCAGACCCCAGGCGTGTGCCCCATACAGCACTGCCAATTCCTGCAGCAGGTCCTTTGGGAACAGGAGCACAGGATTCTGGGATGCATCTGAGAAAGATCAGCTACAAGTGTTAGAACAAGGGGAGACAGCGAGAAAAAAGGCTAAAACACCCCTTAGCTAGGGAGACACATCTAGAAAGGCTGAAAATAAATGTTTTATTCAATGACAGTCAATAATGAAAATGTATTGAAACAAATAGCAGGAGCTGGTACTAAGCCCTTTCTGCTTGTTCCCAGGCATTCCAGGTAGGTTGTGTGCAATTTCTTCAGTGTAACTGAATACACAGTACACCCTTAACTTTATCTTTATTTACATGGTATGTTCTTCCCTATACTGAATGAGAAACGCTATACAGAAATATGTGGTAGTGTAGGCACTATGCTCCAGATTTTGTGATGGCTCTCGCAGGTGGCCCAGCCCAGGAGGTGGCTTTCTTCCATCTTTGTACCTCCCTAATCTTGGACTGCTGCAGGGATGGGTGTGGCTGTGATGGGGTGTGCAAACCCCACACCAGCTGAGAAGGGATTGATCAGTGCAGGAGAGCTCGATTAGCCCCACCTTGTTACACCTGGAGGATGTGTCAGGCTCAGGGAGAAGTTGAAAGGAATGGTTCAGAATAATTAGGGGAAGCAGGAGGAGACCCAGGAGAAAGGTGGTCTGGAGTTCCCTCTCTGTGGGAAGGGCCTGACAGGAGCCAGGCAGAAGGAGAACCAAGGGAAAGCCACAGGAATTAAGTTAACTTCTAAGACTCCAGGAAAGGCAGCCCTGTGGGCTGGCACTCTGTGGAAGAGCAGCGAGTTGGGGAGAACCTAAGATGGACTAAAGGCTCAGGCCTGGGGTGGGCAGAAGTTGCTTAGTTTGTATTTTGTCAGGTGGTTTTGTTTTGTTGAGGGATGTCCAGGAGAAACCCTGGGACTGCTGCTCTGCAAAAAGAGTGAGGCTGAAGAGGAACCCAGGTGGGGCAGGAGACATTGTGTTGATTATAATTATTTTGTCTGACATTTGTTGTTTGGAACAATGGCAGCATGGAAGGGGTGGATCTGTAGTGTGAGCTGGCCAGAGAGCTAACTCACCATTGTACCAGACCACAGAAGTGCCGAGGAGGAGGCCGAAGCAGAGTTGCTGAAACACCAAGTCATGCCACGACAGGGTGCTCTGGGAAGGTGAGTCTACAACAGTGGCACCGAACATAAGTTAGCCCTGGGAGCTGCTCTAATTTATGAGTGTCAGTCACTGGAGCAGAGTGTACTCTGGCTACGCCCCTAGCCCAACCTTACACTGAAGCCTGTACTGGAGGGCAGCATAGCAATATCGATACTGCCCCTTTGTGGGGGGTATTGCCCAGCGTGGAGAGTGTGACAGCCCCTTTATGCTGCAGCAGGGGTCAAAATCTGTCCCTGGGTATCATTGCCGTTCTCTTAAGGGGGCTTCAAAATGTGATGGCCTTGTTATTGAGGGTGGGCAATAACCTTCCCTTTAAACCCATTCAAGCACTGTGGAATTGAAAGTTCAACTTGGTTCATGTTCCATTTACTTGGGGGATGGGTGGAAAGACGCAGAGAAGAAAAAAATCTAATAAAAGCTAGGAGGAAGAATGGACTAAAAAGAATGAAGAAGAAATAGAGACTGGGGTGGGCAAAAGGGGGAAGAGGGAAACAGCTAATGAAAAAATAAATGTTGTATATGCAGTAGCTCCGTGTGCCACCCGAGTGCATATGGGGCTTCTCCTAGCCCTTAAGTCAATTTCTCCTTTTCAGGCGGACGAGCCCTTTTTCAAAGTCAAAACTTTTCATGATGCCCTTACATTTACTGTAAAAGCCAAAACTGTATAAACAACATGTAAGGAACTGCCCTTTGACTTAGAGATTCATGACCATGGGGGGGAGGGATAGCTCAGTGGTTTGAGCACTGGCCTGCTAAGTTCAGGGTTATGAGTTCAATCCTTGAGGGGGCCACTTAGGGATCTGGGGCAAAAATCAGTACTTGGTCCTGCTGGTGAAGGCAGGGGGCTGGACTCAATGACCTTTCAAGGTCCTTTCCAATTCTAGGAGATTGGCATATCTCCAATTATTACCTTTACCAATAAGCCTGTGCCATATGTATGTTGAGAGGCTGAGAATACTTGAGCTTGAAGGGTAAGGGTGTGCAGAGAGTAGGGGAGTAAGATTTTCTATGCTTTAGATTGTAATATAATTTTCAACGTCTCGCAGTCCCCCTTGATTGCCTTTCAGAATCCCCCGGGGGTTGTGACCACTGGTTGAAAAGCTCTGTATTACATAGCTGCTTCCCATTTGTGAGAGAGGCTTGGTTTAGGTTTTTAAAAATGGAACAATCCTTGAATAACATGTCAGGGTTAAATTACAGGAAGAAAGGTTCATAACTTCAAATTAGCTACCTGAACCTGGAACATAGAGAGGGGGCACGACTTCAGACTCCATGAGGTTTCGCTATCCCTACTCATTAGCTCTAAAACCAACCAGGCCTCCTCGAGCACAAACTCAGAATTTCCCTTCAGGGCAACAAAGGTGCCTTAATTCCAGTAACAAGTGAGCTGACTAGTGATGGTAAGATTGCCCTACGTGCACATGCTCTGGTGCAGCCTTCATGGACGCACATGACCCCCTGGCATTGATTCACCCCCTTGTGCTGGACCAGTAGTCCTGTTGCTGGCTCTAGTTTCTAATGCTCTGATCCCTCTGTAGTAGCAGATACATCACCACAGCTTCTTTCCCAGGTGGGGTAAGCTTCAGTGGATTCTGGAGTACTTCTCCCACCCCCGCCATAGATTATATAGCTGGTACTCCTGTGAGTGGAGGGAACATGAAATAGGACCGTCTCCTTTTCACCACAGTGCCCAGCAGTGCTCTGTCGTATGTAACATCCCTACAGATCATGCTGGTGGCCTGTGCATTTGGCTTGCAGCACTGACATTTCACTCTGCCATTTCCCAGCTTCCTTCCTGCTTTCTGTCTTGCATATCACTCTCATTACCTTGTGCTGCTCTTCCGCTGCATGCACTTCTCTCTGTTTTACTTTCCCCATGTAGCAGGCTCCCTTATGGATGCTGGGAATTTCTCAGACATGGGGGAAGGAGGCAGATTTTTAAAGGTATTTAGGTACCTATAGATGCAGACAGGTGCCAAGATGCTTTTAAAAATCCCCCTAGGTGCCTAACTGCATCTTTAGGTGCGTAAATACCTTTAAAAATCTGGCCTTGGCTGCCTGCCTAAAGGAAGAGCAGTGTCTCTTCTTTACACTGGTTCCCTTCATGCAGCAGGGTTGGGGGGAAGGAGAGATTGAAAGAGACAGAGCAGAAGAGAGATTGAAGCGGGGAGGGTAGAGCGAGAAGCATCTAAATGAAAGAGGAGAAAAAATAGGATAAGGGGATTAAAAATTACTGTAAATTGTGTACAGGAAAATATTGCAGGAAAAAAATAGACTGAATGAGAGAAAAAACCTAGGAGTGCTGACTAGGGGGTTAGGGTATTGAACTTGGAATTAGGAGACCTGGGCTCTGTTCCTGTTCTGCCACTGACCTGCTGGGTGACCTTGGGCAAGTCAGTTTCCCTCTCTACCTCTGTTTCCCCTCCTACCCTTTGTATGTCTTGTCTGTTCTGTTGAGATTAAACTTTCTGGGGCAGGGACTGTCTCTCACTATGTGTTTGTCTAGTGTCCATTGCACTGGGGTCCTGATCTTGTTTGGGGCCTCTGTACACCGCTACAGTATAAATAATTTACAATAATAATAGTGTCCAGGATGCTAAACTTCAAGAAGTGGGAATTGAGAATATTAAGGCATTAGAAATGGACTGAAGGGAAAAGCTAGGAAATTTAAAGTCCATAGAGTCATCATGGAGACTGATAGAAACCTAATTAGGGTCAGGGGCGGCTCTAGGCACCAGCGGGCCAAGCGCCCGCTTGGGGCGGCATCCTGGGGAGGGCGTCATTTGGCTCCGGTGGAGCTCCCACCGGCATGCCTGCGGCAGGTCCACCGGAGCCCGGGACAAGCGGACCTGCCGCAGTCATGCCTGCGGCGGGTCCCGTCTTCCCGCGGCTCCGGTTGAGCTCCCGCAGGCATGACTGCGGCGGGTCCGCGCGGCCCGGGCTCCGGGGGACCTGCCGCCGGCATGCCGGCGGGCGCTCCACCGAGCAAATGCCGCCTCCCCAGGATGCCGGAGCCGCGGGAAGAGGGGACCCGCCGCGGGACTGGGGAAGGGCGGCGCAGCGCTCCGCGCTGCTTGGGGCAGCCTACTTTGTAGAGCCGCCCCTGATTAGGGTCACATTCCTGTTAAACTTGGCTGAAGTCAACAGAGTTACTCCAGAGTTGAATGTGGGCCTCCAAAAGTTCCTTAAAAAAAAAAAAGGCAAAATTGAGGGAATCCCGTTCATTAATTTAGATCACCATGTGCAGCAATTTATTCATACCAAAAATTGTAGCCTTTAAACAATGAAATCCAGCATAAGAAAGGCTAATAATAGAAGGAACTTAAACTTTGGCAGGTAAAATGTCCAATGGAGATTAAGAGGCTAAGAAGAGATTTGAAGAGCAAATAGCAAAGATATTAAGACAGATAATAAAAAAACCTTTAAATACGCTAAAAGTAGGAAGCCAGTACCAGAGTCAGGATCTGCTAGGCCACCGGGGTCTGCAGAGGGCAGTCATTCACAGGGGAGATAAGCTGGCTGCAGAGAAATGAAATGATTTCTTTGCATTGGTCTTTACCACTGAGAAGGATGGGAGAAATATCTATTTCAGGGTTAGTCTTTCCAGATAATAAAGCCAAGGGGAGGCCAGGAATGCAGGGATTTGTCCCTACCCCACTGTCTGAGTTGATTGATCTTGTAAAGCACCTGCTGTTTCTTCTACTAGAGGAGCTGTGCAGATCCCACAGGCTAAGAATTCAAATGTTGTTCCTCAATTCTGCCCACACGCTTTCTAATAATAATAAGTTAATAATATATTATATCCCACATTTCTGTAGCACCTTCAGCCCGAAGCATTGTGCAATGTTTATATACTGATCATGACCCACCACTGAACTGCAGTTAGCTCTGTGGTGCAATGTAGCAGCTGTTTAACAGTGTACAGCTTTCCTACACAACCATTTAGCACAAGAAGTGCAGAAGAATATTGTATTCAATAGAAACCACACAAGGAGTTTTTAGGCCCGCAGAAAGTAATTACCTAAATCTGAATTTGGGGAGGATACCAGAGCTAATAACCATATTCATGGAAAAAGGACTGTGGGGTCTTTTAATATTCTCAGAGGGTGAGGACCTTGATTGCATGTCTCATCTGGCAACACAGTGCTCTAACACTATTCTAGAGGGCATTGGTTCAGTACTGACTCACGGAAAACAGCACTTCCTGTTGAGTCACAAATGTCACTTCCTGTTGAGTCACAAATGTCACTTCCTGCAACATTCTGGCTTTCTCTTGGAGTCCTCCATCCAAACACTGACCCTTGAGGTGATGTGGCTTCAGCTCTGAACATTATGCCACCGGAGGGAAGTGACAGTGTGTGTTCTCAAAGCTTCTAATGAAATGGGCACAGCTACAGGGTCACCATCTTCTTCCCCTTGAAGTGGGGAGGAGAAGGGACATCAGAGGGAAACTGTTGAGCCAGAAACCTAGACTCGAACTCTAGACTCTAGATCTGTTATCTATCTAGATTTGAACTTCATGGACCTGATTCTCCACACACATCAGTAGTGATACATTGACTTCAATGAAAATACTCTTGATTTACACTGAATAAGACTTCTCATCTCTGGGGGGATGGCGGGGGGAGGGGAGACGGAGACAGATAGGGACCAAAACCTCTGATCTGAATACTCCCAACATTTGGTTTAAAACCCAGTTGCGTTCAGAATTAGTGTTCATGTGTTAGAGGTAGATTTGAACGATAAAATCTTGATCTGAATCCAGATCTGGGGTTTTTGGTCTGACCAGTCTGTAGAAGTTAGAAAATCCATTTGGACATGGTGCTCTATTCAGTGTTGGAATCTGGCCTCTGATGGTGTTGCTTAGTTGGTTCTTTGATTTTATCTGAACTTCGTTGTCTGTTCTTTTATCTAATAAAAATAAGTGTTCAATGAAAAATGCTGTTTCTGCAAAATTGAAATTTTTCTGCAGGAAATTTAATTTTGCCAAAAATTTTCACTTTTCCAGCAGCAAACCTAACCAAAAAACTCCCCTATAACCCAGCCATATAGTGTATCATAAGTCACCTGATTGAGGAGGCTGACTAGGGAGCCCAGCCTAAGGGAAAGAATTAAGGCATGGGGCACCAGACTATAATTCCCATAAGGCACTGTGGCATCATAGGACAATACAGTGTCTAGTCACGCTGACTAGAAAAAGAATGTTTCAATTCATGTCAACAAACTGAAACGCTTCATTTCAGGAATGTCAGAAGGTTTCATTTAGATCAAAAATGTTTCAACGTTTCCAATTGGAAGTTTTTGGAATTTTTCATTCTGTAAAAAATGTTGACTTTTCTATCCAATTTGAGATGAAAAAATTGGTGAAATATTGGAATTCTGATTATCACTCACCTTTGCTGGTGGATCAGACTTGCAGATTAAGATTTAAGGGAACTGTGCTGCTGCTGCTTTGTTACATGTTTGTCCTATAGAAAGAGAGCACGGAGCAGAGAAAGATGAGTGAGGATAAGAAAAAAGAGGTTGAGGAGAACAAGAGTAGACACCCACCCAATGGCAAGTCTGCAAAGGGAAGACAGAACGAAGAGGAGGGGGCAGTGGAGAGACAGGGAGAGAGAGGGAGAGAATTTCTTTCCCTGGAGCTACTGATCTCTTTATCCTTCATAGCACAAGTCACTCCTCCCACTATAAATGAAATATTAACAGTCCTGCAGCAGCCATGGGCATCCAGCTGCCTCCCCATGATCCTACATTAGGGGCACATAGAGAGAGAGAGTGAGCCAGGGAAGAAATGCAACTCTGCTCTCCAGTCCTGAGCAAGGCTATTTAAAGGGGAGGGAAGGAAAGTATAATCATCAGAAATCTGACTGATTGAAATGAAGTGGCTGTGAACCAAGCAAAGATGGTGGGGAGGGCGGGGGAGGGAGAGAGAAGCAGGGAGGAAAGGATGATGCTAAAGTGAGTCTCATCTAGCTGGCAAAGTGCCCACAACTGCCTCCATGAAAGGCAGGGTGACAACTTCTCATGAGTGCTGCTGACTGGCAGAAATTCAAAGGGAGGAAGGGATGGGTCTGTGTATCACTATGTGGTGCTTGGGATGGGTTGCACATGTCTGTGTGTTTTGGGTTGTATGTCTCCATGGGGCCTACAGCTTCCACTACTGTTCCAGTCCTAGAGCAACTCTGCCAATGTAGTGCCCACTGTTCTCATTGTAGAATCCCTACAATCTCCTTTTAGCTAGCTTGTTCTTCCCACAGGACCGGAAAAATCGAGTTACCGTGGCTGGCCAGTCACTGGAGCTAAATTTCCCTGACAAAATCCCAACAGAGGTCTGCCAAGGATGAATTTAGCCCAAGAGGTTTGGGGAGTGGGCTGACGCAAGGTATATAACAGGGAGAGGGCTGGAAATTTAGCAGGACATCACCCAAAGGAGCATAGTGTTCTCCATGGAAACTTATCTACATTTTAAATTGTCTGGGGTCTCAGCCAATAGGAAACTTTCTGGGTTTGATGCTTTCTTATGAGCTATAAAGTGGACTCTGGTTTAGGGAGAGCAGGGAATAGGGCCATGCCTGCAAAATGCACAACACTTGGACTTCACTCATCAGTTCTGTTTTTTCTCTAGGAGAAACAGAAGTAATTGTGGCTGATAGTAACCCATTTTGAGCCACATTTTCCCTCCTATTGTTACTTGTCCTATGGGAATTGAAACCAAATGATTTCCCAGTGTCACAACATGGCCATGTTTTCAGTTTCATCTCATAGTCTCACATCGGTGTGTTAATTATCATCATGTATTTTTATGACCTACAGATGCCTAAATAAATGAAGATGTCTTTAATTATCCCACACACTAAGTCTTAGTGGACTGACCTGGAAAATCCAAGGTGTAGCCTACCTTTTAAGACAGGCAGTGATCCTTTTATAGTCCAAGTTGGTGTCCTACACATCCCCTAAAGTAGACTTCAGCTTCCCACTTCCAACACCACCCTGACTGGTTGAGAGCAGAAGTTAAAGGACAATTCGCCATTTGGCTGATGCTCCAGAGAGTGTGGGCTGTCCAGCTACTAGAAAATCAAAAGATAAGAGGATGAGGGAAGGAGATAGATGTCTGGAATGGTGAATTGTCACTGAAGTTGAAAGCCATCAAATGTCGAACTGATAAAAGGGACATACTTCTCAGGCAAAGCCTAGTAAACCTGGATCTGGAACCTATAATAGGACTGGCTGCTTCCTGAGCACCCCCTTGTGGCCAGAGGTCACTCTCTGGCATCCTGCCTCTCTTTCCTCTTCTTCAGGCCCCTGAATAACTTACTCAATCCAAAGGTAATCAAATCACTCCCCTTCTGGGGGTCCAATTTATTTAGTCCTCTGGGTACACACTGGCTTTCCAGGCCCCAACCCCAGTTCAGTGTCTCTCTCCCCTTAGGTAAGGAAGCATCTAGCCCTTCTTCCCAGAGATGGGTCCCAGTTCAAAGGTCTCCTCCCAAGTAGGAATCTGATGCCCCCAAACCCCATTTAGTGTCTCTTTACTCTTAAATAGGGAGTTCCCAGCCCTTCTCCCCAGAGCTGGATCCTAATCACAGTCACTTGGAGGCTTTACCTGGCTGGAGTCAGGCTCCTGGCTCTGATTACTTAATTTCCCTGGTAGGAGCCTTTCTCACTTCCTGAGGTTCCTCTTTCTGTGTATCTTCCTGCTGCCCTCCATCCGGCTCCATCCAGGCTGCTAATGTGGCACAGTAGGGCTGTAGCAGTTTCTTCAGTAATAGGGGTTGGCTGCCCTCAGGCCTCCAGCCCATAAGGGGCAAGCCATCCTGTTACAGAACTCGTCGCTACAAGACAGCGCTGAGGCCAAGAGCTTAACAGGATTCTGAAAGGAGGAGACAGTTATAGGGCTAATGAGAACAATCCATGGGTATGAGAGACAGGACAAAAAAAATGTAAATGAGCAAGATAAACCCTTTAAGTTTCAGGGTATAAATCAACTGCTAACTGACAGTGGTTAGGAAGAAACTTCCCCTGAGGGCAAGTTATTACAGAATTGTTCACTACAGGTTTTCTTGCACCTTCCTCTGAAGCATCTATTGCTGGCCTCTGTCAGAGAGAGGATGCTGGACTAGACATAAAGCTGATCTGATCCATTTTGACAATGTCTGTGTTCCTGTTTTCATTTCCTAAGCCCACCTATGGCGACAGGCCTTGTTGTGAACATGTGTTGTCACTTCTCCATCCCTTTGGGATCCAGAACTCAGAATGAGAAGGGCAGCAATGACAGAAGGAGGGAGTGGAGGAGAGAGAGGGGTGGGAGAGGAACAGCTAGGGAAAAAGAGAAATGGGTGGGGGAGAAAGAGGGAAAATTCACTTGTAATTAGAAGACTTGAACTTCAAAAAAAGTTAATTAGTAATGAAACTTCTGACTGAATGATGCAGATTTTGAATACCAGCTTTGTCAGCAGTTGAAATTAATTACAGGCTCAGGCACAAGAGAAGGGGAGAGAGCAGAGAGGGGAGGGGGAGACGTTGCAGAAGTGAAGATTATAAACCTGGTTCTAGGCTGTTGCCGTGGTGACTGGAGACAGTCCTTGTGCCTGACAGTGGTGACACATTGAAGGCAGCAGGTAGTTATAATTACCCCCTTCCATAGACTCAAGTTGACAGTGACCCCTCCCGATTCCGAGCGGGAGATGCTCCATTTTTCTCATCAGACTTTCTCTCTCTCAACTGCAGCTACAATAGGTCTTTTGGAGACCCACCTGCACTGAAAAGAAAACTACAGAGTGACAAGGGCGGGAGCCTTTTTTATGTCATTTTAACCACAAGGATGCTTAACAATGTCACCAGGGAAACCTGGATGGCATCTACAAACTTTCAGAAAACCAATTTCTAAAAAGGGGAGAAGAAATCTAGTATTGCCAACCCCAAGTGTCCAAAAATCAAATGTCAGGCCTCAAAAATCAGGTGGTTTTAAAAAATAAAAGATGTGGGGTATTTCCGTAGGCACCGACTCCATGGGTGCTCCAGGGCTGGAGCACCCATGGGAAAAAAAGCACCCACTGGCAGCCTCCCGATCAGCTCCTCCCACTCCCCCGCAGTGCCTCCCACCTGCTGCAGATCAGCTGTTTTGCGACATGCAGGAGACGCGGGAGGCAGAGGAAGAGCAAGGGCAGGGCACGCTCAGGTGAGGGGGCTGGAAGAGGTGGGAGCAGGAAGAGGAGGAGCAGGGGTTGGGGTTTGGGGGAAGGGGTGGAGTTGGGGTGGGGCCTGGGGCAGAGCGGGGCTCAAGCACCCCCCAGGAAAGGACAAAGTTGGCACCTGTGGGTATTTCTATTTGCCTTCTGGTGTTTGGGTCTTTAGGGTTCATATTTTTAAGCTTTTCTGTGCAACCATGAGAGTTAGACAATTTTTATTATTTATGAAAACTGAGATTCTCATGTAATCCATGGCTTCAGGAGCTAGGGCTTTAAGAAAAGCACCAAATATTGTGAGATCACAGTAAAATCATGATAGTTGGCAAAACTGGGGAATCTATCGCTCTTCGGTACTTAAATGGCCCCATCAACATAGTATTTGAGCGTCTCATAATCTGTTCTGTGTTTATCCTCACAACACCCCTGTGAGGCAAGGCTGTGCTATTATCCCCTTTTACAGCTGGGGAACTGAGGCACAGGGAAACTAAATGATTTGCCCAAGGTCAGAGGAGGAAGCCTGGAGTAGAGCAGGGAAATCAACCTAAGTCTGCCCAGAATCAGGCTAGCACCCTAACCACTGGACCAGCCTTCTTACACCATTATAGAGATGTAACTGTCCAATTGTGGAACCAGTGATTAACCCATCTTGCCAATGGAGGGCACTATTCTTCTGTTTAAAAGTACAAGCAAACATTTACCGGGTGTCAAAACAATATAGGGGCCCTCTCATTAGAATGACGTGGCTGAAAGCAGAGCTTGTGGCTCCTAGTAGCTTGGCCAAAATAGTAGGGGCCAAAGGGGGCTTCCCTTTGATTCCTTTAGTGAAGCTACTGCTGACACCCCCACAACAAGAGCACCCAGTTCCAGCCTCTAGTGCTGTAGTCATCTACCTTTCAGACAATGTTAGCCAGAGAGACGCCCATGCCAGAGAGAACACTCCATCTCTTAGCAGGTAGAGAGCAGGGGACAGATCAGCTGTAAACTCATGCTATATATGCAGTTAAATAATGTCCCTTGCTTCCAAAATGCCCCCATGAACCACCCAAGATCAGCTGGTCAGAGATAGATGTCATGACTCCTTCCTGTCCTGTCTTCTGGATGGGCACCAGTCTGTTGTAAATGGACCCAACTCCTGGGCCTGTGTGCCTCTGAGCTGCCCTGGGTCTGGGTAGTGACTGATTACAGTTCCTAGCTTTATCTCTCTCAAGGACATGCCCAGGTGCAGGCCCCATGTCTGCCACACTTCTTGGGCAGTGGGACCCTGCAGTCCAGTTACCTACACCCCAGAACTGGTGTCGCATCCCTCTCTTGTTTAGACATGTTTACTCCGGAGTCCACCTGGTTGTGGGTGCTCTGGTTTCTAGTCAAATCCTTCAGGGACAATGTGGCAGGAAGCAAGGAATACAAACTCAACAAAAGCATTTCTTAAGCATAGTCATGCAAACAAAGCACACTAGAGAGTTACAGATCTATTCAAAACAAACTCCTGAATGCAACCCCCATGTCTGATTTCACCCATCCTATGAGCTCTGGGTTTGGTAGACATTTTGGCCTGGTCTTGGTCTTCTTTCATGTCACCAGTGTCTGGCCTTGTGCTTAGAAAGGAACCCCTTTTTAAAAACAGTTTCTATCCCCCTTTTATGCATGTGCTTCAGGCAGCAGAGTTCTGAACTCCAGCTTCCTTCTCCCTGTCTTCTGTATAGAGAGACATTCAAAGTTAATGGCCCTACCCATAGAAAACCCATTGTTCCCATAGGGGAAAGTCATTCAACATTGATAGCTCTGTCATAGCTTCTCAGACAAAGACATTCCACTAGATGTTAAGCCCCTCTTACAAAATGGCTCCTCCAATCCCCAAAGGGGGTTGCAATACAACATGAAGGTCACAATACAAAGTACAGCCCCTGAAACAAAATGGAGCCTACAGTTCGACACAGACACGTGTCATAATGGGTTCCTGGTAGAGAACAGTTTAGCAGATGAGAAATGAGAAAGAAGTCCTCATTTCCTTGTGTATGCAGGAGCATGTTGTCTTCATGGCTATGAAAGTGGAGGGAAAACCAACAAACTGCGGAGATGCAGCTGAATGACAAACAACCCTTTCAACCCTCACTGCCACCTTCCAACAAAGTACAAAGCAATAACAAACTCTTTTCTGCCTGCAGCAAGGGCAGACTGGGGGCAAAATGCAGGACAAGGCATCTCTGGCTTAGATCCAGCTTAGCACCTCCACAGGGGGTGAAGATAGGCATAGCCCATGCACCAGGCTGGTGAGTAGGGAGAGAAGTGGAGACTATCCTAGAAACAAGGGGAGGGAGAGAGGGAACAAACGCAGGAAATGGACAGATGCCAATATAGGAAGAGAGGATTGGTGGAACAGAGAACAGGGATGGAGGAATCAGGGATAGGAGAGGGGCAAAGACAGGAGATATTGTGCAGCTAGGAAAAGGGGTGCTTTTCAAAGCAAAGGAGGGTCAAGAGAGTAGGAAGATGATGCACAAGAAGAAAAAGAAAAATGGGAGAGAATAGGGCTGATGCAAACCCCATTGGAATCAATGGGAATCCTTCCATTCCTTTCGATCGGGTCCTTAAAGGAGTGATAGGGAGAATAAAAGACACACACACTCAGAGTTGACAGGGTGAGTGTATTTGATTCATGTCCATATGCTTTATGTTTGCAGTGTTGGTTCCAGGATATGAGAGACAAGGTAGGATAGGTAGTTGATTTTTTTGGCCCAGCTACTTGTGATGGAAGGGACAAGCTTTTGAGCTTCACAGAGCTCATACCTTCCACCAACAGCAGCTGGTCTGATAAAAGAGGTTACCTATTCTTCCTCATCCCTCTCATACTTCATAACATTTTCTTGCAGGCAGGCAGGCAGGCAGTTTGTTTTAAAACTTGGTGCTAAAAGAATCTGTTCATACAATAGTAAGCAGAAAGGACCTTCCTGATGTGGCTGTGAGTAGTGGGCAGGCAGGAACCAGTGAGTGGTGGGGGGCAAAACTGGGGAAGGGACCACGGGAAGCTTAGGGAGGGAGCTAAATAGGGCCCTGTGTGCATTACTTTCTACTAAACCTGGTGCTGGCCTCCCAAGGGAGCATAGGAGGAATGTGTTCTTTGAACTGCCTTTGAGCATGATTGACATACAGCTTGCTGAGCATTTGTCTGATGTCATGGCAAAAGGAAGCTGACTGCTGCACCTGTTCTTTGGTGAGGGCAATGGAGGAGAAGGAAAGGAATTCATAGTCCCATCACAAAGCGTGCAGGTTTGATGTGCTTCACTATCACATGTAGGGTGACCAGACAGCAAGTGTGAAAAATCGGGACGGGGGAGGGGGGTAATAGGAGCCTATATAAGGAAAAGACCCCAAAATCGGGACTGTCCCTATAAAATCAGGACATCTGGTCACCCTAATCACATCTCACTCAAGGAAGAGCCCCACAGAACAAACTACAGGGTTTGGAATCTTCTTGAGACATGACAGAAGTCTAGGCCACCATTTTGCGTTCACTTATGTAAGGACTGAGAGACACCACCACATGAGATTGCTCTTTAATAATGGACTTTTCAGCTCTGGTAGTTAACAGGACCAAATCTTTTTCTTTTGACACTGTAGCCCCATGTCCTTGCACCCCTTGGTGTCTGAGCAAGGTGTCACCGGCGCATCCTGGCTCAGTTTCCCATCTCTCAGGTGCAAACCAATACAAAACACGTTTGTCCTTTAAGGAGTGCCTCAGAGCCTCATTTATTGATAACAGAAAATAACGTAAGTAAACCTGACTCTTAGAAACAGTCTCTAGTTCCTTCTGAACTCTTGCCCCCTCCACATGGTATCACACTCTGGTTTCTTCTTTAGGAACTCCTCTTTTGGAAACCATCTCAAGCCCTTGCCTTCCGGGTACATCTGTTCTTCTCCCTTCCAGCCTGGAGAACAGTCACTCCTTCAGGTTGCCTTTCAGGCATCTGTTCCCTCCCTGGGAACACCCTCTCTCACAGTTGCCTTTTAGTTACAAGCCAAGCTTCTCCGCTCTAGCGGCACTTTCTTCTTCCTGTCAGGGAGCCTTATAGGGAGCAGTTGCTCTACTGCTAATTGTCCATTAACCAGTTACTCCCAGATGGACTTCAGAGAACCACCATGGGCAAGTGAGGCCCTGATTCTCCAGGATTCCCCAGGCTCTAGGACTCTGTGAGGTGGGAAGGTCCCAGAGCACAGATTCCAGCCCGAGCCCATAAGTCTACACAGTGATGAAACAGCCTTGCAGCTTAAGCCCACATCTGCTGGCACAGGCCAGCTGTGGGATTTTCTTGTTGTGTAGACATCCCCGTAAAGGATTGACACCCACTGTAAAGGGGGGTTAGTATAAGTGAAATCCAGGCCCTAAGTCTGTTTAGTTGGGAAAGGAGAAGAATAAGAGAAGAGCGGTATATAGTTCTGAAGGGTATAGAGAAGGTCATTCAAGCACTCCTGTTTACACTGCCCCCTAATGTAGAAATGGAGCGGTACTTGATGAAATTAAAAGACAATTCATTAAAAACAAATAGAAGGAAACACTTTTTAATGTAAAGTATAATTAGCCAGCGTAACTCACTGCTGCTGGCTATTATTGAAGCAGATATCTTAGTTTAAACAAAGGATTCAACATTTTTTATGAATAAGTGTAGCATCTGCAGGGACACCAAAGTAGCTAAGAAAACAATTACAAGGACTATCAATCCTCATGCTTCTGGGCATAAACTGATCACCAGCTGAGGTCAGGAACACAATTTTCCCCTGTGGTGATAGTATAGCACAATTAGGCACATCATGGAAGTTTTATTCAACATTGATCACTGTTGGAGGCAGAATAACAGATTAGATAGACCATTGATCTGTTCCATTATGGCAGTTCCATCTTTTCTAAGTTCTTATCAAGGAGAGAAAATGATTTCTAGGCTTTGAAACCTTAAGTTGTACTCTCTCCAGGAGAGATTCTTACTTCTAGGTTCCACTCCATTGTATTGGATGAACCCTGTCCTCATATGCTGAAGACCTTTGCAGTTTTTGAGTGGAAGGCATGATGGGAAATCTGTTTCTTTCACACTTAAGTTGTAACAGTTCAGCAAACCACTGAAACAGGAAGTTGGTGTGTGTCTATGTTTAACAATGGATGTTAATTTGCATAAATAACCCACAATGCTTTGAGTTACTTGAATCTGTCCCCAAAATGAGTTTCAACTTGTTTTTTTTCCTGGAATGGAATGGGAGGAGGAGGGTAAAGGATGGAGACAGAAAATATAGGGATTGATGACTTGGCTATTCTATCACCTGGAATTTTGTTTTCTTTAAAGGTGTCTATTTTGTCATCCTAAGTTTTAGGTCAGTTGACCCTAGCTAAGTTTTCCTTGACTCTTTATTCTCCCTTGCACTTGGTTCGAGTGTGTCAGCATGATGGTGATTCTACTGAACTGTGTTACCCTGGGAATGTACCAGCCTTGTGATGATATGGACTGCCTCAATGACCGGTGCAAGATCTTGCAGGTAAGCAGTCTCCTGCCCCTTAATGGGAGAAGGTGCACCATTGGCTGAGGCTCAGGCACGTGTTCTAATTGTTATGTCTGATGTTTCCCTTCCATCTGCACTTAGCTTTTTCTGGAAAAGGGTGGCAAGGACCAGGGCTGATTGGGGGGAGAGGGAAAATTGGGGACAATTGTACTGGGGCCCTGAGCACAGGGCCCACTCCCAAACATCTGTAAAGTCTGTTTAAATAAAGTGAAATGGGAGTGGGTGGAGCCCCAGCAAACATGGTGTAGCGGAGCCTCAAATTTCTCTCAACAAGGATACCCATAGCAACATACTAGCTTGCTTTAAAAAAATCACAAGAGTTTGCCAGAGAGAGTTTGAATGTAGTCTATGGTACTAGAATATAGATAGTTCACTTATACTCTATGTATTCCTATTCATCCAGCCATGTTCAGAGGCATCTTGTCCAGCCCCTCCACTGTCCAGCACTGTCAGTCACTCGTTTTTGTGCACACTGAAATTTATATTCATCTACACACTCTAAACTGTAGACCAAAAGGGCAACAAGCACTTGTTAAACTTACCCTTCATTTTCCCTGTGGCTCCTTCAGGTATTTGATGATTTCATCTTCATCTTCTTTGCAATGGAGATGGTGCTGAAGATGGTGGCCCTTGGGATCTTTGGCAAGAAGTGTTACCTTGGAGACACCTGGAACCGCCTGGATTTCTTCATTGTGATGGCTGGGTAGGTTAACTGTTTTCTGTGTTTTCACAGTGTTGGAGTGCTGGAGTGTTGCATGCAGTTGGGATATGGTCCCCATCTCAGGGTTGTGGCAAGCAGGGCTTTGGAGAGCAGCCTGGAGCTGGAGCGCGGAGCAGTGGAGCTGCAGGTTTTTGCCTGGAGCTGGAGCGGAGCCAGAGCACAGCTCCAAAGCCCTGGTGGCAAGTGCTGGAAGAGAATAGAAAGTTTTTGGGGTTTTTTTACGCTCCCATTTACTTTAGTGAAAGGCCAAAAGAATTCCTGTGAAGTCAACATTGCTACTCTTGATTTGCCCTGCTGTAACTGTAAACAAAACCAGCTGAAGTGTTTGTGGCTGTGTTGCTTTGTGGGCACCGTTCCTGAGAAACTGGAATCACGCATGTGCTCAGTTCAGCAGGATTGCGGAGAAAGAAGTAGACAATGAGGGCCAGGCCATCCACTAGTGTGAATTGGTGTAACTTCCTCAGTGCAGGGGAGCTAAGCTGATTTACATCAGCTGAAGATCTGGCTCTGAAACCCAGCAACCTTTTTTAACGTAATTGGGCCAATGAGGTGTCGCCTTGGCCCAAATCAGTGCAACAGCTCTGCTTCCACTAGCTCAGCTTTAAGATTAAAAGCATCCTTTTAGAAACTGTGGGTTTCTGCCTTTGCATCACATCAGTCCACCTCACAGCACCTTAGGGACAAGTTGACATTTGAGCATTTTTAACAACAAAGTTGCTATGGTGAAGCTCTGATTTCCACTTCCCAAGCCTCTGCGCATGCACAGCCAAAAGCCCACAATGATTGCCACTTGAATGTGTGGTGAAATTCCACTCCTTGCACTGGTGAGTGCAGCTTGTTTTTAATCAAATTGCCCCATGGCAGAAATTTTGCTGTTTACAGAAGAAAATATGGCTGTTTTGGGTTTTTTTTCTTTTTTTACAGCAAACAAAACACAAATCGCTCCTTTCTAGAGGTATCCCCACCTCCCTTTTCCTTCCTGCAGGGAATAGCCAGCTTTCATTGTCATCTAGAACTCAGTGTATCACTGGTTGAGCTGGCAGAGCCGTTAAAGCTTACCCCCACACAACTGTTCCCCAGGGTGAATAATAGGAACATCTTTTACATTTGTTTTTAATACACTTGTCTGCAACAAGGCTTGAAAGATGTTTCCCTTTGGGTGTGAGGACAATTGTTTCCTGATGCACTAAACTGAGACCTTCAAACTCATTTAATTTGTTGTCTGAGAGATGAAGGTAGGTGCCCAGCGGTGAAATCGGCCTTTACCTAAAAGAGAATGGAAGAAAATGAAAGATCCTGTGTTTCAACACTGAAAACAATATGGGTGCCTTCCCATCTTCCAATTCCTGAGCCTGGTGTTTCAGTAGCTAGAGTCTTTAATTAAACTGAACCCACATTGTGGTGAGCAGGAGTTAATCAATGGAAAATAAGTTAAAACAACTGAATCATGTTGCATTACACATCCCAGCATACTGGTTCTGAGCCTCCTTAACAACGAGGTACAGCTGAGCGTATGGAGGGGGTAGTGTAGTGGCATGAGAAGTGATGTTAAAGGAGGGATAGCAAAGCTCAGATTTCTGAATTGCAAAAGGACAATAAGTGCATTGAATGGAGTGTCTTGGAGCTGGTTGTATTTCTCTGATCATGTTAAGATCTCTCCGAACCACTCTGTCATTCAGGTTGGGATTAAAACTCCATTCCAGGTGGACACAGAAATCCAGTTCCTTGACTTGGAATGAGGAGACTGGGAAATGGATGGGTTGTCCCTGTCTGATGCTAAGTGGCATATCCCATTAGGGAATGCCATTCACCTTTCCATGTCCAACGCCAGCACCAGAGATGCTAGACTGGAACCTCAAATCTGAATCCCTTCTGCATGGGCAGCACGTAGAAGAGCCTCCCCAAAATAAAACAGGCTGGCCAGGCAGGGGGCAAAAGCCGGATGCGGGTCACCTTCCTTTGGAGGTGCACCAGCCCACTGTCTTTGTGCCCTGGGAGCAGGAGTGCCGGAAGCTCCCTGGAAATGGTGGGGCAACCAGTGTCTGGACCATGGCCCTGCCCCCTGCTGCGCCCCTCCTCCCCATGGCCCTGCCCTTAAGGCAGGAAACCCTTTGTATGTGATGGGGCCATGGCCCTCCTCTGCCCCCCCCCCACCCTCCTGTTCCAGTGCCCCGGCCATGGTGTCCTCACTTTTAAAAGTGGGAGGGCTATGCCGCCCCTCTTTTTTCTTGCCTTAATGGCAAGAGGTGGGGGAGAGGGGCAGAGAGGAGCGAGTGAGGGTGGGACCTCGGGGGGGAAGAAGCGGAGTGGTGGCAGGGCATAGGGGAAGGGCAGAGTGTGAGGGGAGCCTTGGGGAAGGGGTATGGCCACTGTCTGGGAGCCGGTGCCCCCCCCCACTTCTAGGGAGCTTCCAGCGCTGCTGGGAGTAGCCTTCCCAAAAGAAAGAGTCACGTTCTGCCTATGCCTTTCTGATATCATGGGAGATTTCAAATCAAGTCCTGGATACAAGTCTGACATGTTTGGTTATGGTTTCAGATTCAGAACGGGAAGGGGCTTGTTTTCTAGTTCTGGTACAACTGTCCTCATGAGATATCGGCCTGTGATGGTGGAAATCATATGAGATTGTCTGATCTCACAAGCCTTCTCCCATTTACTTATATAAGTAGAGCCCTGCGCGGATACAAAATGTATATCCATGGATATAAAGTGGATATCTGTGGAGATGCAGGACTCTACCGGGAACCACAGCAGTGAAAGCAGCAGCGTGTTGGGCCGTCACTCACAGGAACCAGCGCCCAGCCTGGGCAGCCCATCCCGCGTGGCTCTACTGCGCCCAGTCCTGCCCACTGGGGTGGCACTAGGCTCACTGGCTGCTTTCCCTGGTCACATTAAGGTGTGCAAGTGGCTCTCATGCTCCCGGACAGGAGTCTCTTTTATGCAGTAGTGTGCGCATAGGTGCTGGAACTAGAGGTGCTGGGGGTGCTGCCGCGCTCCCTGGCTTGAAGTGGTTTCAATTATATCCAGGGTTTACAGTTTGGTTCAATGGCTCTCAGCACCCCCACTGTACAAATTGTTCCAGCGTTGCTGGGTGTGCGTCTCTTGTCCGGGAGCGTGCGAGCCGCTTGCACACAGTAGTGTGAGCAGGGACAGCTGCCGGTGAGTCTGGTGCTGCCGCAATGGGCAGAGCTGGAGGTGGTACAGCCACTCCGGAGGAGCTGCCCAGGCTGGGCGTTGGCTCCTGCAAGCGACGGCCTGATATGCTACTGCTTTCACCGCTGTGGTTCCTGGTAGAGCCCTGCAGCTCCACAGATATCCACCCTAAATCTGCAAACATCCGCATCCACGGATATAAATTTGTATCTGTGCAGGGATCTAAGATTTAAGCTATTTTATAATGTATATATTATGTTATCTGTCAGAGAGAGAAAGAGAGCCATTAGTGCTGTGTAAGAACTAGTTGTTGTTATTTGTTGTTTTATTATTTGAAATCCATTAATGTTGCTTATGCAAGTTGGATGTGATCAGACTAATGTTTGCCATCAAAATCTGAATGCAAGCTTTTATTCAGCCTCAAACCCAACCCCGGAACCCCAGTTCTGATTCAGCCTCCAACCCAATTCCTTGTGTAACCTGTCCAAAATCCAAACCTCTCCTTGCTGGCTCATCTCTGACTAGAACTGACTCCGTTAGGAACCTCTGTTGACCTGGAAGTCCCATGGAAATCCTTGACACTAGGTCCTCATGTCTCCTATCTCATTTAATTACATCTTAAATCAGAATCAAGTCATTCCTCTCCCCTGCCCTGTACTGCAGACCATGTCTTGTTCCAAATCAATTCCATGGCAGAACTCCCATTGACTTCAATAGGACTCAAATTTGGCTCAAAGAAGGGAAGTGTGGTATTGGGGAGATGATAGAACTAGGCACCATCAGGCTCCTCCCCTCAAGCCAAGGGAAAAGCAAACAACTCACCTGCCCCCCAAAAAAACACCCACCCAGTCCACCAGACCAAGAGGCCAGGATTAAAAGATCACCTTGTGGCCAGAAAAAGCAGAGGAACAACAGACAGTTGGGGAGACTATCCTACGGGGTATTCCTGTATGGTTTAAATTACCTCCCTCTGACTATATGCGGCAATAGTATCCTTTATCTAGAAAAAAAAATGCAGCAAAAACAAAAAGAACAGTCATTTGCTGATAATCACCCCAAACAGTGTTTTGGTTGCATAAACTTGGTTCACTTGTTCGTTAGTTCAAGTCATTTATTCGTTCGGTCGTTTTTTCTCTCGCTCTCTTTTCACTACCTTTAGAAAGCCAGAAGTTATAGTTTTAGTTAACTGAATTTCCTTGTCTGCCCCCCTGCCCTGCTCACCCTTTCTCCCCACACAATCCAGCCGCTCAAGGAAGAAGACTTCGTTGTCACTAAAAATGTTCAGTTTCCATGGCAATGGAAGCTGACATCACCAGAACTTTCTCCCCCTTCCCTCCCTAGTTTTTGGAGTAGATTAGAAAAAAACAAAACAAAATTAAAAAAAAAAAAACCCAAACCAGCCCTCACTAAGTCAATATTTTCCTTCTTTATTATTCCTCTTAAGAAATCTGCAAGCTCCCAAAACGGAGACAGCTGTTGCAGGGTTAAAGAACACATATGCCTGTGTGCACATGAGCGATGAGGCTGCAATCTGGCTTGTAGATATTCCAGCCTTCAACTAGTCACTGGATGACAGTAGTCTCCAGGTACCCAGATGTCTGATGTGGGCTGCAGTTGTCACCAGTTATCCTGGTGGGATGGCCTCCTCTCCACCTTTTGCTTTAGATGTTATCTCCTGTGATTTATGGCCTTTACTTCCCAAAAATGTCTAGTGATTTTGCATGCTGGATTTTGTGGGTGCTCAACTTGAGACAGCTTAATGGGACGTGGAAAACGAGACTCCTTTTAGGGTCTCAAGTTTGGGCACCCAAAATCACTAATCACTCTGGAGAATGTAGGTCAGTGTCTCCAGACCTAGGCCACCAATTTTGGGGATGGAATATTCACTCTATCTGTCCTGATCTGGCAGCTCACTGCCTATAAATAGTGATGTATTCACTTTCCTTGTCCTAATCAATTTGTGTGTGTGTGTGTGCGTGTGCGTGCGCGTGGGTGTGTGCGTGTGCTTGAGGTTGGAGGGGGTCACTGCCTGTTCAGGATGAGGAATTCACTCTGAATGTCCTGCTCTGAGGGTTGCCAGTTAGCTGAGGTTTTATATAATCATGCCACCTTCCTGGATCTGTGGGGGGATCACTTCCTATTTAGGGAGGAGTGTTTACTCTACCTGTCCTAATCCTAGATGCCATTATTACCTGTCCTTGGTGGGATGTTAACTTTATCTCTGACCTGTTTTGTGGGGCCCACTAGAAGGCCAGATTGGGATATTCATGTGACCTGTCCTTACATGCGCATATGTGTGTGTGTAGGTTGAGGGAAAAAGGCTGATGTTCATAGATTACATAAGGCCAGAAGAGACTTGTGATCATCTAGTCTGACCTCTTGTGTAACAAAGGCCTTAGGACACAGGGTGCCTGGGGCAGCCCTCACTGGAAATGCCAAGGTCAGGGCAGGCTGCAAAAGGGAGAACATGTACTCCCAAACTGGTGGGTAACACTGAAGTTAAACTCCCCAGCCAGTCACAAACTGTGCTTCTGATCCCCCACACTGGTTATCAAGAAGCAAAAAATAAATCACCCAGCCCCCTTTATTGTATTGAAGTTCTTTGGTTCCCAGTCAATACATAGGTCCAGTACAGTGAGCAGTTATTTAAAAAACTCTGCTCACATATACAAAATGTTCTTCTGACCCCAAAGGGTCAGCCACATTACCAGGTCAGTATAGGTTTGGATCTTACACAAAATACCACACTGCCAGCCAGTCCTTTAGTATCTAAAACTAAAGGTTTATTATCAAGAAAAATGAAAGAACAAGAAGAGAGATGTTAAATAGTAAAGCAATCACATACATACAAAGACTTCAAAGTCCATATATCAGGTTCTTAGCAGTATTGGTTAGTTTGCGGCTTGAAAGTTCCTCTGGAACACATCCACAGCTTGGATGTATCATTCAGTCCTTTGTTCAGAGCTTCAGCTTGCAGAAAAGTTACTCCAGAGGGAAGAAGCAGGACTGAAGACAAGAAGCAGGATTGATGACAAAATGGAGATGATGCAGCTGCCCTTTATAGTCTTTTTGCCATGTGTCTGGTACTTCCTTTGTTTCAAACACAACAAACTCATAGTACATGTCATTGAAAGGCCTTTGAGTTCTTTCCATAGGCATGCTGAGTCGTAAGGTGTTGTCTTGGCTCCCTTCAGTGGGTGTATTGTACAGCTGATGTCCCTTGATGGGCCATCAAGCAGGCCTAGTGCTGGTGCCATTATTTCTGGGAAGGGGTCACCCAGAAACACAGCACAAGTTTGGAAATACAGATACACCCTACATATCTATAACTCATAATACAAAGGTGATACAAACATATGAACAAGATCATCATACTTGGCAAATTGTGACATTTTTGCAGATACCTCACACGGCAAATCTGGCATGATTCATTGCGATTTTATAATATTGGTATCAACAATATCATAAAGTGTCTCCCATATTCCATATTGTGTCACACAAGATTCTTCTTGAAGTGTGAGCACCAGACCTGGACACAGTATTCCAGTAGCAGATGCATCAGTGCTTAATGCAGAGGTCAGAGAACCTCTCTACTTTTATTTAATATTCTTGTTAATGCATCCAAGGATCACATTAGCACAGGGTCACACTAGGAATTTATGTTCAGCTGGATTATCCACCATGACCCCCCCATTTTTTTCAGAGTCACTGCTTACCAGAATAGAGTCCCCCATCCTGTAAGTATGTCCTACATCTTTTTTCCTAGATGTCTGATCTTACATTTGACTGCGTTGAAATGTATATTGTTTGCTCCAGATTGCTCTGTATCAGTGACCTGACTTCTTCATTATTTACCACTCCCTCTACCATTGTGTCACTTGCAAATTTTATCAGTAATGATTTTTTTTCCAAGTCAGTGAGCCAATTTTTAATCCATTTAATCTGTGCCATGTTGATTTTGTGGTGGTCTAGTTATGTCAATACTATTATAGTCTTTATCAACAAAACCTGCAATAATATCAAGATAGTTTGATAAGATCTATTTTCCATGAGCCCATGTTGATTGGAATTAATTATATTACCCTCCTTAATTTTTTATTAATTGAATTCCATATCAGCTGTCCCATTAATTTGTCTGAGATCTATGAGGGATCATGGGTCTCAAACCTAGGTCAGCGGGTGCCCAAGTAGTCCTCGGACTCCTGCCACTACCCAGCAGCTCGCTGATACCAGTGGACCCTAGCTCACCAGAAGCACCACCCACAAAGCTCCTGATTGGAGGAGATGTCGGGCCTCTCTGACTCTCTCAGACTTACTATTTAAGCCAGAAGGAGGCACAGGAAGTTGTCTGAGCAACTTGAATTCCTGACTGACTGCTACCCTGCCTTCTTGCCTTGTTCCAGATCCCTGCTTCTATGCCCCACATCTGGCTACAACCCTTGACTTGACTTTTTGCTCTGGCTCTGACCCCTGACCCTGCCTCTCTGTCTTGTTCCTGATCCTTGGGTCCTGACTCCAGCCACTAGGCATGACCACCACTAGAACTGACCACCTATAACTTGGTCCATGATAGGATTGATGTCAGGCTGATAGGCCTTTACTTACTGAGGTCACCCCGTTTACCCTGCTTAAATAGTGGCCCAACGTTAGCTTTCTTAGAGTCCTCTGGAACTTTCCCAGTTTTTCAGGAAATATTAAAAATCAATATTAACAGTCCAGAGAGCTCCTTAGCCAGCTCTTTCAAAACTCTTTCATGCAAGTTATTTGCACCTGCTGATTTAAAAATGTCTGTCGTCAGTAGCTTCTGTTTAAAATGCTTCTTAGTTACTGTTGGAATGGAAAGTATTTCACCATCATCTTATTATGTAAATACATCATCTGGATTTTATCCAAATATAGAACAGAAATATTTATTGAATATTTTTCCTCTTCTGCATTAGTATTCACAATTCTACCACTTCCCTCTATTAATGGACCAATACTATTACTAGGATTCTTTTTGTTCTTGATTTATGCAACAACAAAAAAATCCTTCTACTTGTCTTAACTCTGCTGGCCATAGAGTTTTCCTTGTGTCCTTTTGCTTCCCTAATGAATTTCCTACATATTCTAGCTTCTTATTTATGTTCGTTGCTGTCAACTGCCCCTTTTTTCCATTTGTATTTTTTGCTTTCTGCTTTGTTTTTGTTATTGCTGCTTTCATTTCCCTTCTAAGCCAGGTTATTTTTTTTTTAACCAAGATACTAGACGTTCTTCTCGATTATGAGATTGTGGCTTTTTGGGCATCTAGTAAAATGTTCTTAAACAGTTCCTAACTATTATTCAAATTTTTCTGTTTTAAATTCTTTCTCTCAGATGATTTGGCTCATAATAGTTCTAAGCTTTGGGGAAATGGCCCTTTTAAAGCACCAAGTGTACATATTACTGGTTTGGACTTCATTCTGTTTGCACATAACCAATGTGATTGAGTCATGATCACTTTCTCCTAAGCTGACTTTTAGTTCTGTGAACAACGCCTGTATATCTGTTGAAATGACATCTAATATAGAATTCCCCCATGTTGGATGTAATGCTTTCTGAGTTACGAAGTTTTCATTTATAATGTTTAGAAATTCCAAAGATGTTTTAGTACTGGCAGCATGAAACCTCCAGCATATGTCACTCAAACTGAAATCTCTCATGATGATGCAGTTTTTTCCCCTATACATTAGAGGTAGGTGCTTAGGGAGCCAATCATCATGTTCTCTAGTGTGACCTGGTGGTCTGTAGCAAACACCAACTAGTACCCAGTCTTGCGACTTATCTGTTAGAACACTGATCCATAAGCATTCAAGATAATTTGCTTCTGAGTTGTCAGTGACTTGGAAACAGGTAATGCCATTTTTTACATAGAATTGCCACTCCTACTTCCCTTTGCCCACTCAATCCTTCCTAAATAGCGTATAGCCATTGATTTTAACATTCCAAATGTGCAAAACTTTCCACCAGGTTTCAGTAATGCTAACTAGGTGAAATATATACTCACAAATGAGCAATTCCAGTTCCTCTTGTTTATTACCCAGGTTCCTGGTACTGGCTGCCTAGGCAATTAAAATTTTTCTTCTCATCCTTTGGTCCTTGATTATTTTGTTACTGACATCTTGATTTTGTGGGAAATCAGAGCTCATTTGTTCCCCTTTTCGCTCTCCCCTTTCATTGCTAGTTCCCCCCGACTAGTCAAGCCAATCTGTGCCATAGAAGATTGGTTCCCCTTCTTCAAGCTGAGGTCATTTAAATTGTACAGCCCCCTCTACTCACAGAAGGTGGCCAATATTCCTTAAAACCAAACCCTTTATCTTATTCAACTTACCTAGGCACCAGTTCACTTCCCAGAATCTTCTGAATTCCGTTGTGTACGGGATGGGAATGATCTCTTAGAAAGATCACATAGACATTTCTCTCCTCCTTCAACACCTGTCCAAGTTCTCTGAAGTCATCTATAATTAAGGCTAAGATTTTGTCATGATTATTTTTAGTAAAATTCACGAACAGGTCATGAGCAATAAACAAAAATTCATGGAAGTGGTGACCTGTCTGTGAATTTTGCTACTGCGGCTCTATGGTTTCTCCCACCAACATGGTGGCTGGGAGCTGTGAGGTTCCCCCTCTGCCCGTGGCAGCTGGAAGCTGCAGGGGGGCTCCCCTCTGCCAAAAGTGGCTAGGAGTTGCAGGGTGACCATATTTCCCAAATTGAAAATGGGACATCCCCAGCCACTCCCCTGAGGTGCCCCCACCCCCTCACTTGAGGCTGTTGCCTGTCGCTGGAACCCTGAGGAGGGCCCCCTCAGGAGTCTGTTGCCTGTCACTGGAACCTTGCAGGAGGCTCCCGGTCACTGCTATCACCTATCCAGGGCCGGTGCAACCATTTTTGTGACCTAGGCGGTCACCTAGGGCACTGTGATTTGAGGGGGTGCCATTTTCTTCGGCAGTGACCGCCGTGGCTGGATCTTCGGCCGCCCCAGTCACCACTTCGGCATTTAGGCAGAGGGAGCTGGGGCAGGGGAGCGCAGGGAGGGCTGCCTGCAGCAAGTGGGAGGGGGGCGGCACGCAAGGGAACTCCCCACCCCAGCTCACTCCTGCCCCGCCTCCTCCCCAAGCACGCCGTGGCTGCTTCACTTCTGACGCCTCCCAGGCTTGCGGCACCAATCAGCTTAGGCGCCGCAAGCCTGGGAGGCGGGAGAAGAGAAGCAGCGACAGCGTGTTCAGGGTGCTCATGCGCGGTGCAGGGGTGAGCTGGGGTGTGGGGGGTGCCTCAGGGCGGAGGGTGGGGAGCTGCCGCAAGGGGGGCGCCTCAGGGCAGAGGTCGGGAGCTGCTGCGGGGGAGGGGGCGGGGTGCAAGGTGGAAGTTTTGCCTAAGGCACGAAACATCCTTGCACCGGCCCTGCACCTATCGTTGGAACCCTGCCAGGGCCCTGCTGGCTGCCAGCTCCAGAGTCCCGCAGCCTCTGAGGCTGAAATGGAGAGTCACAGAAGTCACGGATTCCATGACTTCCATGACCTCCGTGACATAAATGGAGCCTTATCTATAATCTATGGTGTAAGTGTCATGTGAAGCAGTGTCATTAGTGCTTATATACAGCATCACCAGTGGAGCCTTGCCTGCTGTCTTCAGAAGCCCTTCCAATCTTGAAGTCACATCTCTTGGCTTGTCTCCAGGATGACAGCACACCACCCTATAGTCTGCCTGTCCCTTGCAGAACGTTCTTTCCATTCTTTTAGCATAGAATCCCTGACAAACACAGTCTGCCTTCTGTGAATGATCGGAGATCTTTTCATGGGCACTCTTGATAGTCTTGCGGGTTGGGCTGAGTAATACTTCTAGCTTTGTGGGTATTCTTCCTGGTCCTCTTCTTTCTGGTGGTCACAGCCAGCCCATTCTCATATGCCTCCAGCCACACAGAATGTTGCCTGGTCCTCTTGTCTCTGGTGGTTACAAACTGCCAAGCCTCCTCTCTGGTTCCTTGGTCACCAGTTTCTTTCTTTCTTGATTCTGAGAGGAGAGGCGTGCATGTGATATTTCCTGAATCTGGTTTGCCAAGTACTCCTCAGTCTTTCTGATGCTCTGTAGAGTCAGTACTTGTCCTTCCAAATCGCAAATCTATTTTTCCAGCTCAGCCACCAACTTCCACTTCCTGCAGAGGAAGTCCCTTCTGGCTTCAAGCAGGAAAGAAAATGTCCATTGCTGGCATCAGGGTATTGAACATAGAACTGTAGCTAGAAAGAGAGCCTCTCACACTCCCTCTCTCAGCTCCCCTGTTTGCAGGGCTGGGTCCAGGTTTTTTGCTACCCCAAGCAAAAAAAAAAAAAGCCGGAGTGCCGCCGCCGAAGCAAAAAAAAAAAAAAGTGTCGCCCCTTGAAAAGTGCCACCCCCAAAGGGCCTGAATGCCGCCCCTTGAAAAGGGCTGCCCCAAGCACATGCTTGGAATGCTGGTGCCTAGAGCCAGCCCTGCCTGTTTGCCACTCCCGTTCACCTGGCAAATGACTTTTACACTTCTAGCTTCATCTCTCGCTAGCAGGGAGGGATTAACTGCTCGAACTTCAAACTCTGGGGTTTGGTACAGACCCAAAAGTTCCCAGTCCTTAGAGAGACATAAACAAATAGACAGTCTCTCCTGGCCCATTCAGGAGCCCAGAAGCCCAGCCAGGTGACCCTCATGGAGAATAAACAACAGACTGAACACACAACTCACCCTGAATGGGTGCTGCTGCTTACTCAGTGGGATATGACAGTATCAGTGTATGAACTCTGTTTCCACACATTCTATATGGGCACGATGACTGCACAAGTCTGGGCTTGCCCAAGGGCAGCCTGTTGCACTTCATTTCAGCCAGCTGTCCTTCTCGGGGAAGGTGTTAAACACCTCGCTGAAGGACTGTCACCAAGAGCCATCTCTTATTATCAACACTGAATGGCTCTCAGCTACTGGCTCACCCCCATGGAACAAGGGTCTCTATACAAGCGAGCCTGACTGGTGAGTCGGGAGCGTCTCAAGCCAGGTCTAAGCTAATGTTCGTAGCTATGTCGATCAGCGGTGTGAAGAGATGAGTTCCCTGACTGACATACCCATGCTGGCAAAAGCTCCGATGTAGACGCAATTTTACTGGTATAGCTTGTTTCACTCAGAGGGCTGGAAAAAGCTTTTCTGGCATAGTTATAGTGGCTAGGAGTGTGAAAAAAAATCACCCCCCCAAGGGGACATAGATATGCTGCTAAAAGCCCTAGTTTAGCTGCAGGTATCCTGTATAGTTTATGGAGTTGGTTTAACTATACAGGTAGAAGAACTCCTTTGTATAACCTGCATCTCTACTAGGTGGCTTTGCCCACATGGCAATACCAATATAGCTATGCCAGCAAAGCACTTGTAGTTTTGATAAGCCCCTAGTGTTGAGCTTGCCTCAGCATGAACACGTGGTACAGAGACAAGGGTCCAGTTTGAGAGCAGCGTCCTGCTCTGTGTTGTGGGGGCAGCCATGGACACATATAAGAAGGACTTGCAGGAGGATGAGGACAAGAGGGACTGTATGCATCCTGAAACTCCGACGAACCTCAGACTCACAAGAAGAAGTGAGCTCTGACTAGGACAAGGTGTGCCTCGGAATTTTGGTTATTTTCAAGAATCTGTAACTGCTGAATGTTTTAAAAGTCAAAGTGACTGTGTTCTTTGCTAAGCCTGTGTTCTGTGCTTTCCTGCCTAGAAGCCCAGAGTGGTCCACAATCTACGTGGAGGTCAGGAGGAGCATCCCTAGGTAGCTTGGGGACTCTGGAGGTCTCAGACACTGGTTTCAGGCGCTAGGAAAGCTGGATGGTGGTGTCCCACCTCCCAAGGCAGGGCACTGGACAAAGAGGTCTGAGTCTGGTAGTATTCTCTAGAAGCCCAGAGCTAAGAAATAGTTGCTAGGCTTTACCCAGACCTAGTTGGCTTGGAAGTACAAGGGACCCAGCATCTGGGTCCACCCACAACAGACTGATGACTATACAGGGGGGCACAGGGCCAGGCTGTAACACTCAGCACTGGTGGAAATCAAGTCACTTATTGAAGTGCCTAAATATGGATTTATGAGCCTATTTTTAGGTTCCTGTTTCAAAAACCTAGGCCCCACATTCTTTCTTCAGTTCCCTGAGCTGTTCAGTCTCCCCTAGCTTTCTCATCACAGAGAGAAAACCTGATTATGTCTTATATATTAGTCACAAAGTGTCCCTCCAACTCTTAAGACATTCTGACATTTTCTCTTATTACTAGGTTTGGAGGGAAATGTGAACATACAGGGGTGTGACATAATCACATCCCGTTCAGCTAGGGAAAGGTATCATAGACTCAGGCAGCTTTCAGCAAGCCTTTGCTTGGAGAGAAATAAAAAAAACCCTGATTAAATAAAAAATTACTTACTCAATTAAGTTATCCTGTACAGCATGGGGTTTGGTTTTGTTTATATTTTGTTTTTAATAAGAAATGGAGTAAAAATTCCCATTGCCAGCAAAACAAGGAGGGCAAAAAATATATTGTATCTCTCATCTCTGCTGCTAGTGAAGGGTTATAATTGCAGAGGCATGAAATCTGATTTTAAAAGAAATAAATAAAACTGCTAAGCCAATCAGATTATGGTATGCAAAGCGATCTAAAGCAAACTGTCATGATTGGCCAAGTCTCATCTGATGTCATTTGATGGTTTTCTCAGTGGGAGGAATGGCAGGTGTTAATCAATGGTTTCCTCAGTAGTTTTGCTTGACCCTTTAGGGCCCGTTTTCAAGCCTTGCCACAAAAGTTATTGCAGAATGTGTGCAAGAGCCTTCAAACCTCATGGTTGAGTGTTTGTCTGGATACATAGCATGAGATATTGCTAATCAATATGTATTGAGTGCTGATAGTGTCCCCAGTGCTGTCGAGAGCCTGGAGTAGAGCCTTGCAACCTGACCCGTACCCAATGGGACCTAGCTACAAGTGTTGGATTTGGCTTGGGTCAGGTCTGCAAACAACTTGACACTCTCGAGCTTGGTCGGGTTTGGGCTTAGTTCAGTTAGCCATAGCCAACACCAACGCTGCTTGGAACATGAGCACGGGGGGGCTGCCCCAACAGAGGGATCGAGATGTGAGGGGGACCTGCCCCAGTGGGGGGTGGGGGCATGGGGATGGATCCTGGACTCAGCTCCTCACATCAATGCCACCATGCTGCTTTCAGGACAGTCTGCCACTTTCTCCTTGTGGATAAGCCAGGGTACGTATTTTACTAATGAGGCCTCATGGCAGGTGTCTTTCATGATAGCAATTTAGCTTCTTATTTGCTTTCTTGCCTTCCCTGCTCTTGTTCTGCCATTATTGCTGTTAGCATGAATGAGCCACGCTAACCAGACAGCAATTGGCTTCTTAGGTGCTTTGAAGCTGGTTGGTTCAGCTATTTCTGCTTCTTTCTTCCACTAATTGGGGCAGCTATTGGAAGAGGCTGTGGCGGGTTTGTCCAGGCTGATTGTCTCTGACTCCTAGGAATGAACTGTATGGAGGAATATGCCTATCTGAGGTGCCAGGGTGGAGGATTTTTAATATCTTTGAATGGGTGGGGCTGGGCAAGGTATGTCAGGTGAGAGGAGACATAGGATGGGGGTACAGGACGCTAAGATAATATGAGCCAATGAAAGGATTAGCCATGGAATTGGGTGTTGGAATGTTTCTCCCACTTCACTCCATGGCCACAGATTTCTAAGCTGGAGGTGGGAATTTCCAAGGGTAATTGGCCTTCCCCCCGATCCTTGCTTACCATGTTGATGTAGGCATTTTCAGGAGTGACTATGCTCGCCCCTCTTCCATATTGTAGGTGGGAAATTTGAGACATGGCATTTTCCATTTCCCCAGCTATTGTACTGACATCCACCAGGTTCCTTGGCCTTGAAGTGGGGGAAACGGGAAATCTAAAATAAGACTGGTGAGTAGCTAAAATGCCCCCTGCGTCTTATTTGGGAAGGGGAGACACATGACTGCATGGAGCCCCTGGAATGAAATACGACAGTCGGCATCTAAGGCTGGACACACAGCTGACCACGCAGACTGAAAGAGCCAATGCCATGCTGGCTGCCTCCTCATGGGAGAGAGAACTATATCAGCATTCCCTTGCCTTTGCCCTCTTGCTAATGTTGTCAACCTCGATACCCTGTTGCCTCTGCAACCTGGTCTGCAAGGGCAGCACATTCTCTTTCCATTCCCGAGACTCATTTCTGCTGTGAGGAGAGTCACCCATGATGTTAGATACTGGGGAAGAAAATCCCACCTTGCTGTGCAGCCTTCACTGAGCAATGTAATCCTATTGCTGTAACTCTCTTCCTCCTCCTCCTCCAAACCCTTCTGTCCCCTCTCCTTTACATCACGATTGCAAGCCCTTTGGGATATGAGCCAGGGCTGCTTTTTTCTGTCGTGAAGCACCCAGGTAGACTCTTATAGGCTGTATAATAATTAACGTCATTTGCACAGCCCTTCTATGCTTATTTCATGTCTGTACCTCTGCTGTGTATTCTGTACATGCACCTAGTAAGAGACAGTCCCCGCCCCAAAGAGTTTACAAGCTAAGGCTACTCTGCAGTACAAGCAAGGGGTATGATTCCCAGCTCGTGCACACATACTCGTGCTAGCTCGATGAGTATAAATAGTAAGGTAGCCGCCATCGCACGCACATTGGTGGCATGGCTTAGCCAGGATTCAGGTGGGTTTGTACACCACATGGCCAAACCATACTGCCACTGCCCTTGCTCCCACAGCTACACTGCTATTTATACTTCCAGAGCTGGGAATCACAGCCCTAGTTCATAGTGTAGACATAGCCTAAGTAGATAAGACAGGTGAAAAGTGGGAGAAAGCAAATAGGACAGAGAGATTAAGTGACTTGCTCAAAGAAATAATTAGAGAAGGGAATTATTGAACCCAGATCTCTTGAGACTCAGATCAGTGCCTTAGCAACAGGACCAACTTTCCCCTCATTGTTCTATAATCATTCGGTGTGGGCTCGCATGTCCTTGCTGTGTATCTTTTGCCAATGTTCTTTGTTCCCATTGCATATGACTTTTCTATCCCTTATATGATTAGTTTGTGTTCCCTTGTGCCCATCATGTGTCCCTTTCATGTTTATTTCATGTATCTTTTGTGTTTGTTCTGTGTGGCTTTTGTATGTAAGGAATCCAGCTCATTTGGAAAAAAAAAATCTGAAATGTGGCTATCAAAGGTCTCTTGTTCGTGACTTCTTCTTGTCACCTGGCATAGTCAGTTTGGCCAGGTTCTTTTGCTGCTCTCAGGTTCTAAACATCATTCTTCTCTCTGGAGCATATAGGGAAGGGGAGCAAAAGAAGTGGAAAGTTGTGGCTGGTGAAGCTATTCAGCCTGGTCTCAGACCTCACCATCAGTGTCCCTCTTCCCTGTATGCTTGTTCTCTGCTTCAATGGTTGGCATGAGTTGAAGGTGCTCCAGCCAGACCCTTTTGGTACGTTCAGGCCAGGGTCAATGTGTTAATAGATTGGTCAGCACATGGAACAAGTGACTGTCCTTCCTTGTAACTCAAGGTCTCTTGTATATCATAGAATCATAGAACTGGAAGGGATCTCGAGAGGTCTTCTAGTCCAGTCCCCTGCACTCATGGCAGAACTAAGTATTATCTAGACCATCCCTAACAGGTGTTTGTCTAACCTGCTCTTAAAAATCTCCAATGACAGAGATTTCACAATCTCCCTGGGCAATTTATTCCAGGGCTTAACTACCCGCACAGTCAGGAAGTATTTCCTAATGTTCAACCTAAACATCCCGTGCTGTAATTTAAGCCCATTGCTTCTTGTCCTATCCTCAGAGGTTAACGAGAACAATATTTCTCCCTCCTCCTTGTAACAACCTTTTATGTACTGGAAACTGTTATCATGTCCCCTCTCAGTCTTCTCTTCTCCAGACTAAACAAACCCAGTTTTTTCAATCTTCTCTCATAGGTCATGTTTTCTAGACTTTTAATCATTTTGTTGCTCTTCTATGGACTTTCTCCAGTTTGTTCACATCTTTCCTGAAATGTGGCACCCCGAACTGGACACAATACTCCAGTTGAGGCCTAACCAGCATGGAGTAGAGCAGAAGAATTACTTCTCATGTCTTGCTTACAATACTCTAGTTAATATATCCCAGAACAATGTTTTCTTTTTTCTTTCTTTTTTTTTTGCAACAGTATTACACTGCTGACTCATATTTAGCTTGTGGTCCACTATGACCCCCAGATCTCTTTCTGCAGTACTCCTTCCTAGGCAGTCATTTCCCATTTTGTATGTGTGATTGTTCCTTCCTAACTGAAGTACTTTGCATTTGTCCTTATTGAATTTCATCCTATTTACTTTGGACCATTTCTACAGTTTGTGCAGATCTAATCCTATCTTCCAAAGCACTTACCATCCCTCCAAGCTTAGTATCATCCACAAACTTGTGTACTCTGTATGCCATTATCTAAATCATTGATGAACAGAACCAGACCCAGGACCCATCCCTGTGGGACCTCACTTATTATGCCCTTCCACTGTGAACCACTGATAATTACACTCCAGGAATGATTTTCCAATAAGTTATGCACCCACCTTATAGTAACTCCTCTAGGTTGTATTTTCCTAGTTTGTTTATGAGGTCATGCGAGACAATATCAAAAGCCTTACTAAAGTCAGGATATACCACATCTACCATCATAGGTGCTGGAACTAGGGATGCTGGGGGTACTACCGAACCCTCTGGCTTGAAGTGGTTTCCATTATATATAGGGTTTACAGTTTGATTCAATGGCTCTCAACACCCCCACTATAAAAATTGTTCTGGCACCCCTGTCTACTGCTTCACCCTATTCACAAGGCTTGTTACCCTGTCAAAGAAAGCTATTAGGTTGGTTTAACAGGATTTGTTCTTGACAAATCCATGCTGACTGTTACTTATCACCTTATTATCTTCTAGGTGTTTGCAATTGATTGCTTAATTATTTGCTCCATTATCTTTCCTGGTACTGAAGTAAAGCTGACTGGTCTGTAATTCCCCAGGTTGTTCTTATTTCCCTTTTTGTAGATTGGCACTATATTTGCCCTTTTCCAGTCCTCTGGAATCTCTCCCATCTTCCATGACTTTTGGAAGATAATCGCTAATATCTCCTCAGTCAGCTCCTTGTATATTCCAGGACGTATTTCATCAGACTGTGGTGACTTGAAGACATCTAAGTAATGTCTAAGGCCTTGTCTACACTGCCACTTTACAGCAACTTTCTCGCTCAGGGGTGTGAAAAAACACAGTGCTGTAAAGTGGCAGTGTAGACAGCGCACTAGCACTAGTAGCTACTCCCCTCATGGGGGTGGGTTTTTTACAGCGCTGGTGCTGCGACTACACAGCCACGTTAAAGTGCTGTCGTGCTAGTGAAGACATACCCTAAGTAATTTTTAGCTTGTTCTTTTCCTATTTTAGCCTCTGATCCTACCTCATTTTCACTGGCATTCATTGTGTTAGATGTCCAATTACGGCTAAACTTTTTGGTTAAAACTAAGGCTATGTCTACACTTGCAGAGTTTTTGCACTGTCAGTTTCACTGGTGATAGGGAACTGGTAAAAGAAAAGCGCTGGTTTGTGTTCTCACTTACTTCCACAGGCATCAGATCGCAGGGCCGCCCAGAGGATTCAGGGGGTCTGGGGTCTTTGGTGGCGGAGGCCCCCTGCCACCGAATTGCCGCCAAAGACCTGGGATGGAAGGACCCCCCGCTGCCGAATTTCCGCCGAACTCTGGGGGCCCGGGCCCTGCGAGAGAGTTTTCCGGGCCCCCCGGAGTGAGTGAAGGACCCCGAAAAACTCTTGTGGGGGCCCCTGCGGGGCCCAGTGCCTGGGGCAAATTGCCACACTTGCCCTCCCCCTCTGGGTGGCCCTGTCAGATCGTGTTCACATTTGCAGTACTTCCATCCCCGATGAGAGCAGTGCACTGAGGGCAGTTATCCCACAGTGCAACTCTCTCCATTTTGAGGATAGGTCTTGTGGGAAGGGGATGGGGGTGATCGCGGGGCATCCTGGATCCCTGCACAGCCTCCTCTCCCCAAACACTGATCAGCTCCAGTAGCTCAGCATTGCTCCAAGCAGGGGATTGTTTGCTCCGGGGAGCAGGCATTGTCACCTGGCTGGATGATAAGTGAGCACTTGCCAAGAAAACAGGAAGGGGAGTTTCAAAGTTTTCGGCTCTTTACAGGGGGAAGGGCAGAGGTCTCCTACCTGGTGTAGGAGCTGCAGGCCAGAGTGGTCACCTAGGCACTGTGTGATAGCCTCTGGAGGCTAAAAGCTGTGTAAACAGGAAGACCGTGTCTTCATTTGCACATCACTGCGAAAGTATCACCGGTAAGAGCTGTACGCCTCTCGTGGAGGTGGTTTTCTGTTTGTGGTGAAACTTCTGAGTTTTTCCGCAAAAAGTCATTGGCAAGTGTAGACGCTCCCTTGTTTTTTGCGCAAAAAAGGGACTTTTTGTGCTTTAAATGGCAAGTCTAGACATGCCCTAAAACAAAAAAGTCATTTAACACTTCTGCCATTTCCACGTTTTCTGTTATTTCCCCCCCCCGAGTAACATTGTTCTTCCTCTTGCGTCTAATGTATTTGTAGAATGTTTTCTTGTTACCCTTTATGTCTGTAGCTAGTTTAATCTCATTTTGTGCCTTGGTCTTTCTAACTTTATCCCTACATACTTGTGTTGTTTGTGTTTATATTCATCCTTCATAATTTGACTTAATTTCCACTTTTTGTAGAACTCTTTTTTGAATCATAGAATCATAGAATTCAAGATCAGAAGGGACCATTATGATCATCTAGTCTGACCTCCTGCAAGATGCAGGCCACATAAGCCGATCCACCCACTCCTGAAATAATTCTCTCCCTTGACTCTGGTGTTGAATGCTCCAAATCATGATTTAAAGACTTCTAGTAGCAGATAATCCACCAGCAAGCGACCCCTGCCCCATGCTTCGGAGGAAGGCGAAAAACCTCCAGGGCCACTGCCAATCTACCCTGGAGGAAAATTCCTTCCCGACCCCAAATATGGCAATCAGCTGAACCCCGAGCATGCGGGCAAGACTCTCCAGCCAGACCCTCTGGAAAAAGGCTAACAATATCCTATCATTGACCCTTTGTACTAATTACCATTGTGGCACGTTATTGACCTATTGACTAAACCCGTTATCCTATCATATCGTTCAGGTCGTTGAAAATCTCCTGGGGTATGTCTACACTACCCGCCGGATTGGCAGGCAGCGATCGATCCATCAGGGATCGATTTATCGTGTCTAGTCTAGAGGCGATAAATTGACCCCCCGAGTGCTCTCCCGTCGACTCCTGTACTCCACCGCCGTAGCTGAAGTTGCATAATTTAGATTGATCCCCACCCCTCAGTGTAGACCAGGCCCTGGTTAAGCCAGGGTGTTCTCTTGCCATACTTTCGATCTTTCCTATGCCATTGGACTAGACAGACTTGCCAAGGCACAGAGTAATGATTACCATCAAAACAGAGAGTAGGAATAGAGAGCGAGAGAAGAGGAAAGGGAGAGTGGAAAGAGAATAGAAGGAAAAAGGGGAGAGTGAGTTATGAAGGTGGAAGAGTGAAAGAAGGACATCCATGAAGGATGGGCGGGAGGAGTAGAGAGGGAAGGGGAGGAAGAGGTAAAGAGGCATGAGACAGGGAGATGGAGAGAAAGCAGCACAGGGATAAGAAGGGAAGAAAACTGGAGCAAGGGGGATTGAGGCAGAGCCACAGAGGAGAGAACATCTGAAACTGCAGACGCCTGTTACTTTAGAATTCTGTGGAGCAAATATCATATTGATTTTGACAGCTGAAATGCACAGGGCAAAAACTGTGTCTCGCCTCTGCCCACCTTTTCCTTTTTCTGTTTTCACCCTTCGTTGCCCCCTCTTCTTCTTGAAATGACTAACTGGCCCCTTCCTGGGCATATAAAGCACAGGAAGAATTGAAGTAACTTTCCTTGACGAGAGCCGCTGGCCCTGCCTCGGAGATGTCACAATGGATTTTTTACGCACCATCCCAAACCCCTACTAATTAATGCTGCATGCCTGAGAAGTCATGTCAACTGCTCTGTGGATAGGGATCTCAAAGCCAATCTCAACAAGAGGGTGGGGGTCAGATTTGCATGAGGCTTTTTTGTCTTAACTCCTTTCATTCCCACATCTCTAGTAACTGGGAGTTCCCTTTCAGGCAGCACCTCCATCCCTCACAGCCTCTACACTATAGCACCACCCCCAGCCAGTGCTTCCAGCCTGTTCCCTACAGTGATCCCCCCCCACCCCAACCCGTACTCCTGCCCTGTTCCCCAAAGCAACTTCCCCCTCACAGCCAGCCTTTCCATCCTGTTCCCTCCCTTCAGCGACCCCTCCCAGCCAGCACTCCCACCCCGTTCCCTACAGCAACTCCCACCCCACGGCCAGCGCTCCCACCCCATTCCCTACACGACACCCCCACAGCCAGTGGTCCTGCCCCTTACCCTCGAGTGACTCCCCCCTACAGCTGGCACTCCTGCCCCGTTCCCTCCATCGACTTCCCCCACAGCCAGGTCTCCTGCCCCATTCCCAAAAACAATCCTTCCCACAACCAGCGCTCCCACCCCGTTCCCTCCAGCGACTGTCCCACACAGCCAGCGCTCCCACCCCATTCTCTCCAGCGAATCCCCCCACAGCCAGCGCTCCCACCCCGTTCCCTCCAGCAACCCCCCCCAGCCAGCGCTCCTGCCCCGTTCCCTACAGCGACTCCCCCACCCCCAGACAGTGCTTCCATCCCGTTTCCTCCAGTGAACCCCCCGCCCCCAGCCAGCATTCCTGCCCCATTCCCTACAGCGACTCCTGTTGAGAGTGGCTTGAACTGGAAGTAGTTATGAGTTCCTACATCTTGAGCAATACTCTGCCATTCCCCACGGTGACTATTCACCATTCTTTTGCCCCCCTACACCTACCCTGGACAATAATAGTTTTTTGGGGTAGCATTGTTCCCCCTCCCTTTCCTAGAAGTGTCGCACAGGAAACCTTGAAGGGGAATATAGTCTCTGGGTGGAGAGGCATTACTGTACAAATTCAATTATCTTGACAGCTCTCTACTCAAATCTCTTCACAGCTCAGGGGTTTCCCACTGATTTAGCAGTAGTTCCAGCTCCCTAATCCCTTCCTGCACTCACCCACCCACAACCAAAGGCCAAGTAACATCTGTTCAGCGACGGAGGTGAGCTGCCATTTACTTGAGGGGGATGGAGGGAGAGAGCATTCAAATCCTGGTACGGGTTTTTGTTGGGCCTTTTGCTTTGCTTGATTGCTTCTGGGCCTGAAGACACCAGCAGCAATTACGATAAAAGAACAGAGACTATAAGATGCCGAGAGAAGCTAAATTGGAATATATAATCAGGCCCATGCTTTCCTGTCAAGCTGGGCTGCAACAAGGGGAGGATTAGGGGAGAAAGGTGGTGGATGTCTTGGCTGGCCTTAATTTGACCCTGCTCTAGTTAAATTATAACACCTGCAGCGTACTGTGATCAACATGGTTTCCCAAACTCTTTCGGATAGCTGGGGGCAAGTGATGGGTCGAAACCCCAAAGTTCAGATGCAGACCCAGACTTCACTTTCTTCAGGTCCAAAGTTTTGGGTGCTAGCTGTGAAATTCTGATCCAGCTTCAGATTTCAGCCCTTTCTCCGCAGGCATAGGAGTCACTGGATTCAGGATAATTGTTCAGGCCCATTACAGAGATGGGGATTTGAATTCAAACTTCACAGCTGGGCCCCCTTTCCCCTGAGTTTTGGTCTAGTGAACTCTGTTGAACAGGGTCAGCCATGTAATCCTGAACCCGGTGAGGATCAGGCTCACCACTGGTAGGGTGTGGGTGTTAGGTGAACCAGGAGTTCGAAGGCAAATGTTACAAGAGCTTCAAACCCTTGTGTGGCAAATGTGATCCTGATTTCCTGACAGTTAGCCTGTTCCTGGCAACTCATTCTCGGTGACATCCCAGTCAGTCTCCATGGTAACCTGTCCTACTGTCACACAGGAAAGATTATGACATCAGATGATGCACTTCTCCAGTGCAGCCCAGCTTCCCTCCATGCAGGGCCGGCTCTAACTTTTTTGCTGCCCCAAGAAAAAAAGAAGAGCGCTGCCCTGCCGTACCCTCCCCCCCACAAGCACCACGCTGCCGAAACCCCTGCCCCCCCAAGCACCACGCCACCCGAAGCCCCACCCCCTGAGCGCCCCACAAGCCCCTGTCCCCCCTCCGATCGCCACGCTGCCCAAAGCCCCCGCCTCCCTCCGAGCGCTGTGTAAGCCCCCCCGCGCCACGCCGCCCGAAATTCCCGCCCCCGAGCACCGTGCAAGCCCCCGCCCCCCTGAGCGCCACGCTGCCCAAAGCCCCGCCCCAAGCACCGCGCCAAGCCCCCGCCTCCTCCGAGCGCCGCACCGTGTAAGCCCCTGCCCCCCCAGCACCACACTGCCCTAAGCCCTGCCCCCCCGAGCGCCGCGCCGCCCAAGCGCCATGCTGCCCAAAGCCCCAGCCCTCCGAGCGCCACGCCACCCAGAGCCCCCCCCCCGAGCGCCGCACTGCCGCAACAAAAAAAACCCCATCCAGTGCTGCCCCGACGAACCAAAAAAAACCAACCCGAGCGCTGCCCCACCCCAAGGTGCCGCCCCAAGCACGTGCTTGGTCGGCTGGTGCCTGGAGCCGGCCCTGCCTCCATGTACTGGGTACCACCAGTAGAAACACAGTCCGGGGAGGTGGGGGACAGGGTGGCAGGGAAAGGGTATGAAAGCAAACAACAAAATTGAAAATTGGTGGGGTTCTGCAGGTCCACCTGCTGAAAATACCCATGTCTCTGAAAGATCCCATTTTGAAAGGGGATGGAGGTGAAATTTGAATTGTCTACACAGACAATAGGTTCCTTCCTGGGCAGGGGGTTTGCCTCATCTCAGTCTCCTCCCTCCTTGGGTTTGTGTGTCTGGCATCACTTTGGGAGGTGGGGAGAGACATTGACACAAGGTAACGCCAAGGCTCGAGACATCAGGAATGAGAGATACGTGTCAAGGAGTGGTCCTGAGGCAGGAGAACTGCTGAATCAGAGGAGATTCTGGAACTGTGTGATGTGGAGGTTCAGGGGGTCCACGTTATAGCTGATATCTCTGAGCTGAACATAGTGGGCATAACCAACTAGCCGGGACCCCTTGTCATCCAGTGCTGGTGTGCATGCATGTCCCGCTTGTTACCCTTGCCAAGGCTATTACTGAGAATCCTCATGAGAAACTGTAAGTGGCAGTTCTATCAGATGAGCTGAAACCCCTGGCCAAACAGGTAGGAGCTGAGCTCATCTCTGTTAGAAGTTGCTCTCTGCAAAACCTTAGAGGGTCAAACTTTCTCCCAAAAGAATAATCCCCTCCCTTCCCTGAGAACCAGTTGTACTTTTTCAGTGTCACCTGGCGCTGAGACTAACTGTTTCAGGATTTTGCAACCAAACAAAACTATAGTGTAACATCCAGAGCCACCTAGAATGCTGTATGCTGATACTGTGGCTACTGGGAACTTTGTAACTACAGCTCTCATAGACTTCTGACCCTCCTGCTCCAAACTTCAGCTGGAGGAGGATCTCAGTTGTAGAGATCCTCCTACAAGTTCTGATTCCATCCAGTACAGGGAAGTAGAGTACACGTACCCAGCAGCGAGTTCATTACGAGATTTGTGCCTTTCTGCTGTGCTCATGCGCTGTGAGAGCAATTGGATCTTTTACGTGGGGACTTGTACTTCAACGAAGGCCCCCTTTCCAAATTACAAGGTTTTACATTAGGATCATTTGCTTATTTGCTATCTGCTTGAGAGAATTTGTTTTGGATTGTTCTGCTATTTGTCAGAGAGGAAACCCCTTGTTTTCACAGCTCTCACCCTGCCCCGCCACACATCTCCACAGAGGGTACAGCTGACAGTGTCCTCATGGTTACAGTGTTGTTGTAGCCATGGTAGTCCCAGGATATGAGAGAGGCGAGGTGAGTTAAATAATGTATTTTATTGGACCAACTTCTGTTGGGGAAAGAGACAAACTTTCAAGCTACTGAAAGAGCGCTGTGTAGCTCAAAAGCTTGTCTCTCTCACCAACAGAAGTCGGTCCAATAAAAGATATTACCTCACTCACCTTTTCCCTCTAGTGTACTCATGGGAAGTGGGCGAAAAGAACATCTGCAAGTGTATAACTCCGTGTGGAGGCCTATGTCTTTGTGTGCGTGCTTGCATGTCTACATGCACATATCTGTGTGTGTGTGTGTGTGTGTGTGTATTGCTTTGTATCCTTCCCCAGCTGCTGTTCACATCTTCAATCCCTGTCCATCATTCATGCTTTCTGTGGGCTGACTGTGTCTCCTTTATGAATATTTTGATTATCTGCACAAAATCCCTTCTCTCTCTCTCTGCGTTCACTGTGTATGGAGCTGACAGCTCCGGGGGGATAGATCAACACCGCTGCATTTCAGGAAAAGAATTATTTCACTCAATTACTCTAAAAGTATGAGAGAGAACAGAGCAGGGGGAAAGAGAGAGAGAGAGAAAATAATCACAACATCTCGACAGATTTACCCCATTTTGTCTGAAAATCTATCACTCCGACAAATTCCTTTGTGAAAAGTTTAGATAGAAAAGTAGACACCTGCTCTTCATGTCCTTTGGGTGGGGGGAATGAGGTGATGGATTGTAGGGATCAATCCAGATAGAGGGGTTACAGTGCTCAAAAGAATTGAGACAAAGCAACATGGTATTTTAATATAAAGTGGATTTGGTGCTGGTGAAAGGTGCTGAATAGACTGCCCTGAAATCTAAAGGCCTCTATATATGACAAGTGCAGCATGTGAAGCAAGCATTTCTGGTTTTGGAGTAGATTAGGGTGACCAAATGAGAGACGTGAAATATTGGGACGCGGGTGTGTGTGTGGGAGGTGTGCCGGCGGAGCAAAAAAAAACAAACCAAACCCCAAGAGCCGGTGGTGGAGGAAAAAACAAACAAACAAACAAACCAACAACAACAACAAAAAAGAGCCACCGGAGAATAGGAAAAATTGGTGGGGGCCGAGCACCCACCGGCAGCTCCACGCCCCGCCCCCCCCGCACCAGCTCACCTCTGCTGCGCCTCCACCTCCCCTGAGATGGCTGCTGCATCCTGCTTCTCCCCCCTCCCTCCAGCCCTTGCGCTGCCAAATAGCTGATTAGCACAAGCCTGGGAGGGAGGGGTGAGGAGGAGGAATGCGACATGCTTGGGGAAGAGGCAGGGCCAGGGTGGGGATTTGGGGAGGGATCCAATGGGGCAGGGCTGGGGGCGGGGCAAGGGTGGGAATTTGGAGAGAGATCCAATGAGGGGGGAGAGAGGAGGCAGAGTCGGGGCGGGAGGGGTACAAGCCCCTTCCTCAGTGGCTAACCTGAGGCCAGTCACCTTACTGCTGTGTGCCTCAGTTTCCCTTCATGTAAATTGGGAATAACAATGCTTGCCTACCTTCCAGAGGGGTCATGAGCCTAAATTCATTAACGTGTGTAAAGTGCTTTGAGGTTCTCTTACAGTAGGTGCCTTATAAGGCCCATGTTTCCTCTCTTTCCCGCTTATTAAAATAAAGGAATGTTTCCTTAATGTTTGTCTGACTGGCAGGGGTGGGTTAAAGCCAATGCATTACTCATAGCTGCTCAGTTCTCAAGGTTATTTGGGGAGAGAACTCGCTGCGTAGGTTGCAAGTTTAAAAAAACACAGATCCTGTATATATCATAAAGTAAGGACATTCCCCTTAGGAGTGACGTACAGCTGAAATGTGATCCCTCCTGCTGCTCGTGGGCCCTGCCCAATGCTATAAGGATCCTTGATTAGATCCTTGCTATGGGAATCCATGGATGTGTATGCCACAGTAAGTCCAGCTGCACCTGCTTTGAAGGGAAGGTGGCTGCTGTGCTCCAGACTGTTCAGCTGCCAGTGGACTCCAGCCCGTCTCTCTCTGCAGGGGTCACCTGTGGGGTGCGTGCTATTCTGCCACCAGCCCCTTGTCCATTCTTGCACAGCCCTTTCCCTTTGTGACAGTCGCCACAGGTAAGTGCCAGGCTGGGGTTATTGCAGCCTGCTGCGTTGGAGCCTGATGGCTTGTCACTGCTGCTCTCTCTCTCATTTTCATTCCAAAACTTATGGATTGAAGGGCTGAAGTTTCTACCTTGGCGTTCTGGGAACTTGAGTTCTGCTCTTGTAGGGCTCCCGAGGACTCCAGCTTCACTCTCAGGACTTATACTGTTGCCAGAAACTCTTGAATAAAAATGCACCCTGTGCTGTGTAAAGCCAGTTGTCATTCATTTCCTCTGCCTCTCCAGCCTCAGTGGGGAGCACATTAGCATATTATCAATGTGTTCATGGGTTGGTTCATCAGTACCCCTTGTTTTCAACACTTTCCCCGCCAGCTGGATGGAAAAGCACGAATGAGTTGAAAGCTGTTTGCACTGCATGGAGGGTGTGAACACCCTGCCCTCTCATCTCGAGCACCCCTCACTTCCTCCTGCTGGTGACCTATCTGTTGCTTAAATTGGTTCTTGGATTGTTTTAAACTCACTCTCTGTCTCTCCTGTTGCAGGATGGTGGAATATTCCCTGGACCTCCAGAACATTAACTTGTCTGCAATCCGTACTGTCCGTGTCCTGAGGCCCCTCAAAGCCATCAACCGGGTGCCTAGTAAGTCGTTCTTCCCTCTCACTGGCACCTCATTTCATCTGCACTTCACCCTTGTCTGTGCCGTTTTTATCCATTGCTCTGCTGCTGTGTCTGGGATCTCTTCCCCCATTGATTGTCCAGCCCTGGACCTCCAGGTAGCTGGATTGACCTTGTTGCCTATAAGACAGGTATGCATGTATACTCTGTGCGGATCACCAAAACAATGGCCCCTAGAGTCCAGTCCCAGCTGGTGGGCCATTGGCTGGCTCAAGAACTGGGAAATAGGTTTGGGATACTTAGCTGGGATACTCCAGCTCTGAGTCACCAATCTAGCCTCAGTTTGGCGGTGAGCACCGAAGAACTCAGGGACGTTGGGAGAATGGGATAGAGCCACTAGTTCCAATCCAGGTGTAGGCTACGTTCCTGTGTACCTGAGATTCTCAGCCTAGCCCTTCATTTTGTCTCCAACCGCCCCCATCCCACCCTCCAAAAAAACCTTCTTCTCAAAGGGCTTTGCAAAGACTGCCCGGCTGCGTTGTGAGGCGTGTGTGACCAGTAAGGCTACACGTGGGGTCATTCTGTCTGCCGTGCCCAATTGATGACCAAAGTGCTGGAGCTGGGAGTTGGCAATAAAGCAAGATTTTTTTTGTCTCATGTAAGAATATGGAAGGGGTGAGACCGCCTGTAGAGTCATGGTGAGGTGTGTGGTGGGGGATGGATGAGCAGTGAGATCCGGTGGGCGCAGGAGTGAGGGGGTTGATCTCTACTACCTTCTGCACCATTCTTCAGTTTCCTCTCATTTAAAAATACACCAGGCCAGCTCTGCGTGGGGGTGAACAACAATGGTGTATTTTATCTATTCCTTGCTGCGCACTTTCTCCTTTCCCTCTTGTCCTGGTTCCCACCTCTGCAGCTCTGTGTATATGCAGCATGTATGAGTCAGGGCTGTGAGCTCCGCTGGGGTTTGAGCTGTCAGGATGTGATGGGACGAGCCTGAACCTGGAGGCACAAGCAGCTTTCTACAGCTCCCTGGCCCAGCTAAATGGCTTCCCTGCTGGATTGGCTCAGATCTGAGAAACGGGCCCACCTTGGTGTTAATTTCACTGTGGAGGGAAGGGGGTGAGGAGGGATACCATACACAGGATCCAGCTATGTATCTGCTGTGTTCATATGACACTTCTCTCTTTCCTTCTTTTCCCTGCAGTCAATGGACACTGACTCCTGCCATGTGACAGGGGTATAATCTTTTGTAACCCTGCCCCATCTCATGTGGCAAGGGCTGGGAAACAGAAACTAGCCTCTTACCTGTCACATCTTTATTACACTCCACCTCTCTTCCTTTCCCTTTTCCCTCTTCCTCTGCATCTCCTCTTTCTTAATTCAGTTCTGATAACTATAGAGCACAGTAAGGTAGACAAGGAGTGCCCGTGTCACCACAGGAAGTATCCACTGTATATGGCACAGGTATCATGGTGGTTATAACAGGGGAGTGGATTTGATGCAGTGGGCCAATTTCATGCCATTGAAGTCAGTGGAGTTACACCAGCAATGGATTTGTCCCACCGTGTCTGTTTGGTTTCAGAGTAGCAGCCGTGTTAGTCTGTATCCGCAAAAAGAACAGGAGTACTTGTGGCACCTGAGAGACTAACAAATTTATTTGAGCATAAGCTTTCGTGGGCTACAGCCCACTTCATCAGATGCATGTAGCGGAAAATACAGTAGGAAGATATATATACACACAGAGAACATGAAACAGTGGGTGTTACCATACACACTATAAGGAGAGTGATCAGTTAAGGTGAGCTGTTATCAGCAGGAGAGAAAAAGAACTGTTTGTAGTGGTAATGAAAATGGCCCATTTCCAGCAATTGATAAGGAGATGTAAGGAACTGTGGGGGGGAGGAAATAATGTGTCTGTTTGGTATTTCAGGTCATGCCTTGCTCAGTGAAAACAGCTGTCACGTAAGACATTGTGACACTTTTAGCATTTCTCCCCAGGTTTTATACTGAGTTTTTCTTCCTTACCATATAATAAGAAGTCTCTTGCTTCTTCCCCCTTTAAAGCCCCCTGCTCTCACTTTTATCAGGCTATCTGCAATGACCAAGACCTCCTTAGGGCTCTCCCACTGTGGTGAGGCCAATCCCATTCCATACCTCAGTGTCTTCATTCCCTTCTCCAGAGCTGAGGGGAAGTTTATTACAGGTGACAGCAGGCAAGAAACTAAATGAAAGAAACCCCGTTGACAGGCTGTCTCCTGAGGATGTGTGCCAAGGAAATTTTAATTATTGGGGCCCAGAACTAAAAACAAAGCTAGACAGATCAAAATGAAGCCCTGCATTCTTATCTCTCTTATACCAGTGTAAATAAGGAATAACTCCAGCAGAATCAATGCAATTACACCTGGGGAAAACCAGTGTGAGATCAGAATCAGCCCACAAAACTAGATTCAGAGATGTTAAAGCCAGAAGGGACCATTGTGATCATCTAGTCTGATTAGGGTGACCAGATGTCCCGATTTTATAGGGACAGTCCCGATTTTTCGGTCTTTTTCTTATATAGGCTCCTATTACCCCCCACCCCATTCCGATTTTTCACATTTGCTGTCTGGTCACCCTAAGTCTGACCTCCTGCATAACACAGGCCATAGAATTTCACCCACTTATCCCTTTATAGAGCCCAGTAACTTGCCATACAGCTACCTCTAGGCATTTCTTCCCCACACTGATCCCTCTTCTAAACTCTACTTCTCTCCACTATAGCAGTGTCTGTGTAAAACTAATATTGTTTTAGTTTCTATTCTGCTATCAGGCATTTATATCTCTGTCTGTCTACGACAGATATATGGTTGTATGTGCAGTAGTTCTGGATGAAGAGGCACTTTCATTATTAAATGAAAAAATAAATTTCCTTGGATAGGAAGACTGTCCTGTGGAGTGAAAACTGGCTAAAAGGCTGTAAACAAAGGCTAATGATAAATGGGAATGTGCTGAGGTGGAAGCAAGTGTCTAGTGAGGTACAGCCAATATCACCAACAGGACCTTTTGTCAGAAATCTTATTGAATGTCTTTTTAAAATTCTTCATTAATGATGTGGAAGAAGGAGCAAAGCACATTAAGGAGATTTGCAGACGATAGTAAAACTGGAGGAGTTGCAGACACTAGGCAGGACAGAGAAATAATACAAAGGGATGGAGAGAAAGTAGACACCTGGGCAGAAAGTAACAAAAGGAGAAAACTGGAGGGGGCGGGGGAAGGAAGGAGTGATCTGCAGCACACATATTTAATGTGAGGGAGGAGGACTCTGGGAGATAGTGGTGAGATAGACACAGGGCCACGTTTTCAAAAGAGCTTAGTGCCACGTTTAAGCAACTAAATAGATCTCAGCACCCAATGTGAACCCAGTAGGCTGAGCTCTTTTGATAATCTGGCTATATGTTTTGGTGCCTCCCAGAGAGCTGAGTTCTTTGGAAACTCTCTTCCCAGTCATGGGTGCTGCATGCTTCTGAAAATTCCTGCCCATGGGAGTGAGAGCAGGCAGCAAAGATGAGATGAGTTTGCAACGTGCAATGGCAGCATACAAGGTTGTTACAATGTTGGGCTTCATATGCCAAGAGTAAATCTAGACTAGACATTAGAAGAAGGTTTCTAACCATCAAAGGAGTAAGATTCTGGACCAGCCTTCCAATAGGAGTACTGAGGCAAGCAACCTAGCTAGTCTTAAAATGAGGCTTGATATATTTAAGAATGGGATTATATGACAGGGTTGCCTGCGATAGCAGGGAAGTGGACTCGATGACCCAGGAGGTCCCTTCCAGTCCTGTGTTCCTAATATTCCCTCTCTACATGGCCTTATCTAGAACATTGTTTTCAAATCATGGCACTGTACTACCAGAATATATTAGAAGGAATTCATAGAAGAGCAACCATAATGATCAGGAAGCTGGAGGGATTTGATTGATGAGGGAAGATTTTTTAAAGGCAAAATCGGTCTAGCTTGGCTAAGCGGGGATGTCTAAACAGGATGGACATGATAACAACCCACAAATCATTGATTTGTGAACTGATTTTTTGGTGTGCCGCCTGGGCTATAACTTAGAGTGATGGGATGAAATTAATAAAGAAGAAATTTAGAGTGAATAACAGGAAGAACTTCCTTATACTGAAATCTGGTAAGCCAAGGGAAGTGGTGGAAGCCTCGTTGGTTGTATATGACATGATAGAAGTATATGAAATAATAAATAGTACAGACAAAGTAGATCAGGAACTTCTGTTAACACAAGAACAAGGGGACATTCAATGAAATTAAAAGGAAATTCTTTTTCACACAATGCACAATCAGACCATGGAATTCACTGCCCCAAGAAGTCATTGAGGCCAAAACTTAGCAAGATTCAAAAGGAGATTAGACATTTGTATGGATGTTAAGAATATCTAGAATTATCATAGTTAATGATAACAAGTTTTGGAGGAGACATTAAACTCCATGATTCAGGGTTTGAGCCAATCTCTAAACTACTAGGGAATAGAAGTTTCTTTTACCTTCATCTGAAGCATCTGGTGCTGGCAATTGTCAGACAGGACACTGGACTGGATGGGCCCAGGGTCGGATCCAGTCTGGCTGCTCCAGTGTAATTTTTAAATTAGACTGGACAAAATGCTAGAAGCCCAGTTTTTATAATACTGTATGTCTCACCCAGGCATTAGCATTCATGCTCCTCTCTCACATTCCTGCCTTTAGCCTTACAAGTGCTGCCTTTCAGGGTTTTGTCTGAAGGTGCATGAAACAGAAATGATAGCCTGTTGTGGTCCTATAACCATTCGAATTAATTCAGTAACAAGCTATCCAAGCTAACAAAGTGTAAAGGGGAGAAAGACCCTTCAGGTCTCTGTCAAAGGTAGTTACAATCTGCTCACGGTAGGTCTTCAAATTGGGTTTGGGGTATTTTTCCACATCTTCTGGTTATTATTGTCCATTTCTGATTCAGTGGTAGGTTGCTATGTAAAATGTCATCTCTGTCATCTCTTTTCTTCCCATCCTCTCAGGGTAATGCAGTTTTTTTTCCTAACTGCTTTTTAATGGAAAGTCTTTAATCATTTCTGATAATTTGAGGAAATATTTCTTACTCTGTCATATTTTTGACATTGGAGCACAAAATGTCTCTTCAATTCACTCTGCTGTCACATTGGTTGCACAGTCCTTTTGCACTGTACTATGTGCCTCCCAATCTCTGCCTTAAATTTATGGTCACTGATTCTTAATTTGATAAGAGTCGTCACAGACTGCACAGAGGCGAGGAAATCTGCTAATGTGAAGGTTCTGTGGAGGGATCTGTAGTAGACTGTTGCATAGCAACTTTGTTGAATAGGAAGCATATGTGTCTATTAATATATAGTGTATGAGTGTAGGAATATATGTCGGGGGGTTGCATATACATCTCTCAATATAGTACTATCTCTCATACATAATATGGCATATTATTATTTAGAGTTGTGTGGGAACAGGGTTTTCCATTTCGTGCGGAATTCTGTGATTTCAAGGTTTGTTTCAATCTGAATTGGAACAAAAACAAAAAAGTTCACATTTTCACTTGAAACAAAATGTCTTCCCTCCCACCACAAAAGAAAATCATTTTTGGTCGATCAAAACATTTCATTTTGGATTGTGACATTTATACAATTTTTTAGTAACATTAAAATAAAAGAAATTTTGAAATGAAAAATCAAAACATCTGAAAATATTGAACCAGAAAGTTTTCACCTTATTGAAACTTTTTTTTTTCCAAAAAAAATTCCAAAGTGAAATTTCATTGATATATTCCTGTGGGAAGTTTTGGTTTTGATGAAATGGCATTTTCTGATGGAAAACTGTTCCACTAGAAAATTTTCCACCAGCTCTGTTGTTGTTGTTCATTTATATTGCAGAAGCTCCTAGAAGCCAACCTGGTCAGGTTCTCATTTTCAATTGCCAATCTCAAAAAGCTTTCCAAAAGTGTATTAGTTTTATCATCCTCTTGTTACAGAACGGGCGACTGAGGCACAGTGAGTCACCAGCAGAGTCAGGAATAGAACCGACATCTCCTGATTCGCAGTCCTATGTTCAGCCCACTAGACCAAAACAATAATATAAACATAATTTAAAGCAGCTGAACCCTGGGATGGCAAGAACAAAGCAGTTCAATATTTACTTGTCTGCCTTAAATCTGTGTTCCACACCCAGATGTTTGGTGTCATATCAGTGCCTAGGACAGAGAGATTTATATGGATGTAAACCCCACTTGCAGCACCGTGGAGAAATGATGGCTTTTGACTTCTCTCCAGTGTGTTTTTGAGGAACTAATTTAAATGGAGAGTGTATGTGAAATTAGCTTCTGATAGGGAGCTGTATTAGGCTGTGGAACAGTCTGTCTTAAACTAACTAGACAAAAGCCTGTTTCCCTGCGGGAAACAGTCCTGCCATGGCTTGGGGATCTAATAGGTCTTTTCCATCTCTAACTTTTAAAATTCCATTTAAGCCCCTTGTTTCAGATACTATTAACTTTCTGAAAAAAATTATTCTTATTTGTCTTCTGTCCAAAGGCGACTTAGTTTTGGAAAATGTAAAATTCCATTTGACTATTTCTGAACTGTATTTTCTTATTTCAGATGGGGTTTTTGTGCACAGATAACTCAAAGCCAGATTCCCTCCCCGCCAAATTTCAAATTTGCCATGCATTAAGTTTTCTGTTGTTGTTAATAAATGTTTGCGGAGCACCATATGTGTACATGTTGCCCCCCCCCCCCCACAAAAAGTAACAATACCTGGCAATTGCACAGCACTTTTCAGCAGTAGATCTTAAAGCAAAAAAAAAAAAAAGGGCAAGGCAAAGGCGTTTACAATCTAAGTCTATGTCTACACTGCAGATCTTACAGCGGCACTGCTACCACTGCAGCGGCACCGCTGTAAGGTCTCCCATGTAGCTGCTCTATGCCAGCGGGAGAGAGCTGTCCTGCCAGCATAATTAAACCATCCCCAATGAGCAGAGGTAGCTATGTCACCTGTTTTTTCACACCCCTGACCAACAAAAGTTTTGCTGACAAGAGTGCTAGAGGAGACATAGCCTAAGGGTATGTCTACACTATGAAATTAGGTTGATTTAATAGAAGTCGATTTTTTAGAAATCGATTTGATACAGTCGATTGCGTGTGTCCCCACTAAGCGCATTAAGTCAGCGGTGTGCGTCCACAGTACCGAGGCTAGCATCAACTTTCGGAGCGTTGCACTGTGGTAGCTATCCCACAGTTCCCGCAGTCGCTGCTGCCCATTGGAATTCTGGGTTGAGCTCCCAGTGCCTGATGGGGCAAAAACATTGTCGCGGGTAGTTCTGGGTACATGTCAGCCCCTCCCCCTCCATGAAAGTAATGGCAAAAAATAATTTCTAGCCTTTTTTCCTGGGTTACCCGTGCATACGATATACCACGGCAAGCATGGAGCCCGCTCAGCTCACTGTCACCGTATGCCTCCTGGGTACTGCAGTGCTACACTGCAGCATCCCCTTGCCTTTTCTTGTGGATGGCAGGCTGTACAATACGACTTCTAGCCATCATCGTCCCGTGGGTACTCCTGGCCGACCTCGGTTAGGTTGGTCGGGGGCACCTGGGCAGACATGGGTGCTTCTGGTCGGCCTCGGTGAGGTCGGTCGGGGGCATCTGGACAAAAATGGGAATGACTCCAGGTCATTCTCTTCTTTAAGTTTTGTCTAATGGAGATTCAGTCCTGCCTGTAATATCATGCCAGCTGGAGGCTTCTGCCTCAGGCTGCTCTCCCAGTCGGTAGCACCGCACGGTCGCACCTACCCCAGCCTACCCCTTGCTCCCCATGGCTCATAAAGCCTGGACAGTAGTAAGGAGCAGTTCAACTATAGGCTGAGCAAGTGCATAATGGTGGTAGAATGTGCCCTTGAACGTTTAAAAGCGCGCTGGTGCAGTTTACTGACTCGGTTAGACCTCAGCAAAACCAATATTCCCATCATTATTACTGCTTGCTGTGTGCCCCACAATATCTGTGAGAGTAAGGGGGAGACGTTTATGGCAGGATGGGAGGTTGAGGCAAATCGCCTGGCCGCTGATTACACGCAGCCAGACACCAGGGCAGTTAGAAGAGCACAGCAGGGCGCGCTGCGCATCAGAGAAGTTTTGAAAACCAGTGTCATGACTGGCCAGGCTACGGTGTGAAAGTTCTGTTTGTTTCTCCTTGATAAAAACCTGCCCTCTTGGTTCATTCTGATTTCCTGTAAGCCAACCGCCCTCCCCTCCCCTCTTTGATCTCCGCTTGCAGAGGCAATAAAGTCATTGTTGTTTCAAATTCATGCATTCTTTATTAATTCATCACACAAATGGGGGAATAACTGCCAAGCTAGCCCTGGAGGGGTGGGGGAGGAGGGAAGCAAAGGGGTGGAGTAGTTGTAGGGGCACCCCCTAGAATGGCATGCAGCTCATCATAGAAGCGGGGCTCTGACCCAGAGCGGCCATTTGCCTCTCTGGTTCTTTTGTAGGCTTCATGCGGCACTGCTTTTTGTCTTTTGGAACAGAGTTCAGATAGCACAGATTCGTCTCCCCATACAGCGATCAGATGCAGTACCTCCCGTTCGGTCCATGCTGGAGCTCTTTTGCGATTCTGGGACTCCATGGTCACCTGTGCTGATGAGCTCTGCATGGTCACCTGTGATGATCAGCTCACTACGCTGGCCAAACAGGAAATGAAATTCAAAAGTTTGCAGGGCTTTTCCTGTCTACCTGGCCAGAGCATCTGAGTTGAGAGAAGCTGTCCAGAGCGGTCACAATAGAGCACTCTGGGATATAGCTCCTGGAGGCCAATACCATTGAATTGTGTCCACGCTACCCCAAATTTGACCCAGCAGGGTCGATTTCAGCGCTAATCCCCCCGTCAGGGAGGAGTACAGAAATTGATTTTAAGAGCCCTTTAAGTTGACAAAAATGGCTTCATCGTGTGGATGGGTGCAGGGTTAAATCGATCTAATGCTGCTAAATTCGACCTAAACTCATAGTGTAGACCAGGGCTAAGGACAAGATTATCAATTCCCCTCTGTGCCAAGGCAGTAAAGGAAAGGGGCATAAGAGCCCTCCTTATTCCTCTGCATGGGCTACCTGCATTGCCAGTCCATAGGCAGGGGAGAGAGCAGACTCTGTGGATTTGTGATTCTGTGCCCCAGGAAGGTGGGCAGGGAATGGGTGAAGAGGAGTAAGGAATAGGCAGAGCTTTGACGTTATCCCCCAACATGCTGGCCAGTGGAGCTGAGCCAAAGCAGAGGGGGATGAAATCTGTGCCTGCTGTAGGCCAGTAGAAGATGGCCTTCCTTTGAGAGCTAGGGGAGATCACGAAAGGAGTTGTAACATATAACATTATCTCAGAATGACTTTGGTTTATTGCTTAATTGGCAGCCCTACTAATTTTTAGCCCCACATCCTGGGACCCACAAGCCAGAGTCAGCTGACTCTGTGCCATGGGTTTTTTTATTGCAGTGTAGACGTACCTTTACACACATGAAGCCTGATCCAAAGCTCATTGGAGTCAATGCAAAGACTCCTCTTGACTTCACTGGGCTTCGGAATAGGCCCATGCTTAAGTCCGTGTACATGAGTAGTCCCACTGATTCAAGTCAGTCATGTGTGTTAGTGTTTGCAGAATCGGGGCATCAGGGTGTGTCTGCCCATGGAGCGGGGGTTACGATTCCCAGCTCGAGGAGACACTCACGCCAGCTCTCCTCGAGCTAGTGCCCTAACAGCAGAGTGTAGCTGTGGCAGTGTGAGCGGCAGGGGCGGCTCTAGGCACCAGCGGGCCAAGCGCCCGCTTGGGGCGGCATCCTGGGGAGGGCGTCATTTGGCTCCGGTGGAGCTCCCGCCGGCATGCCTGCGGGAGCTCAACCGGAGCCGGGGCGAGCGGACCTGCCGCAGTCATGCCTGCGGCGGGTCCCGTCTTCCGCGGCTCGGTTGAGCTCCGCAGGCATGACTGCGGCAGGTCCGCTCGTCCCGGGCTCCGGTGGACCTGCCGCAGGCATGCCGGCGGGAGCTCAACCGGAGCCAAATACCGCCCTCCCCAGGATGCCGGAGCCGCGGGAAGAGGGGACCCGCCGCGGGACTGGGGAAGGGCAGCGCAGCGCTCCGCGCTGCTTGGGGCAGCCTACTTTGTAGAGCCGCCCCTGGTGAGCGGCAGGAGATCTGCTAACCACCCGGAGTATGTGCCTAGGGTCTCAGATGGACACGTACTTGTGGTGGCTAGCCCAGCCTCAGGTTTTTGTTTTTCGATCCTCATTGGAACGAAACCAAACTGTGACATATCAAACCCCTCGGCTAAATGGAATTAGCTTTTTCTGCCCAGCTCCAGTCCGGACCATTTGTGCTTATTAAAGATCACATGGCCTTCTTTTAGAAGAAAGACTGCCTGACCCAGTGCCCCAACCCCTGGCAATTGAAGTGATTCTGTTTGCCTTCTACTCCTCAAAGGATTCCATCATTTCAATTTAGATACAGTTTTCTTCACTTCCTGTCCTAAACCACTGTGCACTTTAGCTGTGAATGGTTTCACCCAGAGGTTGCTGCTTTTTGGCAGAAGACAAAGTGATTCATGTGTGTAAAGATTGGATGGCCAGTTAGTAAAAATTTCGAAGTGCTTTGGGATGCATTTGGATGAGAGGTGCTGTGTAAATATAAGTTCATTATCATTATACCTTCAGTTCTTGGCCTTCCCCTGCTCCGGTATGCTGCCTGTATTATTTGAAGCCAGAGTCTCTGCAATCTGTCCCTTGCAGAACACCGACCAACAACGCTTCACCCGACCGAATCTTCATGCTGCACTATGCTGCCAGTCACCCTCACAGCCCAGGCAGCCGCTGAGAGCTAGCACCTGTTAATGCAGAGCGAGAACTGGGCGGGTCTATGCTGACTTGGCATATTAATGTTGTCCCCAGAATCGGTGCCAGCACTCACCAGCACTTTGGCCTTGGCCAAGTGAAGCATTCCCACCGTGCTCCCGATCCTCCTGCCCTGTGGTGGGTGTGTCTGAGGACTGGGCTATGCGCAGCCACCTCCTCATGCTCCAGCTGTCTAGCGAGGCTTGTGTGGCCTTCTTGTTCCCGTGCACCCCATCAGAAATGGAGAGGGTGTGGTCACTTGCGTGGCTGAAATTGCTGGAGAGAGAAGCACTGTGGGGGCAGTGGAGGCCAACACAGAGAGAGGTGAAAAACAAAAACCAAGACCCAGTTGCGTCCCCTGGGGATATCATACCACTTCCTCAGGGATGGCCCCGTTCCTTTCCCTGATTTAAATCCATGCCCAGTGGGCAACTTCCCCTGGCTGGCTGGCGCCCTATGGAATGGGGTCCTGCCCAGTTGCCTTTAGGGCCCAACTCTGGCTCCCCACAATGGTGCTGTAGCCTGTCAAAAGAAGGCACGGGCATACCAGGGAGCAGTGAAGGAAAGAAGGAGAAAGACCAAAGGGCTCCTGAACAGGAAACTGGTGGTTTGCAAGAAACGGTGGAGATTCAGAGAGGGGGGTCACCAGAGTAATCAAGTGGGGGTGCAGGTCGGCAGAAGGCAGGGGGCGGAGAGGGATCAGTATATATATGAAGGCAGTGGGGAGAGGGCAAGACGTAAATGTAGAGGAAGCTGATGCTCAGAGGGAGCGTACAGCACCAACACTTCTTTTTGTAGTGCCTTATCACTGGGGAATCTGGATACCTTGCCTCAGGAGACCATTGTGATGGAGAGGAAAGCATAAGGGTTATCAGGGCAACGGTTACCATTTGGGCTATGAGAGGACACTGGAGCATTGTACAGAATGAGTTTTCAAAGGTCTCAGGAAGCAGACTCTTTGGGGTATTCCTCCCCAGCTGCTTCCTGGCCTCTTCGCTTAATTTTTTCCTGCCAGTCTCTCTCCCCATGTACTTTTCTCTCACTGTGTTTTTTTCTCATTCTCATTCTCTCTCTCTCTCTTTCTTTCTCTCACCAGGTCTGTGCCTCCCTCTCTCTCCTTGTCTGACTCTCCCTCCCTCTCATCCGTTGTCTTTCCCCCCATCTCCATTTGTCCTTTTCCATTGGCAGAGCAGAAGCCACACTGGCTCACAGCAAGGACTGAATATGAAAGGGACAATGACCTTTTCTAAGGCAGCCTTTGAAAACAGCCGTTCCCTGAGAAGAGAAAGGAAGAGGGGCTGGGCAGTCCAGAGAAAAAGGGGGAAGGGAGGGCATTAATGAAGCAACACTCAGCAACCAAACAGGCTTCCAGGGCATCAAATATGAAAAGGTTTGCTCTTCAAGGGGAAGAAAAGCAAGAAGCATGAAATATTCATGAGTGCCAGGTGTGGGCTATGAAAGGCGTCTCACCCTCCCCACTCACCCTCTCAGGAGGACTGGGGGGACACGCAAGGCTGTGTCTGCTGCAGGCAACCAAGGGAGGATTCTAGCTGGCTGTTTTCCCCCAGAAGACAGAGCTTGTGAAATGTTAGATAATAGTCCTCTACCACCCACCCATGCACACACCCCTGCGTGCACACAAAGGGGGAGAATGGAAGAGCATGCCTGGCAAGTATTAGCCAGCTGAGGCTACTCTCAGGGGGGTGTCCCCAGGACTCAGACTATGGGCAGAATGGAAACATCTCACTGACTCCAACATGGCAGTGCTTCGTCAAACCAGGCAGGACACCCTGCCATGAGAGCAGGTGGCGGGTGGAGGGGAGAGACAGTTACAAGAGAAGGAACCTTTTAAGAAAACAAAACCAAAATCCACTGACAAAAGCCAATATTTTGGGAAAGTAGCTGAATTCTCTCTTGGATTTGGACAGAGCAACTCTGCTCCTTGCTCTGGAGGAGCCTCAGGGCCCTTTCTGACAAGCTTCTGTCAACTTCAGAGAGTCCATGGTTCCCTCCAGACAGTTCCTGTCAGCCCCAATTAGCTTGGCCGTCACAGCTGAAACCTTCCTGAGCGGAAACACCTGGCATGTGCCAACCCTTGGGAAAGCAGAACCACGGTGAGCGATCCAGAAAGAACAAAGCAGGGGGCGTATGCTGCAACTTGCATGCTAAGCTAACAGAGCATGTGCAGAAGAGACCACGTACCCTTTAAAAACAAGCGACTAAAGCCCAATACATTTCTTTTCATGGCCCTCAACACTCCAGTACCAAAACTGATGGAGGACACTGAACTGGTGCGAAAATTCTATTCCACTCAGGTTATTATACCTTTCCCCATCACCGTGGTAGCTGGGCACCTTCTAGGAGTGCATTAATGGACATGACTAGCATCTGTTGTATCAAAAGGAGAAGCAAGATTTGAGGCAATGAAGCCTTCCGTTTGTTCAGTATCCACTGGTTCAAACAAACCAGGCAGAAGAGAGTATAATTTTCAGTTCTCATCTTAACAGCATGATGGGCCAAACTACCGGTTTGGATTTTTGTGGAAGCCAAAGCAACTATCTTCCCCATCAGCATTTGGGACACAATGATCTGCAGGGGCACTGGGATACATAATTTTGCTGAGTCCAATAGCCACTGCAGAATCTGAAGCATAATTCTGTCCCTCATCTAGGCAATGTGTCCCAATGGAATATGCCCAAGTGTTCCCTCCTACCATGCCCCAGCGTGCATGGCAATTCACAGGGATGTCATTGGGCTGGTTGGACTTTTCTGTAGTCTGCTCTTTGGTGGGAATTTTCAGAAACCAGAGACTGGGTATAGAAGTAGGCAATATTTGGCTAGACAGAAGCAGAGAGAGATGTTCGCCTTTTCTCATGCTATCCCCTGTGACTGAAACAGCGTCCCTGTCCCCAGGCACAGTGCAACCTCACTTTCCTGAGTCAAACCCTACCTCAAAACTTGCTTCTTTCCTTGCTGATCCCCAGCCTTCATTCCACACACGGCCCACAAATGTTTATAGGTTAAATTCATTTAAAACAATCCAAAGAGGCACTAATGAGCCGTGTAACTAACACATCACAAATGCACCACAACGCCAATGAGATACCTAGATGATATTTTCATCCTCTGGACAGATGATTTAAACTCCCTCACAGATTTCCACTACAACTATCACTACCTGTCCATTAAATTCTTTCTGGAACACTCCTGCACCAGAATCAACTTCCTGGATACCACAATCAGCTTCAACACTGGAACCCTATAGACAGCTAGATACAAGAAACCCATGGATCACCACACCTCTCTTCACAGATCCAGGAGCCACCCCAGACACACCAAGAAATCTGTTATCTACAGCCAGGCACTCAGATACCACAGAATATGCTCTGAGGAGACAGTCTAGGGTATACACTGTAATACACTTAAAACCACCTTCACCAAACAAGGATACTCCACCAGAGAAGCAGATCATATCGTGGAACAGGCCACCCAAATACCCCAAAAGAACCTGCTCCAATATGGAAATAAAACCCTCTCCAACCACACATTCCTAGTTGTCACCTACCACCCCACACTGGAACCCATACCGGGTGTCATCCAACAACCACAACCCCTACTTGATGAGGACCCCATCCTGAAAGAAATCTTTCCTGAACCTCCTTTTCTGGCCTTCAGACAACCCCCCAGCCTCTCCAGATTCATCATCAAAAGCAAGCTCCTTACAGGCCAGACACACCAACTCGAAGCAGCCCCAGATCCTGCCAGAACAACAGGTGCAAAACCTGTAGACATATCTCCACTGCTACAATGATCAACACCTCCCCGACACACCTTTCAAGATCCAGGAGTCCTACACATGCCTATCACAACATGTGGTGTACCTCATCCAGTGCATTATGGGTATGGGCTACACAGGGATAAATGCCCTGAGGTGCAGCCCTCCACGCGCACAGGGTCCCAGAGCTCGAGCTCCATCCCAAGCCCAAAGGTCCATACAGCAATCTTTCAGCCCCAGAGCCTGAGCCCTGCAAGCCTGAGTCAGCAGATGCAGGCCAGCGGTGGGTTTTTTATCCCTGTGCAGACATACCCAAAATGCCCCATTAGCAACTATGTGGGTGAAGCAGACAATCACTACACGCTCAAATGAACTCACGCAGAAAAATGATAAAGGACAAAAGCATCATATCACCCGTGGTTGAACACTTTTCACAACACCATCACTGTGTATCTGACCTCTTAGTCCTTGTTCGCAAAGGAAACCCACACAACACTTTCAAAAAACGAGCCTAGGAGCTTAACTTCATAACTCTGCTAGACACTAAAAATCATAGACTGAATAGAAACACGGGGTTTATATCTTATTACAACAATCTGTAATCCACTCACAACCACTCCTCCAGCTGCCTTTCCACACACACACCCATTCTTGTCCCCCCTATGACTGGAGGGATGTTAATGGGGGTCCCTTGAAATATGTGTTAAGTACTTATGCTAAACAATCTATTCCACCTTGCATTTAGCTGTGATACCCCGAGGGCAAGTCTACACTTAAAAATGCACCGATGCAGCTGCGCCACTATAGAATAGTGCTTTAATGAAAGATGCTCTATGTCGACAGGAGAGAGCTCTTCCATGGGCATAGTTAATCCACCTCCCTGAGAGGCAGTACCTGTGTTGGTGGGAGAAACCCTCCCCCGACATAGTGCTGTTTACACAGAAGTTAGGACAGTAAAACTGTATCATTCATGGGGTGTGGATTTTTCACACCCCTGAGCGACATAGCTATTCTGATATGTCTGTAGCGTAGACCAGACCTGACTATGTTTCCCAGACCTGAAAGAGAGCTCTGTGTAAGCTCAAAAGCGTGTCCCTCTCACCAACAGACATTTGTCCAATAAAAGATATTACCTCACCCACCTTGTCTCTCTACACATCATCTGACATTTCATTGTTGCATGCTCAGTCCAGAGTCCCTCGCAAATGTTTTCATTATTTCTTACTGTGTTAAGTCTGTGTAATTCCCATCTTGATGAGGAGCCTGGCAGGAAGCTGGACACAGGAGAGGCAGGTAGATTTTGGAATCTGCCTGTGTTCCATTGGAACTTCAGCAAAATTGCACGATCTGTGAAATGTTTCCATTTCACCAATTTGGCAAATTCTGACAAAACAGTGTTTCCCCTGAATCTCTCTGACCAGCTGTAATCAGGACCTCAGGTCTGTGGCTCATCTGAAAGTTAGCACCATCCCCCAAATACCAGGATGGAGCGTTGGTTTAGCAGTGACTCAATGGAAAGGCAGTCGATCACCTACTGCATTACCTGCACAGCCTCCTATGAGGCCTGGGTTTCCCTGAAGGTCTCTCATCTACGTATTACCCAACCTGACCCAGTCTAGCTTATGAGAGCTAATAAGATCACAACGTGTGGCAGTATTGTTGCTGGAAGCACATTGCACTGTGGTGAGGGGGTGGAGTTGTAAGTCAGTAATGCTGTAAAAGGATTGCTTCCAGAGACCGGGAGGCCAGGGTGACTGGCAGCACACAGCCCTGTGGCTTGACTGTGGGGCTTTGTATTATTACAAATCAGGAAACCAGATACGGGCAAATACCCTCAGGCAAGAGGCTGGAGCTGTGACCCTGTGCTAGTGAATTATTTGATGCCTTACTAGGCTTGAAGATGACTAACCAAAGACTAATGGAACACACGGGCATTCAAGAGACTGGGGCTTTGCAACCACCCCAAGACTTATGCTTATTAAGTCCAGAGGGGACTGTTCAATCATTCCTTCTACCCTCTCCTTCTCAAGCATATTCCCCCCAATACTGGAATTCTGCACTCCACCCCCACCCCCCACTGCACACACAGACCAATGCCTGGGTGAACATGTAAAGCCCTGTATTAACTCATCAAATCACACATAGACATGCTCTCTACTCCCTCCAACAGTGGAACCAGAAGGAAAGGAAATTCACCGTCAGAACCCCCTCTGCTGGCTTAGGACCTCACAAATAGTAAGGCCGGAACACACACCCGGTCAACATAAAATATATATACTCCTCACACCCATACCATCTTGTCACATAGATACACATACCTGTCCGCCTCATGTACATGCCTCAAACTAGGTCCACACCCTCTCACCATACAGATACAATTCTCTCCTCCTCCCACCTTCTTACTCAGTTATAATAAACATCTCCACTGGTACAAATACATCTTAATCCTCATCCACCCTTGTTGCCCACATACGACATTTCTCTAGGTTCCCAGCATCCTCTCCTCCTGCAGTAGGAACAAAACAACACAGGAAACTGAGACATAGTGTAAAGCACAACTTGATGTGGCTAATTACTTGACAGTGGGCATAAAAGAGGGATTAACTGGTGCCTCAAGGGGCTGTTACTGAATCCTAATCTTATTTTTCCCTCCCCCTTCCCCTTCCACTGCCATCTGAAGTAATGAACTAGTTATAAATATCTAATTAGCTAATTATATGCTGGCCTACATGGAGCATCTTGCGTGATGGAATTCCCTGGACCCCTGGAGGAGGGAATCTCAGCGGAGGACGGGGGGAGGAATGTGTGTGTGTGTATGTGCGTGTGTGAGGAGTGGGGGGTGGTGGGAGGGAGAAAGTGCTTGTTTCATGCTCCGAATGATTTCTAGAATTTTGGCATCCTTGGAGACCAGAGGAAATGTAATTAATTTAGCAGCAGAGGGAGGCTGGCCTGACCCTGCTGGTCCGAAAACAAAACCACCAAAATTCTTCACTCAGTAATTTCAACAGAAAATTGTTTTGTTATGAAATGTTTGCACTGGTCAGAGGTGCTGTATCGACAGCCCTGAATGCCCTGTTTTGCCAGAAACAGGTTCAGCATGGGCGGCAGCAGTGAAAGCTTCCTTCATACAGTACCCTCCAGTGTGGCTCAGCCCTGTCGTGGAGGGACCACTAGAGAGGAGAACGGAGATTGGTTTCCATGAGCTCTGTGTGGCTCGAAAGCTTGTTTCTCTCACCAACAGAAGTTTGTCCAATAAGAGATATTGCCTCCTCCACTGTGTCTCTTTGATGAGGCTGTCATTGAGAGGGCCAACCCATGCCAGTTTGTTGAGGGGTTTGTGTTTGTGTGGTGTGCATACTCATCCCACAAGGAATTGGGCTCGGACTCATTTCTCACGGGTCACCGGGCAGCCAGCAAGCAGTTATGACTGTTAGTCCCTGCCAGCTGAGGCTGGGGTGGTTGATCTGCATGGATTTCAGGGCTGTTTTTTCAACTCATCGCCCTTCTGTGGGAAAGGAAGAAGATGGAATATTATATAAAATGGTGATTGTGTCAAAAACCTCCTAGGAAGATAGGACTTGCAAGGATCTCCTGGGTCATGGAGTCCAGTCCTCTGCTATTGCAAGCAACCCCATCACAAGCTTATCATCATCTTTCCTTTCTGGGGCTATAATGTGAGGCTCGGGGTAAAGAGGATGTTGAACAAAAATGGTTTTATCCCATACCTGTCATTTGGGAGTGGGACCCGGGGGAGCAGTGATCATACCTGAGTGACCCAGCCTGATTTGGACAATAATGAATTTCCAATCTGCCTGTTTTATTTTCATTTAAATTTTTCTCGCTGTCTTTTTTTCCCTCATTTTTCCTTTTACTCTTCTCTCTGCTTCTCCCTTTCTCTCTCTCCATCCCAATCTCTCCTCCTCCTGTTCTGCCTCTTCCCCACCTGCAGGCATGCGGATCCTGGTGAATTTGCTCCTGGACACCCTGCCCATGCTGGGGAATGTTCTGCTTCTCTGCTTCTTTGTCTTCTTCATCTTTGGCATCATCGGCGTACAGCTGTGGGCTGGTCTGCTCAGGAACCGCTGTTTCATGGAGGAGAACTTCACAATGTGAGTGCACGGGAGATAGCTACCCCCTTGCCCTGTCTGCTGTGGATTCCTTCCTTCCCCACCCTACTCTTTACTTCCTTCTCCCTTCTCTCTGTCACTGAAGATTTCCAGAGGCTGTGCCAAGGGTGCTAAAAAATCAAATGCTTCCCCGTTTCCACCCTTTCCCCCAGCAGAAAGGTTCCTGTTTCCTTACACGCACACACCTTCTGAAAGCTACCTCTGCCTATGGAAGGGACCTGTCAGCATAGTGGGCTACAGCAGCATTCCTCTTCTGCATCAGCCAGAGCAATCTTCATTTCTGGGATCCCACTGCTACCTCTCCCATCCCCCTGGATTTCACGATATCAGCTTGAACTGTCCCAATGAAAAGAATCTCATCTCTGCAGTCAAGAGGCCCCGTCTTCCATTGCCTTGCACCTTGCAGAGTCACTTCCACCTATGCAAAAGGGATGCAGGATGCTACGACCTTGATACTGATCTGCCTTCTGCACAAATCAGAATGGGGAGGAGGGCAAAGAGGCCTGCAAACCTTCTTCGCAGCCGCCAGACTCTTGGGCGAGCTGGGGACTGGTCCAGCCCTAATTACGTCTGGCTGCCCACAGCCTCAAGCGATCATTCCAGTTGCCAGGAATATTTACGAGAATAATTAAAGGATTAGAAGACAGGCCTTATAGTGGTAGACCCAAGGAGCTTAATGTATTTAGCTTAACAAAGAGTAAGTTCACTATGGCTTGATCATAGTTTGTAGGTACCTACACAGCGAACAAGTATTTGATAATGGGCTCTTCAAGCTGGCAGACAAAGCTCTAGGCATATGTGGAATGTCAGACAGGATCTCTGAGCTCCACGGCACATGCTTAAGAGAGATCAAGGTGCTCTACTCAAAGAAGGGAAGGATGGTCCAGTGGGTAGGGCACTGGCTTAGAATGTGAGAGACCCAGCCCTGCCATGGACTTCCTGTATGACCTTGGGCAAGTTACTTAGTCTCTCTCTGTCCTCAGTTCCCCCTCAGTAAAATGTGGATAATAGGACGTTCTTACCTCACAGGGATATGGTGAGGATAAATACATGGGGGGGGGGGGGGGGGAATTGTGAAGTGCTTTGGGATCTACTGATGGAAAGTGCCATATAAGAAATAGGCATAATTAGTATTATCTATGGTCAGACAGAGCATGTACAGCTCCATTCACTTCCTCAACTTATGTGGGTGATCAGCACTCCAGTCATCTTGCATGGGGGGCGGGGGTAGAGCACCAGTGCCAGACTGTGTCAGTGCCAGGCTGCCGCAATCCCTCCAGACACTTATAGTCTTCTTTGCAGCTTAAACTGATCTAAGGCTTTAAAATGTCTTAGCCCCTTAAACAAAGCTAAGGCCTTAGATCAGTTTAAACTGCCTAAAGATCTGAAATGTTGGATCAATTTAAATTGTTTAAACATTTTAAGTCCCTGGATCATCTTAGACTGAAAAAAATATTGCAAAAACACAGTTTAGGAGGCAGCAATGGGACTGGAGGGCTAACCAGGGGGTGGAAGCTGCTTAACACTGTCTTACACTGTGCATTTATAAGGGAAAATGCATAAGCAGGACTTTGTTCTTCTCTCATGTGCACCAGTGTAAATCAGGAGTAACGCCGATGAGACAATGGAATTACACCTGTGTAGAGCTACTGTAGCTGTGAGATGAATCAGACCCACAACCTGCACAACCATCAGATACTAGTTCATCTTTGGCTGACTATTGCTGGCTAAGTCTACAGAGTCTCAGTTTACTAATGATATTAATATGCACTGATATGCCATTATAAATTAGTGTCTATTAGTTATAGAATTAAGAGCTTTTATTTTTTATTTTTTCCTTTTTTGTTTTTGACACGTTCCCATCCACCACAATATTTAATGCAAAAAAATCTATATTAATGCAACATTCAGATTGGGAAGACTGGAAATGCACGAGTTAAGGTTGAATGCAAAATCCTAAATCTTCTCCCTTTCATTTGCTCATTATTGTCTAGTCATAAATTAGGTGAGCACAGATTATTTCAGATACATGTGTATTTTGAAGGTTGTAGAACAGATTGTGTTACTGCAGAAATATCATGTGATCTTGAAATTAAAAAGTTCTCTGGAATATTTACACACAAGGGGTCAGAGTTGGTTGTTCAGTTTTAACTTCTTCATTTACTGACTCTTGAGAGCTTAATTGTGCAACTTTAACTATGCATTAACGGGGGGTTTGTACTTTATTATAGAAAGTTTACTGCCAAATGTTATCAAATTGATGGTCACACTCACAGGCACATCACCATGTAGCCCTGTTCATTTGCTTTACATTGCATCAGTTGTAGGCTTTGGTGCCAACTGGGTGGGAGAGCTGACTGCACAAGATCCCCCCCTTGTTCCCGAGAAAATTAAAACTTTCCTTTGGCAGCTGTAAAATCTCCTTCCCATTCCCCAAATCTGCTGGTGGTGGGATTTGTTTTGGGACGGTGCAGTTTGACCCTGAACAGGGCTCTACAAAACCAGGGACCAACTCAAGAAACTTCCCATGTCTCTACTCAGCCCCTCACCAAAATAGATCTGAAGCCCCCTTGTATGCATATTTCATGCACCAAAGTGGGAGTTCCCAGTACCACAAATGTCACTAAGGTGCATGTTTGTCACAGTAACTTCATTAGCACGTTTTTCCTCTTCCTAGACAAGGTGACATCATTCTTCCCCCCTACTACCAACCCGAGGAGGACGATGAGATGCCCTTCATCTGCTCTCTGTCAGGAGACAATGGCATCATGGGGTGTCATGAGATCCCCCCGCTGAAGGAGAGGGGCCATGAGTGCTGCCTGGACAAGGATGACTATTATTACTACAACTCCATCCGGCAGGAGTTCAATGTCAGCGGCGTGTGCGTCAACTGGAACCAGTACTACAACGTGTGCCGCACAGGCAATGCCAACCCACATAAGGGTGCCATCAACTTTGACAATATCGGCTACGCCTGGATCGTTATATTTCAGGTAAAATAAGGTTGGCTTCCTATTCTCAATCCAGGTTTGTGACCAGATTCTTCTCTTGCCCCCATACTTTTTCAGCCCCTAATTGAAATGAGTTAGGCTCCACATTCCAACTCTTGTTGTGTTTCTCCCTACGGATTGAAAAGGAGGCTGAATTTGTAAGCCAAACCTAGGTTCTAAGAACCCACTCCAGGTGGGAACTGAAATCCAGGCCTGTTTCTTCTCCTCCCCATTCCAGAGCCCGTACCCAGAGTTCAAGCCAGAGGGCACAGAAATCCAGTTCAGGTTTTCTTTCTTTTTGTTCCAGGGAAACAAACCATTTGAATGAATATAAATTGGTGACTAGTGCAGTTCCAGATTATGTCTAGACTGCAGTCACGGGGTGGGATTACAGCTCGAGCAGACACACCTGAACTATCGTTAATCTAGCTAGTTCGGATCCTGGAGCTGTGCACATCTGTCAACAAAGTCTAGCTCTGCAAGTAGTTACCCAGGGTTCTGGGTGAGTTAGTACAGCCTTCACTGAAGCCCATGCGGCCACAGCTTCACTGCTCCAGTACTTAACTAGTTGGGGTATGTCTACTCGGGCTTCAGTTGCATCCCATGTGTATACAGACCTACTCTTTCAAGCTCTGTTAGCATGTCTCTTCACCTAGGAGAATCCCATTGATATTCTGACCTGGAAATTTGGCCTTCTTGGAATGGATTCATTTTCTCATCTTTGTTGAGGTTTGAATCTCCTGCTCTGCTCACCAGCGTCAGCCTGTGCCACGTGTAGAAATGAATATCCCAGATGTTGAATAAATCCAGGAGTCCCCCATCCTGTCTATCTCTCTTCTCTTTGCAGGTGATCACACTGGAAGGGTGGGTGGAGATCATGTATTATGTGATGGATGCTCATTCGTTCTACAACTTTATCTACTTTATCTTGCTGATAATCGTAAGTACAGGGTGGCCTCTCACCCTAGTAGAATCCTATTTTATGACTGGGAGTGTTCCAGCTTTTCAAGCCAAGGGTCTGAGAAAGGGCATATATTCTGTAAACAAAAGGTATTGGATGGCGAAGAGTTGTAACCAGTCTAGTCCAGGGAGCTGAGGAATCTAGGTCAGGTTCTCGGCTTCCTGACGGCTGCATCCAGAGTCTATGCCAAAGCATATAAATGCAAGTCAGGTTTTTCTCTTCCTTCCAGAAGGATGCACCCAGAATTTATTCCAGGAGGCACAGAAATCCAGTTCAGGATTTTCTCCTCGTCTTAGGTATCTGTACCCACAGTCCATTCCAAAGGAATCTAGAATCCAGATCAGCTTCTTCTGCCTGGTGGTGCTGCCTGCATCTAGATTCCATTCCAAGTGCACAGAAATCCATTTCCACCTCTTTCACTGTAGATCCTCTTTACACATTTGGCAGTCTAGAGTAGTTCCTCCTATTATTAGTTTATTTCTCTTACAGTAGCACCCAGTTGACCCTGTCACAATCAAGTACTGAGTGACATAATCACCTAAAATAAAAAAAGTCTCTGTCTCAAAGATCTTACAGTCTAACTAGGGGCAGAACATAACAAATTGGTGTAGTGCACAAGGGATGGAGGGGAAGGAGGAAGTGAAGTATGACAGGAATAGGAAAATAAGGTGGTTTATATTAGTTAAATGTACAGTTTGGAAGCTTTATAGGTTTTTGTGTGGTTTTGTTTTAAAGACGTGCTCAAGAACTATTAAGAAACCACTAACAAGCTCGCTGGACTTAATCTCTTTTGGGTTCATACATGCAGAAATTCTGCCTGTCAAGTCATTTATGACACAATCATCACCATGGGATCTGGATTCTGGGTATCTCCTGGTTTCTAAGTTACTGACCACGTGGAGAATACGGAGGAGACAAAAAGAGAAGTAATAAGGGCTGATGGAAAGGGAAAAGAAGGGAATATTTTTAAACAAAGCTAGACAAAGCCTGATTGAAGAGCTTCATCGTGGCTGACAGCTGAAAGTGTCGCTTCGCCGTAGCTAAACTTTGGTTCTGTCTGTCTCTTTGAGTTGAGATCCCTTTCTTTCTCCTCTTTCCCTTTATTGCTCAGGAAGTGCCTGTGATCCTTCTCCCTGCTTGGGTCTGAAATGAGCAGGAGCACTGTGAGCCTAAGTGACAGGATGCATGGAAAGCTGGGTGCCATTGCTTCTTTTGTCCCTTGGGACCTGCAGACATGAACATCCTTGATTTTTTTCAAAAATTATCGTGGAGTCTGGCTACACAGGAACCAGACCCAAGAACAGAGGGGAAGCCCTAAAATGGGTTGTGGTATATATAAGATGTATCTGGGGAAGGCTCCGTCCCACTCCTTGATCACTTCCCTTGTAAGGACCTTAGCCTGTAGCTTTGAAGTCTCAGGGTAGCACCTTTAGAGCTTGAGGTGTAATTTTCAGCTAAAATAGATGTAGGCATGCTAGCTGTGATTGCCCTACAACGCTAAAATAGCAGTGTAGCTGCAGGAGCATGAGCGGCATGATGGGCTAGCCACCAGAAGTTAGGACGTAGGGTCCTGGGTGGGGTCGTGCTCAGGCAGTTAGCCCATCTCAACACACTGTGGGAATTACACTTCTGTTTTTAGCGTGCTTGTGTAACCCACACACCTCCTTGGGTGTGGTGTTCTGACCCATCTAGCGGCACCAAGACCACTTAGAGAGAGAGATTAATGAGTTTGCTCTACAGCAGGGGTTCCCAAATTTGGTTCGCGGCTTGTTCAGGGTGAGCCCCTGACGGGCCACAAAACGCTTTGTTTACCTGAGTGTCTGCAGGTTCGGCTGCTTGCAGCTCCCATGGGCCGGGAACAGTGAAACGCAGCCACTGGAAGCTGCGAGCAGCTGTACCTGCGGACGTTCCGGTCAACAAAGCGTCTCACAACCCACCAGGGGCTTACCCTGAACAAGTTTGGGAACCCCTGCTCTACAGCCTTAGCTAACAGCCAATGGCTCATGCACTAAGATCCAGAGGTCTCAGGTTCGATCCCGCCCACTGACGACCGGGGTCTGTTGGTGTTACACTTGCTCAATCAAAGCTCGCAGGCCGGTTGAAAGTGTAGATATACCCCAAATGGATGTGAAGTGGAGATGAGACAGACCTAGCTAAGGGCCTATTTTGCACCATTCAGTTGAGCTTGTGAAGGCCCCTGCTACCCACTCCTGCAGGGAAATAGGATCTCAGGAATGTTCTTGGAGCCCATCTGCAGTGGAATTCTCCGCATACACCTGCTTAGCTCATCATCTCATTCAGAATAAAGTGTTTCCACTTGGTGGGGTGCCAGGCCTGGGCTAAGGGGGAATCACCATTGTGTTCTTTTTCTAAACATTCCTCTTTGTTTTCTGGCCTGTTGACCCCATTACACACCCACTAGTGTAGGAACAGAATCCCAAGTGAGGGAAAAGAGAAATGGAAATGGAGAGGGTGTGATGGGTTTGGTCACAGAGACCCCCTTGAGACTGTCACTTGATGTGCTGAAACTACCTCTGAGCCCGTTTTCCCTACCAGTTTGGGATTCCAGAACCCTGCCTTGTTGAGCCACACATACTACTCTGCTGCAACACAGACCCAGGGTCTGAACCACGCCCCCAAAGCTGCAGACTTTAACCAAAACTGCTCAGTAGGTTTCCTATCTCCAGTGCCCAGACACCCAGCTCCCAATGGGATCCAAACCCCAAATAAATCCGTTTACTCTGTATAAAGCTTATACAGGGTAAACTCATAAATTGTCCGCCTTCTGTAACACTGATAGAGAGATATGTACAGCCCTTTGCTCCCACAGGTATTAATCACTTACGCTGGGTTAATTAATAAACAAAAGTGATATTATTAAGTATAAAAAGTAGGATTTATGTGGTTTCAAGTAATAACAGACAGAGCAAAGTAAGTTACCAAGCAAAATAAAACAAAAAAGTCTAAGCCTAATACATTAAGAAACTGAATACAGGTAAATCTCACCCTCAGAGATGTTCCAATAAGCTTCTTTCACAGACCAGACTCCTTCCTAGTCTGGGCCCAATCCTTTCCCCGGTATTGTCCTTGTTGGTCCCAGTTCAGGTGGTAGCTAGGGGATTTCTCATGACTGCCAACTCCCTTTGTTCTGTTTCGCCCCCTTTTATATCTTTGGCACAAGGCGAGAATCCTGTGTCTCTCTCTCTTTGGGTTCCCACACTTCCTTCTAAATGGAAAAGCACCAGGTTTAAGATGAATTCCAGTATCATTTGACATGTTCACATGTCCTGTGAGACTTCATTACCCACTGGCTGGCACACACAGGTATACAGGAAGGCTTACAAGTAAACAGAGCCATTTACAACCAATTGTCCTAGTTAATGGGAGCCATCAAGATTCCAAGCCACCATTAATGGCCCACACTTTGTATAATTACAATAGGACCTCAGAGTAATACTTCATATTTCTAGTTTTAGATACAAGAATGATACATTCACACAAATAGGATGAACACACTCAGGAGATTATAAGTTTTGTAATGATACCTCACAAGAGACCTTTTCCATAAAGCATATTCCAGTTACATTCTATTTACACTCATAAGCATATTTCCATAAACATATGGAGCGCAACATCACAGAGGGAAAGCCTATCTTCAGCAAGAAGACAACCGAAAGCTGTCCCCATTCCCATTGGCATTGTGTACTGATGGGCTGAAGCATGGGGTAGGGGAAAGCATGGATTAAGGGAGGTATTTTTTCTTTGAGGGGCTCTGTTTATGGTTGGAGGAAGGAGAAACCAAAGGATGGGTGCAGGTCTATCACCCTCTTCAAATCTAATAGACTTCTAAAAATCTAGAGCCAGGATCCCTTAAAATGGTGGGACAGCATCTCCCCACCCCACCCCCAAAATGGAAAGTGGTCTGCTGAAGTCTCCACCCTAGCACCCTTTGGTAGAATTCCCCTGTCACCCCCAACAAGAAATGTTGTGTCTGAAGCAGTTTGTCCAAGAAACAGCTCCCAAAGGGGGCAAACCGAACCCTCTGTGTTTGCTATGAGTTTGAAACAATTTTCTTTGCCTCACAATTCATTCATTTCCCCACTGGAACAGACATTTTGGCCCCATTTTCACCTGAATTTAACCATGTTTGTACAGTGTAACTAAGGACAGAATTTAGCTCTGTGTCCACAGCTGCAATTCCTACTGAGGTAAGCAGGAGTTGTGCATGCCTTTCTAAAGGCAGAATTTAAATGTGGGGGCTGGTTCCCTCTGAGTAAATTCAGACGCTCCCAAACCACCTGGATGTTGCAGGTGAACGTTCTGTCCCTGGAAGAGGAGGTGGGAGGTGTCTTGCCAATTTAAGATTAACTCGCAGTGATTTGAACTTTGTCTCTGCATTTTTACAGTCATCTGAAACCCTCAATTAAACACTCAGCCTGAGACTGTGCAGCTGAATGCCATTGATTTTTTTTCTATGCACACCCCACTCATGTTTTTTTTTTTTGGCAGGCATGGCCTCTGATGAACCACTGGTTAGTGCTGCTCAGCACAAAGACCCAAGGCCAAATGCATTTCTGGGGTAATTCCATTGCCTTCAGTGGAATTACGCCATGGATGGACTTGATCCCATGTCATCATCTCTGCTTGTGTAGAGTACCCTGTAGCAAGGGAGTAGTCTCAGCACACCCCACCCCACGGCACGGCACTGCCATCACACCATCTCAGTGCCCCCTCTTGGGTCTCCAATCCATTCACATGCAGGCAGAAGTTTTAATAACATTCTCCTTCTTGGGGTCTAATTTATTAAGACCTCACAAAACAATCCTCTGGCCCTTCCACTCTCCAGCCCTTCCTTCCCTGGGTCTTCAGGCCCCAGCTCTCTCTCCACTCCCCAGCTCCCTCTGAGCAGGGAAGCTCTGTGGGTGCTACTCCAGGCCATGTATCTCTTTGGGGAGACCTCCCTCTAGGTCTTTTCCAGCCTTGGTCCCTGGGCTCAAATTCCTTCTGTTGGGAAAGAGTCTCCACAATCCCGTCTTGGGGCTATGCTATAATCCAGGCAGGCTTCCCCAACCCACCCTCATCTTAGTTCCACCAGAAGAACCTTCTCTTCTTCCTCCCACATAAATCACACATGGCTCTCACTTGGGACAGAGCTAAGTGCACTTCTCTTTAATCCTCAGCAAGTGGCCACGTGGCTCAGGCACCAGGAGTCATTCCCAGTTTGATCTGGTGATCCATCTCAGGACGTCCTGTTCTTAAAGGGACCATGCCTTGGAACAGGGTTGACTGACCCTCTACCCTCCCATCCCCCACTGCCCTTAAAGGAGACAGACCACTCCGTGAAACGCACCATTCACACTCAGTAAATAATAACTGTCAGCCTCCTTGCCAAAGGCCTCGTGGGCAATATGTATGTGGTGAGTTAGGCACTTAACAGAAAAAGACCGCAGGTTCTTGATGCCTGAAGCTGCTAGTTCGAAAATCAGAATTGAGCCCAACGCACCCTTTGACTCTTCTCCTGTGTGTCCGTAGACTTTCCTGTTGTCCTAGGAATAAAACAAACACATGCAATCATATTTAATGACTTCAGCAGAGTGGTTCATTAGCTGGTGGTCCAGTAGCTATATCCAGTCCTCCTCCCCCTCCTCCCCCTTCCTTTTGATTTGAGATGAGCTCCTGGAGGAAGGACTGCTTTGCGGCACAGGATTGGCTACAGGAGATCTGAGTTCTATTCATGACTCTGACGCAGTCATACTTTGTGACCTTGGACAAATCACTTCACTTTTCTGTGCCTCCGTTTCTCCATCTGTAAAATGGGGATAAATCTTCCTCTCCACCCCACCCCACCCAGTTAGTTTGTGCAGTTCCTAGACAGCACAGTGAAGGACACCATAGAAATGCCTATTAAAAAAACAACAACTCTTCCCAAACTCCACACTCTGGTTCATTCCATATGAGGGGAGGGAGACAATGTAAATGGAAGAGCGTATGTGTGGTGGGGAGGGCATGTCTGAAGGAGATTTGGACTCCCACTCACTCATCAATGAAAACAAGATGAGAGTATGAACTACCCAGAATCCTCTGGGGGAAAAGGATCCGGAGCAAACAGCAGTTTCCTTTTTTTCTCCCCTCCTTTCTAGGCCACACAAAAAATCTGAAGGACAGATGGGCTGAAGTAGGGGAGGGATCTGTGGATGAAGGGGAATGGATTTAGCTCAGTCTTCTCCACAGGTCGCATCCAAGGTCCATTTCAGATGAGCACAAAAATCCAGTCAGAGTTCTAAAACAATCCCTCTTTTTAGCACTGACATATCACAGTTCACAACTCTTTGGAGAGGAGGTCCCAATCATGTTGGAACAGTGTTCAAAATGAGTGGTTAAAAGTCCTAGTGTGGACTGGATTTGCATTCCTGTTGAATTTTTATCCCCATCCCTGCAGTAAAGTATTGATCCCATTATGGAGATTCAGATTGATCCCACAACGGAGATACTTAAAACTGATATTGTGATTTTTATCCATACATCTCCAATCATTCAGCATTATTGTCTCCATTTTAGGGATGGGAAAATTGAGGCATAGCTAGATTAAAGGAGATCTGCAAATGAATAAAACAGGGTGTCTGCCTTTTTTGGCTTTAGTAGAATGGATAATGAAGGCCTGAAACATTTTATTTAAAAAATGAAGGGTTCTGCTTGTTTTTACATTAGCAATTGAGAGCCTGTCTAGACTGGAAGACTCTCATGATTCGGGGACTAATGAAAGTAGGACATCACAAGAGCCAAGAGAGTGAAAGTTGAGCAAGGAAGGGATTTTTGGTCAGACTGTTTAACGCTCTTCGTTTTTTATTTGTTTTTGTAAATATCTATTTGACTTCAGTGCCTAGTTAACATTTTGGAGAAGAGCCATCTTTGTTAAAGATTCAGCATCCCCATACTTTCAATTAAGATGAGAGAGTTAGGATCAAATATGCTCTGAGACTGCCAACAAGTCCTCCAGAAGTACTAGGGAAGAGCAGGGATGACATTCCCAATTTTCCTAAAGTAAAAACCAAGAAGGGAAAAGAAACCAAAACACTTCTTCTTTTATACGTCAAAAAGAAGAAAGCTTAGAGCAAAAATCCAATTTTTATAAAAGCCTTTGCAGGTCATCTTTAAGTGACTTGCCCAAGGTCACACAGCAAGTCAGTGGCAGAGTCGAGCATAGAGCCCAAATCTCCTGACTCCCAGCCCACTGCGCAAGCCACTGAGCCACATAGTGAAAATCACATCAAGGGAGTTGTCCTCAGAAAAACAGGTGAGCCAGGCAAGGTTTCCTTTGAGGACTGAAGTCCCACCTTCTTGTGCAGAATCTCACCTATCTCTATTTTTAACTTCTCTCTTTGTCCTGTTTTATTTTCCCCTTCCCCTTTCTTTTCCCTCCTTTCTTTCTCTTTGCCCCACGCTTTTTCTCTCCCTCTCTCTCTCACTTTTTCCCTCTTCCTTCATTGATTGTAGGTGGGCTCTTTCTTCATGATCAACCTGTGCCTGGTGGTCATAGCCACTCAGTTCTCTGAGACCAAGCAACGGGAGCACCAGCTGATGCAGGAACAGCGAGCGCGGTACTTGTCCTCCAGCACCGTAGCCAGCTACACTGAACCAGGAGACTGCTACGAGGAGATCTTCCAGTATGTCTGCCACATCGTGCGCAAAGCCAAGCGTCGCACACTTAGCCTCTACAACAGCCTGCAGGACCGACGCCAGGGCCGGATGGAGCCAGGCAGTGCCAAGCTTGGTGTGAACGGGAAAGGACAGAGACGCTACAGTAAGAATCCCACGGGCAAAGCTGGGAGTGTCATAGAAGAAGTTTCAGAGTGGTAGCCATGTTAGGCCTGGTCTACACTGGGGGCGGGGTTCGAACTAAGGTATGCAAGTTCAGCTACGCGAATAGCGTAGCTGAACTCGAAGTACCTTAGTTCGAAGTACTTACCCGTCCTCACGGCGCGGGATCGAAGTCCGCGGCTCCCCTGTCAACTCCGCCACCGCCGTTCGTGGTGGTGGAGTTCCGGGGTCGACGGGAGCGCGTTCGGAGTTCGATATATCGCGTCTAGATGAGACGCGATATATCGAACTCCGAGAAGTCGATCGCTACCCGCCGACCCGGGCGGGTAGTATGGACGTACCCTTAGTCTGTATCCGCAAAAAGAACAGGAGTACTTGTGGCACCCAAGAGACTAACAAATTTATTTGAGCATAAGCTTTCGTGGGCTAAAACCCACTTCATCGGATGCAAGCAGTGGAAAATGCAGTAGGAAGATATATATACACAGAGGACTTGAAAAAATGGGTGTTGCCATACTAACTATAACGAGAGTAATCAGTTAAGGTGGGCTATTATCAGCAAGAGAAAAAAAAACTTTTGTATCAGTTCAGAATTAATATGAGGCACTAGGAATTGGACAGGAGCATGGGGGAGGCAGGCAATGCATCGGAATAGCAATAGGTGTTGCTGGCAGGAATTGTGTGGGAAAGCCAGATCTAGCATTCCAGGGGCTGCTGAATGGTAGGACTGGGAGGTATCAACAGGTTCTTGTGCAGGGTTCCAGATTTGGACTAGCAGAGGGTATTGCAAATTGGATTAAGTGCATTAGCAGAGTGGGAGAGAGGGGAATTGAGCTGCTTAAGCAGACCCTGTGGGAGCTCAAGATGAAGGAACAAAGATCCTGCAGATCAGGGTTGAGGTGTTTTTGCAGTGCAGTGGTGGGGAGTGTCCCAGGGCCAGAATAAAAAGAAATGCTGAAGTACACAGTTTTGAGGCGTATTGGCAGAATTGGGGGAGAGGGGGAGGGGACAGCATAATTTTTGAAGGGCCAGTGGAGACATTTTTTGAATGTGTAAAATGAGACGTGAGGTCCAATTGTATAATTCAAATTGCAGTTCTAGTCTGAAGAGTGACAATAAAAATGGCTTTATGGGTTCTATGTTAATTGTCTCAAAGGCTTCTGTATCAAGTGAATTCACTTTCCGAGTGAAGAGATAGACTGTCTAACTGCCAGCCTTGCAGGCCCCGCCTTCCACTTTTGCACCTGTTCACCAATAATAAAGTTTCTGCAACTGACAATTTGTTGTACCACTGGACTCTGACTCACTCTTGCATAGCTGTGTTGGCTCCCCAGAGCTAACAGGAGGAAAAAGGAATAAAAACTTTGTTAGGTCACTAAAGCCGACAAATCTGATCTCATACGCACAGTTTCGTGTGCAGTAGCTCCTCGCTTAACGTTGTAGTTCTGTTCCTGAAAAATGCGACTTTAAGCGAAACGATGTTAAGCGAATCCAATTTCCCCATAAGAATTAATGTAAATGGCGGGGGGGAGAGGTGTTAGGTTCCAGGGAAATTTTTTTCACCAGGCAAAAGACTATATATACACACACACATATACACAGTATAAGTTTTAAACAAACAATTTAATACTGTACACAGCAATGATGATTGTGTGACGTGGTGGAGTCAGAGGGTGGAAGAGGGTGGGATATTTCCCAGGGAATGCCCTACTGCTAAATGATGAACTAGCACTGGGCTGAGCCATCAAGGTAGACTCACACTCTACAAGGCAGCACCAATGGAGGGACGGGAGACAGCATGGCAGACAGAGAGACACACCACACCGTGTGTGTGTGAGAGAGATGTGCATTGCCCCTTTAAGGATGCTGACCCCATTCTAAGTTCATTGTCTTTTTAAGTAGATCAGCAAGTTGAGACAACAGCTGCTGCCAGCAAGTTCCCTCCATCCTGAGGCCAGTCATGCCCTCCCCCTGCTCTGTGGAGATGGGGTAAAGGAGCCGGGGGCAGGAGCAGGAGGAGGGGGACACCCTGACATTAGCCCCCCTCTCCCACCCCCCCACTGCACAGCAAGCAGGAGGCTCTCGGGAGCAGCTCCAAGGCAGAGGGCAGGAGCAGCACACGGCAATGGGGGGAGGGACAGCTGAACTGCTGGCAACTGCTAGTCTGCTGGGCGGCTGCTGCACAGGGAACTTAGGGGAGTGGGGAGCTTATAGGGGGGCTGCCGGTCCACCCTGGTTCCAAGCCCCCACCAGCTAGCTCCAATGGGCTGCTCTTTCTACAAGCAGTGGATAAGCAGGCAGCTGCCAAACAATGTTATAAGGGAGCATTGCGCAACTTTAAACAAGCATGTTCTCTAATTGATCAGCAACGAAACAACGTTAACTAGGATGACTTTAAATGAGGAGTTACTGTATAAAGAAATGCCATTTTCAAAGTCACTCTTCTGGCTCTTTAAGATGCTGTCAAAGCCTAGGTTCCTAAATCAGGGGGCCCAGTTCTGCCTTTAGGCACTCCATGTGCTCTCATTGACTTTAAGGCCAGAAGGGACCATTGTGATCATTTTGTCCAATCTCCTGTGTGACACAGGTCACAGAATTTCACTCACTGATTCATGCAGCGGAGGAAATAATTCTTCCCTACAGTGTGAGTGAATTGTGTTGAGCCTAATCACTTGTGGCTGAACTAGAGTGTATGTTTTACAGAGGCATCCAATCTCAATTTAAAGACTCCAAATGATGATGAATTTGCCACTTCCCTTGATATGCTGTTCCAGTCTTTAATCATCCTCACGGTTAAAAAGCCTGGCTTTCCACTTTCGGTGCCTTCTTGCTATTTAAGCATCCAAGTGGTACACTGATTTGTATGCCTTATTTGAAAATTGAGACCTGTTCCTTTAACTGCAATGATTTGTTTCCCCAGGGCATTGCCAGAAACACAACTCTCTCGAATACACTCCTCATGCCCTCATCCAGCCCATTGCTGTGACCCTGACCTCTGACCCCAACAACTGCCCCAGATGTCACAGGGTGCAGCGTGAGGCAGGCCGGAGGCTCTCCATCCTGGACAGTGCTGATTCGGACCAGGAGGAAGGAGGGGCCAGTGAAGAGCAAGGAGAAGGAAGAAGAGGAAGCGAGGGTGCCGCAGATCTGGAGAAGGAGGAAGAGGAGGGGGAAGAGGGCGGATGGCTGAGGCTCTGTGGTGACCTGTGGCGAGAAGTGAGGGTCAAACTAAGGGGGATTGTGGACAGCAAGTACTTCAACCGTGGGATCATGATAGCCATCCTAGTAAACACCATCAGCATGGGCATTGAGCACCATGAACAGGTAACACACCCTTGTGGGGAAGTGGGCACCTTAAACCCTATCGGCCACGATAATATCCAGCAACTTAGAATAGGGGGGGGGGCTCTAGCACTGTGGGTTGCCTGGGGTAGAATCAGGCAGCATGGGCCTGCCAAACCACATGGTCTAGACCTGAGCTGCATCCAGTGGTGGGTCTCCTTGGGCAGCATCCAAAGTTGAATGACCCGGTGAGGACCTGAGGAGAGGCTCTTGGGTCACTTCCTCTTGACATTAAATCTCTCCTCTCCCTCCTGTTGTTATTGTTTATTGAGTGCCAACAGTGCGCTCGATGTTGTATAAATCTCTTAAGGACACATGGACCCTGCCCCGAGGAGCTTACAACCTAGCGGAGGTGGAGAGAAAACAATTTGGACACGTGATAGCACATGGGGTCCCATCATGGGTTTGAGATGGAGTAAGGACCGTGCAGGGGCTATCCTGTGCCTGCTTCTGAACTCAGTCGTGTTGGCCATGGCCATCTTTTTTCCGTTCATCTCCTTTTGTTCCTTCTGCTTCTCCCTCTCTGATCTGTTTCATCCCCTACTTTTCTTTCTCTCCTTGTCTCCTTTATCCCTCTCTTTTCCCTTGTCTTTTCCACTCCCCCATCTCTCTCCCTCATTTCTCTCTTCATTAGCTGACTGAATCCTTAGTCTGTTTGGTTTAGTTTAATGTGCTCTCTAGGGATGTCACAGAGACTTCACCAGCATCTGAATTCAAATCCATCAGCTAGCTAGACTTTCCAGCTTAATTAAGAGATGCACAAGCACAGTCTATCTCTGGAGAAGGACTGAGGAAAGCTGGTGAGTCTTGTGGTTACTACAACCAAGAATCTTCCCATTCCCTTAGAGGGGCCTGAGCCCCTCTGTAGGTCTGGCAGCATCAATTAATAGGTGGATCATGCCATGGAAAGCAACTATCTATCTAGGTATGTGTATAGCTGTCATCACTAGAGGTCCCCAAGCACCTCACAGTCATTAATGGATTTTATCCTAACAGCACCCCTGTGAGGTAGAGAAGGGTTATCATCCCCTTACAGATGGGGAACTGAGGCACAGGGTAGATTAAGTGCTCTGCCCAAAGCCACACAGGAAGTCTCTGGCTGAGCCATGAATTGATCTCCAAGCTCCTCCGTCCTCGTCCAATACCCTATCCACTAGACTGTGTTTCCTACCCTAGCCAGCCTCTGATAGGAGTAGGAGTAGCCACAGTTTGATCCCAGAGTAAAAACTGCTCTGGGCACCTCAGTACCAGAAAAATGCTGTTGAGCTGCAGGCTGCTCAGAGGCAAGAAATACAAATTACTAGGAGACTGGAGGGACTGAATCATGAGAAAAGATTAAAAGAGCTAAATCTGTATCACTTAGCTAAACTATGACTAAGGGGTGAGGCACAGGACAACATGATCACTGGCCACGAGTGTTCAAAGGGTGTAAAGACCAATCAGGGCCATATCTTCCTGTGTATCGGTACAGCACGCAGCACGATGGGATCTTCACTGTGGCCTCTGGATGTTACCATAATATAAATAATAAATACTATTAATAATACCTTCCTGAAGTGAGATTTATTAGACTATTGACTGATCTGCCCAGGATACTGATAGAGACCCCATCATCTAAACTGTCTAAAAGTGGACTGAGACAAAAAATTGTGAAGTCCTGAATTGGATGTGGGATGGAGATTGGACTACATGTGACCAAATCAGTGTTTTCCATCTCTAATTTCTATGATTCTCCAGTTACTGTTGGGTTACTTTGATGTAATTTACAAATATGACCAGACTAGAGAAATCTCTCTATTATATTCATAAGGTACTTATCACCCTGATATCTGAGTACTGATATATGGTGCTGGTCTTATGATCCCACGGGGAGTCATCCCAGTAAGATTTCTGCATAATTGCCAATTTAGACCTGTGGGGAGAAATTTGCTGTATGGACAGGTCATCTGATATATTACAGGTGTTCTTGCACCTCCTTCTGAAGCATCTAGTGCTGGTCCTAGTCAGAGAGAGAATATTGGACTAGATGGACCCTAGGGTCTTATCCAGGATAGCAATTTCTTTGTTCAAGGAAGGAAGGGTGGGTGGGTGGGTGGTAGTGGTGGGGAAGTCAAGACCAAACAGCTGTTCTCCTTCATCCCAGCTCCATCATCTGATCATTAAGGGAGGGCTCCAAATGAAATCAGCTTCCCCCAGCATAGAAGTGGACTACATTGTTTCACACATCTGCTTAATCCTAGTAGGGAGAGAGGGTTCACTGCCGTGGGAATCTGAATCAGATAGTTTCATGGATTTGGAAAGAAATCCAGATTCAGGATAGACAAACTAGTTCTGATACAAGAAAAAGTGGCCCGAACCATGACTCCCCCATTCACATCTGACTGCTTCCTTCCCCTTCCCCCACTCGGGCCCCAACACTCCATATTTAGGAAAAGTTCAGTTTAAGTGTTTCTCCCCAATGTTCATGCGTGAGACATGTGCATCCTCTGAGCTGGCAATCGTGTGTGTGAGACAGAGAAAACAGGCTTCTGCGCTGGGGAGATTTCTGATACTCCCTGCTTCTGGCTAGGCAGGAGATGATGAATTGCAGACCTTTCCTCGTGGCTTTGTCAGTTTTTCTGACTCTGGAAAGAGCCAGGAAGCCTGGAAATGGCTCCAAAAGGAAAGTGGAACTATGTTTTTGTTAACCCCCCCAAAAAAGTTGTGGGGGAAAAAATGACAGGCTGCTATTTATTTGATCCAAAGCAGTTTTCTACAACCCTGCGTTAACCAGTTGGTTGTGGTTATTTGTGTGGGAGCAGCCGGAAGGAGAGTGATTGGCTTCCTTTCAGCCTCCCCCTCCTCCATCAAGATTACCCTTCCTCTGCCAGAGAGAAGCTCCCTCCCCTCAACCCCCCCCCCCACACACACACACTGCCCCAGCCATCAGCTGTGTCCGCTGTCAGTCACAGTTAAGCTGAAAACCCATGATGGTATTGCTAGTCCCAGATGTGTTGGAAACTCTCTTAGAGGATGGGGGCCTCTAGCCCCACCAACAGCACCTTGGGCTCAATGCTAATGGTTCTTTTCACTCTGGCTAATTATCTGTCTCTCCAGAAATAGCTGCAATGCAGGGTCTGTCTTTGCTCTAGGAGTGTGTTGCCTCAGGCCTCATGGATCCAGCTGGCTCCTCTCCCTCCCTTTATCTCCTTTTCTTTTTCCACTTCTTCGTTAATCTTTCTCTGCATCTCTCTTTCTCTTCTTTTCTGTCCTCTCTCTTTTCTCTCCTATTCCTTCACCATCTCTCCTTCTTCCTTTTTTTGGCAGTATGGAACTGTTTTGTTTTTTCCTCTTTCCTTTTCTCCCCTTATCTCACCCTTCCTATTCCCCCCACCCCTTTCCCTTCCTCCCTTCCTGATCCTCTCTCTGGGAAGAATGCTTGGGGGAAGGAGGTGAGTGATGGCCCATTAGAAAAAGATTAACAGGTGTGGGCTTGACTAGAGAAACAGATGTCAGGGAGGGGAGGAGGGCTGGAGAGAACAGGTGACCTTTTCCTTAGGAGAGATGCAAGCATGACTTTTAAAACATCAGTTGCGCCCTACAAGACAGCGAGCGAGCGGATGCGTGGACAGCAGAGAGAAGGCTAATCCACCATTATACCCTGCCGTCTTTTTACATTCTTCATCCACACTGACATAATCATTTGATTCATGCTGAAATTGGTGTCTCTGTTTAGCATATGGGCCTCTCATTCCCTGCTAGTGTCATTACTGCCTGGCTTTGAGGTTATCTTCATCTCTGTCCTCTCTGTGCTCTCTCTTTCTCTCTCTCCCTAGTTTTTCAGGACCTGTTTTGTTATTCAAATGTAATTATGGATGGAAATTGAGCCTCCTCCCCTTTTATTCTGATTTTAGAGAAACTGGCAGTGATAAAATTCTGTGGCGTGGGGAGAGCCTGCAATTTCCCCTTCCCCCAGCCAGAATGAAATCAAAGCCAGGTCCTAGTGAAGAAGGGGAAAGGTAGCGGTGCTGAGAAGAGAAAGGGTTGAGTGAAGAATTGGTTTTGGTCAGCATGTGTCAAATGCAGTACAGGCACACAGATGGTTGGGGTGTGAGGCTGGCTTCAGTAACTGGAATGAAAGCTTAGTTAGAAAAGGACATGGAGGGTACGGTTGTGATGGGCTGCACCCCCTGGGATGTCACCTGGTGTGCGGGGATGCCACTGAGTCAGACTGTTCTGCCAGCCTGGGCCCCCTTTTACCTGGTCTTGGCTCCCCAGCCTTTTCCAGCCAAGCACACAGGCAGGGTCACACCCAGCTACACAGAGAGACAGAGGTCCACTCTGGGAAGGCTCAGTTTAAGGGGCTTGCCACCGCCCCAGATGTCCACCCAAAATTATATGAAATTTGCCTTTTCCTTCAATGTGGAGGAGGATATGCACAATTCATCACCTCCCCCCCAGTTAGAAATCACATAAACTGGGTTATATTATAAACCAGAAAAAATGTATCAACTATAACAGGTGTATTTTAAGTAGTTTAGGAGGCAGCAGACAGAACAAGGCAGATTACTAAGAAAATAAAACAGAGCATGCAAACTAAGCTTAATACACTAAAGGAGCTGCTTACATGTAAGTTCTCACCCTAAATGTGCTTCTAATAATCTTCTTCACAGACCAGACACTCTTCCAGCCTGGGTCCAGTTCTTTCCCCCGTTCAGTTTTAGATGTTTCCAGCACTCATCTTGGGCAGGGCAGCAGGGGAGAACTGATGACCTGGATTACCTCACTCCCCGCCCTTAAATAGGATTTGCATAAAGCGGGAGTCCTAGTTTGACCCCCCCCCATCCCCAGCTTCTCGTGGAAAAGTACAGAATTCGAGATGGGATCCAGTATCAGGTGACATGGTCACATGACTCCGTAAGGCCCCTCTAGCCATTCTTCACAGGCTGACCCACAGGTTCACAGGAAGACTAAGCTCTTTTACAGTCTATTGTCTCTTGCTGATGGGCCATCAGCACTGTCCAGCTTTTTCATTGTTATACCTGAAGTGTTAGCAGGGGGTGTCACCCAAAATAACATTGCTGAAATATAGATACATAGTCAATATTCCTAGCTTCAGATACAGAAATGATACAAGCATACAAATTAGATAATCGCATTCAGTAAATGACAACCTTTCCAATGATATCTTATATGAGCCATCATGCATAAAATAGATCTGTTATGTCATATTCATATCATAAGCATATTTTCATAAAGAATATGGTTGGGGGTGGGGGCTGGCTTCAGTAACCGGAATGAAATCTCAGTTAGAAAAGGACATGGAGGGTACAGTGACTTGGGAGCAGGTTCCAGTCCATTCATTTACTTGGGATAAGAACAATTAGAGTTGGATTCTTGTGCCTCCTGGAATGGACTCTAGGAGCGGCCTGTGGGAGGAGGCAGGAGGGCAAGAACCAGAACTGGATTACTGTGTGTGTGTGTGTGAGCACCACTTCCCCCAATGTACTGCTGGTACAGCCTGTGGGGAAGGGAGGAGACCCCATTATTTTCTTAATTTAAGCACCTTTCCTTTAAAAGGACAGTAACCCTGCCATTGTCATCATCAATAAAAAAGGTGAGTCAATGAGTCTCCTCCACACAGAGCACCATGGGGCAGTGCTGACTTCAGTGGAGAACATTTGCTTAGGCCTGGGTGGAGTCCCCGTCTCCATTTCCGATGGGCTCCCCTAATTTCACAAGTGCCTGTCCTCTCTTATCACCACCAGGGGGCGCCAGCAGTCTCTCTGTCACTAATTTTGTGTGATGTCAGAATTATGACCTGGCATTTATGGGTAGCTCAGCCCCACATGAAGGAAGAGGCTAGCCACATGACCGACTGATCCAAGTGGATCTGTGATGGACACCTGACGTGTGTGGGAGGGGACCTGTGTACACTAGAGAATGAATGCTGCTGCCCCCTGGTGGACAGAATGTGTTAGGCTTGCTCATTTCAGTTCCCTCTAGGACTGGACTAGGGGGAGCTGCTCCTTTAGGGATGGAAGGGAGGGGAGCGTGGGTGGAATCAGACTTCAGATATGTAACCCTATCCTGGGGTATGTCTATACTAGCTGCCAGATCGGCGGGCAGCAATCGATCCAGCGGGAGTCAATTTATTGTGTCTAGTCTAGACGTGATAAATCGACCTCTGAGCGCTCTCCCGTCGACTCCTGTACTCCACCGCCGCGAGAGGCACAGGCAGAGTTGACGGGGGAGCAGCAGCAGTCGACTCATTGCGGTGAAGACACCACAGTAAGTCAATCTAAGTACATCGACTTCAGTTATGTTATTCACGTGTAGACCAGGCCCTGGATGGATTGTACTGACATATACATGAGGAGTCTGACTTTCCTTTCATGTTGGTGACACTTTGGTTGCTTGTCATGCCATTAAAGTCTCATTGAAGTATGTGTGACAGAGCAAAAGAGAGAGAGAGAGAGAGAGAGAGTCTGCCCCCTACTGACAGGAATGTGTTAGACGTTGTTGTGTTTATTTCCATTCCCCTTGCTGGCTAGCCTAGTGGAGTTCCAACTCAGCCAGTGAGGGGAGCCAGAATACCCACACATATAAGTGAGTCCATCATAATCAACTGGGGGGAGGGCTCCTCCCCCCCACACCCTGTTTCTGAGAGAGGATGGAAAGAATCTGTCATCAATGGTGTCAGCTCAGCCCCCAGCCATATAAACATCCACTTAATCATTCCTGAGCAAACAGGCTGGACCCCTTCCCAGCCTTGTCAGAGGGGCCTCCAAGAACTGAGCACAGCAAAGAAACATCCATTAATTCTGAAAACAAAAGGAGGAGTAATTGAATTTGTTCAGGCTTGTTCAGCTGATTGAGTCATTAAAGCTCTCTCTCTCTTTTTCTCTCTCCCACACACACCACCCTTTGGCTGGAAGAAACTGAATTACCTGTGGCAAAAGGTGTCACGGATTCAGTAGATGCAAATATCCTGGACTGGACTAATTATTTCCTTTTACCGACACATTTGCCCTGATGGTTTCTTGGGAATTTCTCCCTTTGTCTCGCCAGTTTCCTCTTTCTTCCTCATTGTCCATTTCCCTCTGTTTCTTATTCCCTCTTGTTCTCTCTGTCTCTTGTTGTTAGACATTAACAGGCTACTCCTCATTGCTGATGCGTTATTCATGCACTCTGATATTCCCCTGGGTAATTACTTAGACCACTGCAAAGAGGAAGGTATGAGAAAAAATTGCCAGAGTAGGCCCAGCAAATGAATTCTGGCAAGGAAAAGGAGGGAGAGAAGGGGGGAGAGGAAAGTGGGGTAGAAAAGAGAGAAAACAAGGGACCAAAGGGCAGATGTGTGGAATGAGAAAGGAAAGGGGGCAGGGAGAAGGTTGGGAGGTAGAGTTGGGAACTTGGTGGGGAGGGACTGTGTAAACACAAAGGAGAAAGAGAACACTGAGGTCTGGGCTACACTAGAAAATTAGGTCATCATAACTGCATCGCTGAGGAGTGTGGAAAAATCCACACCCTTGAGCCATTTAGTTAAGCTGACCTAAGTCTCCCAGTACTAGGTAGATTGAAAAATTCTTCTGTCAAGCTAGCTGCTGCCTCTCAGAGAGGTGGCGTTCCTACACAATGGAAAAACCTTTCTGTCAGTATAGGTAGTGTCTGCACTGAGGTGCCACAGTGGCACAGCTGTGTCACTGTAGCATTTTAAGTATAGAAAAGTCCAAAGATGGCACCATTGGTCCCCTCTGTCATCAGCGTTTCCCGCATGATTCCCATCCATGGACAACCCTGTGCCGTACGAGAATGGTATCCTTTGGTTCTGAGGTGATGTTTTCAGATCTTGCCCGATTCTGATACTTGCTTTTGCCACTCCTGCAGCCAGAAGAACTGACCAACATCTTGGAGATCAGCAATGTTGTGTTCACCAGCATGTTTGCCCTGGAGATGATCCTGAAACTCGCCGCGTTTGGCCTCTTTGATTACCTCCGCAATCCCTACAACATCTTCGACAGCATCATTGTCATCATCAGGTGATGACCCCAAAATAGGGAGACCAGGCTGGGGATACTGAGGTGCAGATACAGAGAGGCAGATCGGTGCCTGAACTATGTTGTGCCATTCCTGCTTCAGCTTTTTAATTAGTTAAAATATGAGAGAAAGCATGGTTAATGCACAAGGCAAAGAATCAGGAGATCTAGATTTTATTCCCAGCTCAAACACTGACTCACTGACCTTGGGCAAGTCACGTAACCTTTCTGTGCCTCAGTTTTCCCCTCTGTAAAATGGGGATAATAATAGTTATCTACATCAGAAGTCTGTGAGGCTTAATTAATTGGTGCATGTAAAGCATTTTGAGATACTTGGATGAAAAATGCTTTAGAAGTGCAAAGTATTAGAAAGGAGCTTTCCAGCTAGGTCCTTATGATGCAGCATTTGAAAACTCCTGAGTAGCTGAGCAGCACTTCAATTGTCCCCAGCAAGAAATGCAGTTTTACAGACATATACATACAAAATGTACACTGCATACACACATCTGATTCAGATTCTCTTTTACACACAGATTTTTGTGCGCACGCACACGCACACACACACACTCTCACTCACTCCCTACCAACACACACACTTGATTCACACAGAATTCTCTCTTTTACACTCTCTCAGTTCACACAGATTCTCTCTTTTACACACACAGATGCTGCATTGGTGAAAGAGTTCTCTCTCCCTCTCTCACTACCTTTTTCCTGTTTTTCTACCACTATCTTTCTTTGTCCCTTTCCGTCTGCTTCTCTCCTTGTCCAACTTTCTCTCTCCTCCTTTGTGTCTCTGGGCCACAGCATCTGGGAGATCATTGGCCAGTCAGATGGGGGGCTGTCAGTGCTGAGAACTTTCCGCCTCCTGCGGGTGCTGAAGCTTGTGCGTTTCATGCCTGCTCTGCGACGCCAGCTGGTGGTGCTGATGAAGACCATGGACAATGTGGCCACCTTCTGTATGCTCCTTATGCTCTTCATCTTTATATTCAGGTGAGGAGGTGTTGTCTTCAGAGCAATTTGAGGAGGCATCACAGGGCATATACAAACCCTGGCGCCAATCTCTTTGTGACTCAACCCGCCCAAGTCTTTACTTTAGCCATCAAGAGGAACTTGGTTAGTTTTCAGAGACAGATCCTCAGCTGGTGTAAATTGACTGTGTCAGCTGAGGATCTGGTCCTCAGGTGTTCACATGTAGAGGCTTGGTGGGGGGTGGAGAAACTTTGCCAGCTAGGGAGTGTGCTGATCTGGATTTCCATTAGAAAAGGCGAATTCTGTCAGTGAACTGCTGTTCACTGCAGGGAATAGTCTGACTCTTCCCTTTCCCCCCACTAACTATTACAGAATTGTGGTGTGGAGCAGCTGGCAATATTTCACAGCAGACAATGCAGATAAGCTAGAAGTGGGTGGAGACAGGCAATGGAACAAGAGAGAATGGTGGAGATAGCGGCCGTGGGGGCAGGACTGGATGGAGTAGCCAGAAGCTGGGGGTCTTGTTGCTTATGGTGATGCAGGGGGAAGGAGAGGGTATATGAGGCTGATCAGTGTCTTGCCCTCCTTCATTGGTAGGTCTTGATGGGTTAGCTATATTTTTATATCCCTTACTCTGGTGACAAGTGGCAGCAGGTTGGATTGTGAAAGAAAAAAGGGGAACCACTCTAACAAGCTCATTTTGGTGGCAGAGATATTTAAATTGGACACCGTCTCCTCTTCCCCACCCAACAGCATCCTGGGAATGCACATCTTTGGGTGCAAATTCAGCCTCCGGACAGACACCGGAGACACTGTCCCTGACCGGAAGAATTTCGACTCCCTGCTCTGGGCCATCGTCACTGTGTTCCAGGTGAGTCAACACAGCTTCCATGGGCAGGCCAGACAATGGGATTGGAGGGGGGTCTCAAAGTGAATTGGATCAGGAATTAGTTGTAGGTTTGTACAACTGAATGTTACACTCATTCCTGATGACTCAAAAACCAACCCATGAGGCTCCAGCATGTGATGCTGAGAGAGGAGCGACAGACACACACTGTAATCAAGCAGCTGACATCTTTGCGACCTCCCAGGAGCAACAAGACAATGGAAGGATGCGGTAGTTAGAAAGGTCAGAGCTGTTGGGGCAACTCCTGTGTTTAATGTTGTCGCCGTAGTGTGCACACTATGCTTGTGTGTGTTTGTCTCTTCCTGTTGGCCTGAGGTCTCTTGAGCTATTGCCACGGACACGGCGAGAGAGATGGACCATGTTCACAGATGGCAATCATTAGGCACCTGGGGTGGGATGTTGGGAGAAGATGGGGGAGCCTCACTCTGCAATAGGCATGTGGTGGTCAGATGATTTTCCTCTCACTGCTCATTAATGCAGCCTCCTTCCTCTGTAATCCCTCTCACGCTCACTTTGCTCGAGGGGGTTCACGCTGCCTCTCTTCTATCTTGCAGATCCTGACCCAGGAGGACTGGAATGTTGTGCTGTATAATGGCATGGCCTCCACCTCACCATGGGCATCCCTTTACTTCGTGGCCCTCATGACCTTTGGCAACTATGTCCTCTTCAATCTGCTGGTGGCTATCCTGGTGGAGGGCTTCCAGGCTGAGGTGAGTGGCCACTCCATGGAGGTGAGGTGCAGATGAGGGAGATGGCCTGAGGGGACGAGGAGGGGATCCCAAGTTATGACATTCCAGTTATGACATTCCCTTTCCTCCACTGATATGGAGGAGGGGGTTAACAATTTCCACACCATCTTATGCACCCTGTAAAGGTGACTCAGTCCCCATCCATGGTCCAGGAGTTCAGCAACTAAGCCCTTGCAGACCACACAGGGATTTCTCTATCATCTGTGGCAACAGACAATCAGAGGGAACAGAATCCTTTCCCCTGGGGGGCTCATGAATCAGAGACCTTTACTTTGATTTTTCCATTCCAGGGTGATGCCAACCGGTCGTACTCGGATGAAGATCAGAGTTCATCGAACATGGAGGAATTTGACAAATTCCTGGACAGCCGGGATGGCTCAGGTCAGTGGATCATCCCACCTCGTTTGCGCTTTTCCTACCAGCAGCTGGGTGAAAAATGTAAATGTGCAAATCTCCCTAAAATCTCATTCTTCTTTCCAAGGTGGGACCAGAATGCTTTGGCCCTGCCTAAAGCACTTTCATGGCAATGCAGTTTTATGCAGTTTTCTTTGTTTTAAAGTCATTGTCAGCTTGCAGTCACTTGCAAAAATTAGAGCCATGGCAAAATTCTGTAATGCTGTAGCTAAGAGAACAAATATGATCCTTGGATAGCAAAGCAGGTAGGAGATATTGCATCTAGTAGGAGCAGGGTGGCATTACTACATCTGCATACAGCATTGGTGAGCCCATTGCTGGAATTCTGTGTCCAGTTCTGGTGTCTACACTTAAATTGGAAAGGATTCAGAAAAGAGCTACAAGAATGATTTGAGGTCTAGAAAACATGCCTCATAGTGAGAAAGGAAGGACGCTAAATGATTTAGTTTATCCAAGAGAAGGTTAAGAGGTGACTTGATCATGGTCTACAAGCGTGTACAGAGGGAAAAGATTTCTGATGGTAGATGGCTCTTTAATCTAGCAGGAAAAGGCATAATGAGATCCAATGGGTGGAAGCTGAAGCTGTGGACAAATTCAGACTAGAAATAAGGGGCACATTTCTAAGAGTGAGGATAATTAACCATTGGCATAGGCACCAACTGCGTGAGTGCTCCGGGGCTGGAGGGGAAGCACTCACCGGGCAGAGGGGAAGTCAGAGCCTATGATGGTCTGTGTTATACAGGAGGTCAGACTAGGCGATCAAAATGTTTCCTTCTGGCTTTAATATCTATGAATCTAATAGAAAAGAGCAGCATATCACATTATGAAGAATATTTTGATCTCTTCTTTCTCCCATCTGTGCCTCTCCCTGGCACCCCGCAGGAGCAAATTAAAGCAAGTTTGCTGGATCCTTAAGGTCTGTGAGCAGTGATGGGGCCAGTGCAGCAGTGAGTCAGTGAGAATTCAAAGCAGACTGGGAGGAAGAGTGTGTGCATGGGAATTTGGAGAAAGATAAAGGATTTCCAAGGAGGCCACACAGTTTTTGGTGGATCTGGGCCCCAGTGAGTCTCAAGCCACCCCTCAGTGTCTCAGCCCAACAAACTGATCTGAGAAGAGCAAGGAACATGCCTAAAATATTCAATGGCTGCTGGTCTCACAGTCGTAGCATTTGTTTCAGATGTGTGGATGACTGCCCCCTAATTCTAGCAATGGGGGCACTGTCTCCCTCACGTGCTCCCAGGCACGAGCCTCGCAGCGTGAGTCTGCAGGGAAGGTTATCTGATCAGCTCACCACTGGCTCTGCCTGGGCTTAAGCAGAGCTCTCTTGTAGGCACACTCCCTCCTCTGGGTCCATTAGAGCGAAGGAGGCTGAGCAAGTGGACTCAGCTAGGTGAAAGCTGTTGTATGAAACACCCTTCCCCCTCCAAAGCCAGAGGAGAGGGAATGCTGCCAGCACTGCCCAAAGGGGCAGGGAGAAGAGACAAGGAAGAGAAGATGCTAGGGGGTGGGTAGAGAGAAAGACAAGTTGCATCATCACTTTTGTTTTTCTGCACCCCACCTCGCCTCCTAGAGGTATGCCCATTGAGAGGCAGAGGTAGTTCAAAGGACTCTGAGGAATCAGTGCACCTAGTGCTTGGGAGAGAGGACATGGCCTCAAGTCTATCACTGTCCTGACCCACCCTTTCCATACAACCAAAAAGCACCAAGAAGCAATGTTGGGTTCTAACAGGGCTAAACAAACTGAGCATTAAAACATTCACTGTATGGTGCAGGAGGAAACTGCAGAAGGGAAAGGAATGTCTTTTTCTCTCTTTCTTTCTCTCTGTGTTTTTCTGCTCAGATCCCAGGCTCTGTGCAATTCCCATGACCCCAAATGGACACCTTGACCCCACCCTACCTTCTTCCAACCAGCCAGTGGCAGCTGGTGGGGTCACAAGTTCTGCCCGGAATTCCCTGCAGCCAGACCAGATCCTCATTGCCCTGGGTTCCAGGAAGAGCAGTGTGATGTCACTGGGGAGAATGACCTACGACCAGAGGTCACTGGTGAGTGAGTAGAACCACGAGTAACATACTTCATCTGAAACCCAGGGGATCCACTGTCTCAGTGCCACCATCTTGGAATTCCATCGGGGGTCTACCCCTACTGGAAACTTACAGAAGCTTGTTGCCTGTCTCCATTTAGCCTGAGGTGGTCGCAATTTCCAATTTCTCAATCCATATTCCACCATGACTGGGCGTAGGATTCAACTGCCTTGTTATCTCCTCTGTAGTCTTCCCTCCAGAATGAAATGTGCATTGACCTCTTAGCCCTCCACTGTAGTTCTGGAGCACAGAGCATGGAATTATGATGCCCTGCCTCCTCGGTAACATAAAAAACACATGGGGAGCTTCTGCCATTAGGAAAGGATGGGTAATATCAGACCTAATAGGTCCTCTACCTGCGGAAGTTTCTGGAGCCCTTAGTTCAGGTGAAAATCAAAACCTTGACCTGCAGCACCTTTTCCTGTCCTAGGCCTGCCACCCCTATCTGTTCCTCCAGACAACCATCACTCACAGTTCTGCCAGTGCACTTTGATCCTGTCCTGTTAGTTCAGTCATTGAGCGCTTCAGCCACCAACACACAGCTTTACTGGTGCACCTCAGTTCTGACGTGCGGCATACCCTGCTATCCCAGTCCTTTGTTTCTCCTGAGCAGAGATGGCTGCCGGTAACAATTGGTGTTGAGATTTGGTGATGGGGAGGACTAGGCTGAGACCCTCAAACCCATAGCTCTTGCTTTCTCCTCTCATTTAGATTGTAAGCTCTTTGAGGCAAGGACCATGGGCTGGGTTTATCCATCACCCTGTTCCTTCTGCACTAGTGCAAAGCAAGTGCAAAATGCTACCTGCCTGATTTTGTACCACTTTCCACTGCTGTAAATGACTACACAAGCCCTTTGCTTTCTAACTTAGCTTATCTGTAAAGTGCCTGGCACACAGCTGGGGCTATAAAATAAATATGACAGTGACCAATTAAGAATTATTAATTAATAATAATAATAATAATAATTAATTGGATGCCAGATTTAGAGGTCACCTTTGAGTTCACAAAATGCCTCTCCTGGAGGGGTGGGAGAGCAGGGCTTTGTAATCTTGTATTAGGAGATTTAGGGGCCCCAAGGGTGAGTCTTTGATCTAAACTACTGATGCCCCATCTTCCCTGTGACCCAAGTCACTGAATCGCTGTCTCCCTCTCTTACAGTCTAGCTCTCGCAGTTCTCATTATGGTGCATGGGGCCGCAGCGGGACCTGGGGGAGCCGTCGCTCCAGCTGGAACAGCCTGGCTCGGGGACACAGCCTAAAACACAAGCCTCCGTCTGCCGAGCATGAATCTCTGCTGTCTGGGGAAAGACAAAGGGTGGCAGATGGAGAACGAGAGGGAATGGGAAGGGCCCCTCATCACCGGCGGACGCTCTCTCTGGACACCAAAGATTCCTGTGATCTGGTGGAGCTGACGTCATCAGTCCCATCCAGTCACAGGGCAGCGAGGAAGGTGGGTGTGGCTCTGGGCACCAGCGAGCACCAGGACTGCAATGGCAAAATGCCCAATATCGCTAAGGAGATTTTCCCGAAGATGGACAACCGCAAGGAACGTGGAGAGGACGAGGAGGAGATAGACTATGTGAGTACAGGGGGCTTCACCAAAGGAGCACCAAGGGCTTACAAGGGGGACAGCAATCACAAGAGATGGGAGGTGAGTTATGCTCAGGGCAAGAGCAGATTGTAGAATCCCTATGGGCCAGCCTGAGGTCTCTCAGAGCCTCAAGCAGAAGAAGACCAGAGTGCTGCTTCTTAGTCAGCCTCCAAGGCTCCAGTGTCCAGAACTGAAGAGATTACTGTGACACTTCAGTGGGGTCAGGGGCAATGGAGATTTTAGCAGAAGTTTTCATTGTATAAAATGACTTCACTTAGGAGGAAAGATGCCAGTAGATGCCCATTCTGCCTTAGGCTCATTGGTTAGGCTGTGGACCCAATACTCTAACTCCACTTTCCCTGAGGTTCGTGGGTAGTGCTGGTACAAAGATCCAGTGCGCGCTGGGCAGCGTCAGTGTCAGCGTTCCACAGCAGAGTACAGGCTAGCATCAGGCTCAGTTTTAAGGAGTCAGAAGTGAATCTTGATATTCTTCCTTCTGGGAGGAAAACAGGCTTATGGAATAGCCGTCCCAATGAATTTTCCACCTGCCTCATCACTCCCCCTGTGACTATGACATCAGCTCATTTCCTCATGTGGGGTCAGGGCAGAGAGAGGAGGATCTGGGGAGGTAATGTATCCAAGTTACTGGTATTTTAGGTTTAAAGAAAAAAGATAGATTGGACTTCTCAGTGAAGTGGGGAGGTGGCCAGTGACAACCCCATTCCCTTGTGTCCTGCAGAGCCTGTGTTTCCGCATCCAGAAGATGATGGACGTCTACAAGCCAGACTGGTGTGAGATACGGGAGGATTGGTCCATCTACCTCTTCTCTCCACAAAACAGGTTCGTCCCAATATTGTCAGTGGAGGGGTAGTTTAGTATAATCCTGTTGCAGCAGCCTCGTATGTGGGTTGAATGCTGAGCCTGCAGCCAGGGCCGGCTCCAGGCACCAGCACAGCAAGCAGGTGCCCGGGGCGCCCAATGAAGAGGGGCGGCACGTTCGGCTCTTCGGCAGCAATTCGGCGGAAGGAAGGACCCGCTGCCGAATTGCCTCGCCGATCGCGATCACAGTTCCCCCCGCTGCTTGGGGCGGCAAAACCCCGGGAGCTGGCCCTGCCTGCAGCTTTAAACTTTCAAGATGGGAACGATTTTGTTGCTTCCAGTCACAGCGTCTCCACCCAACTCTTGTTTGGTCCCTAAGGTGGGGGTAGAGAAGGGGAATCCTGAAAGGTCTACTGTTGTTTTCCTTACAGGGGAATGCTCCGTTTTTCTTCAGTGTAACTTAAGGCAAGGCAGAGAATACTAACTCTGACCAAAAAAGATAAAGAATGTATTATTAACTAATCTATGCCATTGGCAATGTCTCTGGTGGCACAAGAGTGGGCCCCATTGCATTAGAGGCCACAGAGGTGACTTATTAGCAATCCTGCCACACTGTTTAGGCAAAGTTAGTATTCACTGCACTTAACAAAATAAATATTAGAAGAACTCCTCCTTCCACCAGGAGGAAACAGTGTTTATCACCAGCTATCAGCATGCTGCACCACACGGTAACAGCTCATGGAGACAAGAGGGGTTCATCATAACTGTTGGAAGATGAATCTTGGCTGCACGTGCTGATCTCCTACCTATTGTATTGGTTCTGGCGACTTTTAGAGAAGCTGGAGGGCTAATTCCTGTGGCAATAGAACTAGTCATCTATTTTCATGGCAGTGATTCCTCATCAGCCAGCAGCACAAGGGAGTTTGATTCCTAGAACACTCTGGTAATCCCAGCACAGGCATAGCATGATAGGAAATTCTAAGTTGGGGGGTGGGTTAAAGATTGTGACTCATCATCACCCCGTGGGAGCAGAACTTAGAGAGGAAGGGTGGTGTGGTGCGGGGCTTTAGGCCTGTCTCTGGGACTTGGGAGACCAAGGTTCAATTCCTTGCTCCACCACAGATTTCCTCTGTGACTTTGGGTAAGTCACTTAGCCTCCCTGTGCCTCAGCTTCCCCATCTGTAAAATGGGGATAACAGCTCTGCCCTACCTCACCAAGGTGTTGTGAGGAGAAAGAAATAAAAGTACTGTGGTGATGGGGGGGCATATAAATAACTAGGATAGACAGACAGAGCTTAGGGGATAAGGTCCTTCCAAATGCAGGTGGTTTCTCAGGAGGAGCTGTTTAGAGAATTATTATTACTTGCATTGAGGTAAGCCCAGTCATGGAGCAGGACCCCATTGTGCTAGGTGCTGTACAAACACCGAACAAAAAGACGGTTCCTCCCTGAACAAACGTGTCTCCTTTCCAGTCTGGTAATGTGCACAACAGGGCAGCTGATTTTACACGAGAGAATGTTACATTTCAGGCAGAACTCTCCCTCTCTCCCCATTCCCCGCCATACCAAATTTAATTTCACCTCAGGCACATGTGTCCTTTTGGAACTCTCTTGCAGGTTCCGCATCCTCTGCCAAACCATCATTGCTCACAAGCTCTTTGACTACGTTGTTCTGGCCTTCATCTTCCTGAACTGCATCACCATTGCCCTGGAGAGACCGCAGATTGAGCATCGGAGCACGGTGAGAAAACTTGCACCCTCGGCCTTTTTTGTCTCAACACAACCCCTGGAGGGGTGTGGTGGGCAAAGTTCATTAATTCTCTGGGCATTGCATAGGCTCTGGATAACCCCCAGCGCTGGAGAGTAACCCCCATCCCCCAGACACACACCCCCCCCTCCGTGATTTCTCTGTATAGAATAAGAGGCCTGCTTGCCTCCTTTTCAAGGCCTTAAAATAGTATAATCCTTCTTTCTCAGGAGTAGCTTCCTTTGTCGTAGAAGGCAGAAGGGTCCCTCCAGGCCTCATGGTTGGGACGTGGCTTGCCAATGGGAGTCAAATAGCCAGGGACCATGAAACTAAAAGAGGGTGGTAACCTGGCTATGTAGCAGTGTCCCAGTGGGAATGGCGTGTCAGGATTCAAATGTGCTGCTTCTGCATTGGCTTTGAATGTGGATCTGGGTGCCGTGGTTGGGGAGAGGCTGGTGTGCTTCAGTGGGTGAATATATTCTCGGTTCTCCTCAATTCATTCTTAACAGAGGTCACAGCTGACATGGCTTTTTGAGCGTCTCTGCTGAGTCCACATCGCCAAATGACACCACAGTTAGGTGAAGTCTGGGCTCAGGAGAGGTCCAAGAGTGGGGTGACAGGGCTGGGCTGCCAGTCAGCATCATGTCGCATTGCAAGGTGATGAAAGTCTCCATAGCTGGATTAGCAGCAGATGCTGCAGATCACTATTGCAGTGCATTAGCAGAGCTGTGTGGGAGTTGCAAGATTGGAGTAGCAGGGAACACTGAAGGTCAGGACTGAGGTGCATTAGCTGAGACAGGTGGGATGAAGGTTGTTCAGTATGTGCCCTTGGCTGTAGCCAGTGCTCTCACTCCCACCTTCACGAGACAGTGAAATTTGTCAAGTTCATAACAGAGGATTTAGTAAATTCACAGAAATGTGGAAATGTCTCTCAGTGTTTTAGGGGCTTTTTTCTGTTCTTTCTAGGAGAGAATCTTTCTCACTGTATCCAACTACATTTTCACGGCAATCTTCGTAGCTGAGATGACACTAAAGGTAAGTCACCTGGAGACAGTCAGCCTTTTCCCATGTGTCATGGGCCCAACACATCTGCCTTCTACCCATCCATCCATCCTCTACAGTCCATCCATCCTTCAGTCTTCCAAGGAGGTCCACCCACTCCTCGTGAACTCTGTCATGGTAGGGGCATGTCCAACCGTTGGGTTTGAATCTCATTTTCAGATTTGGATGCATGAAATTAAACACCGTTTAGACATCTAAACAAGGGACCTGGTTTTCAGAGGTGATGAGCATTCACAGATTCCATTGACTTCGGTAGCGTCTGCTGGTGTTCAGCAGCTCTGAAAAGCAAACCACTTATTTAAGTGTCTGGATATGGATTTAGGTGCTTAATTTTACATACTCGAGTTTGAAAAATTTGGATTAAGTGATTTACATAAAGTCACCAGAAGAGCATGAAGGAGCACCCTTATCTTCTGACTGCACGCACCTTGTCATATCCTCTGAACATCACCATCTCCCTCCAGTGTGGTAGTGCTTGGGGGAGTGGAGCAGATATAGTTTGAGAGGGGAGAGGACTTCATCAAGGCTTTGGTGGATCTTTATTGTTTTTTCCAGAACATTTGCACTCCAGCATTTGATTTCTGTGCCATCCGTATCTCCATTTTTACTTCACAGACTGTGGGTCTTTTCTGAGAAAGGAGATGAGTGTAATAGAAGGGTGAAAGATGGGTCCTCATTGCTTCTTTACCTGTTGCTATTGAGTTATTAAGTACCTTCCCCTCTGGATGGTGGAGAGTTTAACTCCCCATGCTCTCCCCCCTCTCCTCTCCTGTAGGTGGTCTCTCTAGGCCTATATTTTGGGGAGCAGGCCTATCTCCGCAGCAGCTGGAACATCCTAGATGGCTTCTTGGTCTTTGTGTCCCTCATTGACATTGTGGTCTCAGTGGCCTCTGCTGGAGGAGCTAAAATTTTGGGGGTGCTCCGGGTCCTCCGACTGCTGCGCACCCTACGTCCTCTCAGGTGAGAACCCCATGGGCAAATTCCTAGCCTTCCATCCTCTCTCACTTTGTCCCTTCCTCTATCCACCCAGGAATGGCTCCCACACAGTGCCAGTATTAGAACATGCTTTATGGAGAGACAGGGCTGTGCATCAGAAAAGGGCTGAAGGAACATCCTACTAGGGACGAGAGTGTTGTGTAGTGTCCTCTCCACAGGGATGTTTCTCTTAACTGTGCAGCTTCTTCTCCAGCCCCTAAGGTAGTCACTGCAGTATCCTCATTAGGTAACGCGCCCAAGTCCTGCTGTGAGGGACTCAAACCCACGGCATTCAGGCCTAGGGGAGAGCATGCTCTCCACTGGATGATAGCTGCACCATGATATCTGGGATGCCAGTGTTGTCTGATTCTGAAAACACAGGGGAAGAAAGAACTCCGCCATCTCTCTGTGTCACCCCCTCACTCTCCATCCCTTCCAGGGTCATCAGCCGTGCCCCAGGCCTGAAGCTGGTGGTGGAGACACTCATCTCATCCCTCAAACCCATTGGGAACATTGTCCTCATTTGCTGTGCCTTCTTCATCATCTTTGGCATCCTGGGTGTGCAGGTAGGGTTGTTGTTGTCTATCAAGCACCCACAACGCGCTCGACACTGTACTGCCAGGTAGGAAGCGTAATGCAGACACAGTTAAGCAGATAAGCAGATGGAGTTCTGTCTGGGGGGAGGGTCAGGCATCCCAGGACACCTGCCTGATCCTCTGCCCCACTCTGTCCTCCTTTGTGTGGTTCTCATCATAATGATTCTTAAGCCTTTGGCAGTGGCAGGTGGGGTCAGTGCTGATGTCTTTCAACAGTAGAGACTGATATTCAGATCGCAGCATTAGCAGAGCTGTAGAGAAGGCCCAGGAGTGGAGTAGCAGCTGGGCATACTGCAGGTCATGACAGTGATGCACTGACAGAGCAGTGTCAGCTGGGGCAGCTGCACAGGGGCCTGCGCGATGCCTGGCTCTAGGCAGTTCTTTCTCTCCCTTTCACTCCAAGCACTAAATCCACCCACAATGTGATGGGGGTGGGGGGAGGCAGGCAGGGGGAGGTTAATCCTCCTTATTTTAGGCTTGTGCTGCAGAGGAGTGCTGGAGTGGGTGTTACTTCCATCTCAGAGAATGTGCTATACTTAGTCTGTATGCAGACTGTTCTGATGAGCCTGTACAAATGCGCAATCCAGTACCCTCCATATGGAAAGGAGCCTGGGGCAGAAAAATCGCATCAGTGTCCCTTTATTTAAAGATATCGGAGAAGTAGGCGATATTTTTCTGGGTCTTTGCTCTCACAAGAGATCGTTTTCCCTTCAGTACACTTAGCAGCCATCTGAGGGAGCGGATGGCTCTGGGGGATTGGACATGGGGCATTTCATCTCTAGGTCATTGGTTCCAATCCAACCCCAGCAGGCTACCACATGGCTGTCAGAGTGGGAGGACTTTCAGTCACTGCTGACCCAGGGCAAGATTATAGTCATTGACAGAGAGGCGAAAGGCTCCACGTCCCGCTCCTACTCTGAGGCGCTTCCTATTGCTCTTTGTCCCCTGACACTGAGGAAGTCTGAATGAGACTCCCTGACCAAGTCACTTCCATCTTATAGCTCTTCAAGGGGAAGTTCTACCACTGCCTCGGGGTTGACATCCGTAACATCACCAACAGGTCTGACTGTGTGGCCGCCAATTACAAGTGGGTACACCAGAAGTACAACTTTGACAACCTTGGACAGGTACGTGCGGGACCCTCCAAGCCCCCTCCTCTCAGGTGAACCTGGGCTGTGCTTTGCCCCTTTGGGTCTCTCCCGCCAAGGCCACATTCACTCATTTCGAGGGGAAGGGTGGAGTGTTCCAGAACACACTCTGGGCCAGAGGCAGCAGTCATGTGAACGGGGGGGTCGGGGGATGGATGCTGGTTAGACATGGGTGTCTGGGTTAAAGCAGAGTAACTCATGTAAGGATGCAGCTTCCATGCTGAAGGGGTGGAAAGGGGGATGTAACAGCTCAAGCAACTCACGTGAAGCCAGGGGATGGGAGGCAGGGGGCTGCTTTTCCTTACACTCTCCTAGGAGTGCCTCTTCTTGCTAGCCCCTGAGCTCCCTCAACATGTAATACCTGGTTCCTGACCCATGCTTAGGAGTGAATCCTGCCTGCACTTGCACAGGTGCACCTTCCATTGGCGTTGCATGTAAATGATTGCAGCTTTGAGCCCTCTCCCATCTGTTAGTAGTTATGCAGATGACAAGTACTTGGAGGATAACACTTTGAGTTTTAATTATGTTTTGTGCCTAAGAACTTAAAACCTGAACCATCCACACTCCACCGCACACAGATGCTCCGTGTCTGACGTGTTTCTGTTGTGTTCCAGGCCCTGATGTCCCTCTTCGTTCTGGCCTCCAAAGATGGTTGGGTCAATATTATGTATAATGGACTAGATGCTGTGGCTGTTGACCAGCAGGTATAGACACTTCCTTCCGAACTGATCATGCCATCTAGACCTCCTTCAGGCAGGAAGTTGGAAGCATGCTATATCAGCCAGCTTTTGGTACTTCCTCTCCACCCAATAGCATTTTATAGCATTGCTCTGACCCTCTCCCATCCGCAAGCCCCTTCTCTTCACTTTCGTTATTACTGGTGGGTCAGGGCCATGGTTCTGCGTACACAGGGAGGCATGTTTGGAAGTGATTAGCCAGGTGGGCATTCATTGTAGCTCTTGTCCTTTATTCAGCTGGGGAAGTTGTGCAGGCTGGGTCCTTATGTATCTTGTGGTATCTTCACAGCAGCAGTCACCCATGTCTTTCTTGACATGGTGCACCCACCTGATTTACAGTTGGTTCCTCTAATTGCTTATAAACTGGGATTCTCTGTCCCTGCAGCTAAGTCCTAATGGTGTCCAAAACTCATATTGACTTGAGTAATGCAGGGTCAGGCCCCTGGCGAAGGCTGCAGCGACAGAGGACTGAATGGCCGTGAAGATACTACCCTTACCCTCTGTTCTCAGCATTAGAAGTGCTGTTGGTCTTTTAAAACCTTGAGTGATGAGAAACCTAGAAACTCAAGCCCTCCTTTCTACTTGATCCTGACTGACACGTGGTTTCAGGCACCCCTCACCTTTCAGGGTTTCCTCCATTGCACCTTAGAGGTGCAATTTATTCACCCTCAGCCCAACACACCTTTTCTCCAGGTATCTTTAGTGTCTGTCATATTCTCTGATGTTTTAATTGTCCATTTGATTTGTTGTTGTGATTATATTGCAATTGTAAGTGCAGCGTCCTCAGTGCTTTATTATTGTTATTATTATTATTTATCTATTTATTATAAGCTTGTCCTTGACTTTCAGACACCCAGTCTATTTGTTGCGCCTATCCTCATTTTCATAACCCTTTCCCAAACAACCAGTCACAATCTGTTGATTTCCCTCATTTTCACAATCCTGCCACATCCAGCCAATCACAACCTGCTGCTCTCCTTCATTTTCGTAATCCCACCTCAGATTCCCAATCAGCTAATCACAGCTTTTCTTTTCTTTTCTTTTCTTTTCTTTTCTTTTCTTTCCAGCCAGTGACCAACAACAACCCCTGGATGCTCCTTTACTTCATCTCGTTCCTCCTCATTGTCAGCTTCTTTGTACTCAACATGTTTGTGGGGGTGGTGGTGGAGAACTTCCACAAGTGCCGGCAGCACCAGGAGGCAGAGGAGGCACGCCGGCGGGAGGAGAAGCGCCTGAGGCGCCTGGAGAAGAAGCGCAGGAGTAAGGCACAGCCTAAGTGTTTGGTTGGTTCGTAGGCCAAGGTTTTCTGAGAAAAACCTCCTCCTCTTCTTTTATTTTTGGACTGATCAGTTTCTCTATAACAGCGTCTATGTCAATGCTCTCAGCACTGCTCTCCTTTTGGCGGGACACTGCTGCCGGGCTGCCGTACGCACCACTAGGCCTTACACCCCCAGCCAGCTACCCTCAAGTCAGAACCCCGGCAACAGAGGGAAGAGGTGACTGGGTGCCTGATGGCAACTGGGGGTGTTGGGAAAGGCGCCTGTTTTCTTAACACCTTGCCTCTAGAAAATAACACATTCATAGACGTGTGTGTGTGTGTGTGTGTGTGTGTGTGTGTGTGTGTGTGTGTGTGTGTGTGTTCTCATCAACAGGAAACCTCCACCCAGACACACACACTCCAGCCCTCAGGCATTTAGACACTCCTTTGGAGAGCCCTGCGGCACCAGCCAGTGCTGTTGGGCGGACCTCTACGCTAATCCTTTCCTGTGTAATGCAAAATGAGGCAGAGACGAAGAGGAAAAAATCCATGCTGTGTTCCTGGGCCTTTCTGTTGCTGTGGCAGTTTCTGTCATTGGGTTCCAAGGCTTCCTTAGAACCAAGAGGGTCTCCCCACAGTGATGGTCCCCATGTGTCCGTTTCCTGTGCTCCAGTGAGAGAAACATCACAGATGCACACTTGACCCTGGGCCCTGGCAATCACCCCTGCTCCTTCCTACCCCTACCCCAGAGATCCTGGCTGATTACTCTCCTCCTTTCCAAGCCCATGGGCTTCCGTCTTCCTTCCCCTTCTTCAGTTTTTCCTCTCCCTGGTGCCACCTCTGGGTGTCTCCTGGAGCCATTTGCTCCTTTTTATCATTTGTGATCTTAATTTGTTGAGGCATGAAATGCTGATTTAGTGCCATTCCCACAAACATAGGACTAACAGATTCTTTCTATCGCTCCCACCTTCCCTTTCTTGTCTCTCCCTGCCTCCTCCTTCCTTTTACACTCTCTTTCCTCACCATTTCTGTTTTCTTTCTCTGCATTCTTTATTTTGTCTCCTTTTTCTATCTGTTTCCTCTGCTTCTTCCTTCTCCATTCCTGTTTCTGCCTCTCCTACCCTCCCTCCCTTCCTGCCTTTCCGTTGCTTCTATTCTTTCCCCCACTTTCCTTCCTAATTCCTTTGTTTCTCTTCCCTCTCTCCTCTCTCCTCTATCTTCTCTCTCTCTCTTCCCCCCTCCTCCCATTGAAGAGGCGCAGCGCTTGCCGTATTATGCCACCTACTGCTCTGTCCGCCTCCTCATCCATTCGGTCTGCACCAGCCACTACTTGGACATCTTCATCACCTTCATCATCTGCCTCAACGTCGTCACCATGTCCCTGGAGCACTACAACCAGCCAGTGGTGAGTGAGTTCAAGGGACCAAACCCTGCTCCTACCTCCCTCTCTCTTTTCCCCATCTCATTTTCCATAACAAAAGAGACTTGACACTTTCCCTTCCAAGCAGTCAAACACATAAGGGGTCACTAGGTTATAAGTAAAATTTAGCAGCCATTAGAGATTGACTTGGAAGAGCAGCATCTCCCAGCATGCTTTGCAGAGGGGGCTCAAATTGCAACCCAAAGGAAATCTCTATATATTCTGTAGCCTTTTCTAACTTCTGTCTTCCTCAAACCTATCCTTTCTGCAGTGCCTCCTCCCCACTCCTTATCCTGGCAACCCCACCTGCTCGAAACATTAGCCAGCAACTGATTGCATAATTTCACTACAGCTGCCGATGTTATGATCCACCATGATAGATGGTAGAGGAGGGGCCCTGTGAAAACTGTTGTGCAAAATTCTGCGAGAGTTAACTCAGCTGTCAGGGTGATAGAGGGAGTTCTTTCCACTGTCATGTGGATGACCCAAGTTTAGCCTCTTGGCTTCTCTTTGTAGTTTCCCTCGGGCCCCAGCAGAGGGTGGCATACTGCCCCTGGGAGCTAGTGCTTTGCACTGCTAGATGGATCAGATTTCAGTTTCTCAGTAGCCAACCCCGAACCTCAGTGGAGTGAGTTAGGAGTGCTACAGGAGCTGGCATACCCAGTCCTTGGATAGCTGAAGAGAGCCCCTCACCCAGCCACCCTCCTTCCACAAGAGAAGCAATGTGGACAGAGTCTGAAGAGGTTTCAGAGTAGCAGCCGTGTTAGTCTGTATCCGCAAAAAGAACAGGAGTACTTGTGGCACCTTAAAGACTAACAAATTTATTTTAGCATGAGCTTTCGTGAGCTACAGCTCACTCCTTCAGAGTCTGAAGAGAGTCCAACCAAGTTTCTCTCAGCTGGAAGAAGGGTGATCACAACAGAAGGCCTCAAGGGTGTGAAAGATCAATATTTGGGGTGGGGGAGATTGGGAAATCCTCAATATTTGTTGACAGGGTTACAGACACGTGCGGGAAGGGGGAAATGTGTGCTGGAAAGGGGGCTTTCTCTCTCTATCTGAAAGCACCACACTCACTGCTATGTCTGTCCAGAAGCATGCAGTTCCAGGGAGCCCCTTTCCATCTCCAAGAAGCCCTTGGTAAACTCCTGAGGGGTCTGAGGTGACAAATCTGATTTCATAGCTGGAGCTGGTTGTATTAGAAGTGACCAGGGCTGCGACTTGTCTATTGTTGCTCAGAATCACTGCCGAGTTTTTCCTGTAGGTCCAGCTTATTTTTCTTGTTGGCTGTTTAATTTTGTTACTGTTTATCCTGTATTCCTGAACTGCCCCCTCGTCCACCCTGGATTCCTCACAGGGTTCCCTATATCCCCTATTTGTTCTGCAAAAATTAGCATCCCTTATTCCTTCTCACCCACACATTACATCTTGAGCAACTCAGTTAGCTTCCCTGTGCCTCAGTTTCTTCATCTGTGCAATAGGGATAAGCATACCCATTTCCTCACAGGCGTATGGTGAGGCTTCACTAATCAGTTCTTGCGAAGTGCTTTTAGATTTCCAGATAAAAGGTGCTGTAGACATGCTACATATTATTAATAGAAACCCTCCGGTGGCAGTGGCACCAATTCAGATATTTCTTTGGAGGAGGGCTAATTCCAGTCCCCGCCCCCTCCGGCAGGTCTCCTTCAGCCGGGGAGTCTCCCTTCTCTGTACAAAGGGGCACCCAGGTCAAATTTCAATGATGTTGTGACCCCGCAGCCGGAGCGACAGTCGACTGCTCCAGCAGCCACCATACTGATTTAGTATGGAGCCACTGCTTAAAAGTGAGCAGGCCAGAGCCTGTGGTACTTTGAGTAAGTCTAAAAACTTTTGGGGGGGCGGGGCTGAGAGAGGGGGAGGTATTCACCCCCACAGCCCTCCCTAGCTGGTGCCACTGTTGGTGGAGAACAGGGACCTCACACGGGAGAACCAGGGCAGCAGAGTAGAGGGCAGAAGCTTGCTAAACCCCCGCCTAGTCCCCAACCAGAGACATGTGGTTTCCCCTTACTGCAGATAGCAATAGGTTATTTGCTCTGATGCACTCTCCCTGCCTGACGCATTCCCTGTAGATTTATGGAAGCCATTTATAGGGTAACACCTGGGTGATGTCCCATGAACCTGATGCTGCTGATGTCGGAGGTGCTGGGTGATGATGCTTTGTTAACCCTTTGAACACCACCGCCCTTCCCCAGGCCTGCCCATTCTCCTGAGCCATGGCTGGGCAGAGCAGCAGGTATCCAGAGAGTCCCTTGGCATGGGAGTGCAGTGTGATGGCTGCTGCCCTTGGTAAGTCTGTGCCAGCCTTCAAGTAGTTGCAATCCAGGATTTGGCAGCTCCCTCCTGCCTTCACCATTCCTGACCAGTCAAGCAGGCTGGAACTCAGTGACTTCACAAGCACATCTGTAGTTAATGCCTCTCACTCTCCACCTCTCTCAGCCTCTCTTTCCATCCACAGTCTCTTGAGACTGCCCTGAAGTACTGCAACTACATGTTCACCACAGTCTTTGTGCTGGAGGCAGTTCTGAAGTTGGTGGCGTTTGGACTGCGGCGATTCTTCAAAGACCGGTGAGCAGTGGGGCACACAGGTCATCCAGTGAGGCAGTGAAGTTTGGGGAGGGATCTGTATCTGCAGTGGAATCCTAGAGCATGGGGGCCTCAACTTCTTCCTTGTTCCAGGTAGCAAAGATCTTACTAGCTTCACCTTAAACACACTGGAGCAATAACCTGTTAATAAGAGTTATCCAACCCTTCCTCTTGTTGGAGTCTGCTGATTGGTCCAGGAAGCAGAGTAGACGGGAGTAGAATAAATGACATCCAGTCATATTAGGCTCTAACCGTCACAGTGAGGCCTCAGATTCACTGATGTGGAGGATTTTATTTTACTTTATATTTAAAATATAATGAATTCACATTCCCCTGTCAGTGACACCGGGAAGTTCCATTCTTCCTCCTCCTTTTTTTTTTAAGGTGGAACCAGCTGGACCTGGCCATTGTGCTGCTATCTGTCATGGGCATCACGCTGGAGGAGATTGAAATCAATGCAGCTCTTCCCATCAATCCCACTATCATCCGCATCATGAGGGTGCTGCGCATTGCCCGGGGTGAGAAAGACACTGGAGGGAGATGTGGGGCACAGACACCCCTAGGTGGGACAGAATGCACTGGGGGCTGCCAGTGATGCCATTTCACCAATTGGCTTCTCATATCTAATCTTGGATGGCCATAGAAACTCAGGGCTTGATTACAAGAGCAGTTATTTTGGAATAGCTATTCTAGATTAACTCCGTGTGTGGACGCTCTTATTCCAGAATAAGAATGTCTTATTCTGAATTAGCTTAATCCATTTTGGATTACGTTTATTCAGAACAAAGCACTTTTATTCCAGAATAAGAGCATCCACACATGGAGTTTAATCAGAAATTGATTCCTGATTGATTTTTATGTGTAGACAATCCTTTAGGCTTTCTCCTGATTGCCCTCAACTTGACATTTAGACGCACCTTTGTCCAGGAAAGCAGTAGTGGCTTTCACTTTGTGAGAGGGACCAAAACGATTGGCAGATTTTGTGAGAAGCAAATTCTTTCTTCTTTTCTTTTGTAATGCAAATGTTGCTGTAATTTTTACAGAAAAGACCAAGGGCCTATATGATTTGCACTGGGGAGGACAGATTTTCAGTGATGAGGGCGAATACTTGCCAAGCTGCATTTGCAAAAAGGAGACGGAGGAGGGAATGAAGCGGGTGTAGAAGGATATGGAATTGGAGTAGGAGATTGGTGATGTGTGATGTTGGGAAAGGGAGGGCCAGTGTGCAGGATGTATGGGGATAGGATGGAAGAGACCAGAGTGGGCATGGAATGAGAGAGAAGGGGTCATTAGTATGCAGAGGGATGAGTTAGAATGGGAGGGACCATGTGGGGGAACGTGGGGGTGGGGCGTGGAAGGAAAATGGCCAGTTGGAGAAGGAGTGAGAGGTTGGTGGGTCAGTTTTACAATGGAGGAGAGCGGCAGAACACCCGCATGGTGTGCTCCTTCCAGTTGTCCTGGCATATTGGAAGCAGATTTCTCTCCCTTGAGTCCCAGCACTGAGTGACACTTTTGTTTTGGTTCTGGTACCAGTGCTGAAGCTGCTGAAGATGGCGACAGGGATGCGGGCGTTACTGGACACAGTTGTGCAAGCTCTACCGCAGGTAAAAGAAACCAGCTACTAGAAAGATGCCCCTTTTGTGCACCAGTCTTTCCATTAGTTCATTTCCCTGAGCGCGCCTAGAATCAGAGAGACGGTGTTTGCTGAGGTCTTTAAGATAGTGGCACGATGTGCCAGAGGGTCGTGCTCCTGTCAAAATGTCACATGGTTACATTCATTTCTTTCTGGCCTTGTCTGCTCATGACTTTATCCCCCCATGGTGTTACTGAATAAAGCAATGCTCCATTCCTGGGTGAGAGCTGCTTCCCTGCTTTATTTCTGGCTGCCCCTTCCCCCTTGCTGCTGTCACTTTCCTCACACTCGTTTGCCATGAGGATGGAGAGCAAACTGTGGCCATTTTAGAGAGAAAGCAGATGTTCAAGTATCTCTTCTGTGACCCTCTCGTTCTTTCCCACTTGTGCTCCCTTTCCACTGTTCTCTTCCATGCTGTGCTTGTTTCACCTCTGCCGCCGCCTGCTTGCTTCCTTTCCATTTCCCTCTTCTCCTCCTTGGTCCGCAAATGATTTTGAGCCTCTCATCCCACGAGAAGCAGTGACGCTACCTGTGGTGGCTTGTAGAGCATGCAGCTAAATGCCTCCTGAAAGGCAGCTAGACGGAAAGATTTCACGAGCTGTGAGTGGCAGCTGTTTTGGAATGAGTTATTCATGCGCCACTTCATGCAGGCATCAGACCCGCTGAGAGAAGCCCCCGTGATGGATGAGCAGCCAGAGAGACAGTTCTCTTCTCGTTTGGATCCTCCAGAGAGACATATTAAGGAAGGAATAATGGCACCAAGTAGCTCTATTGATCATAGATCAGATCATTCCTCTGGCAGGCCCAGAGCAGACAGTAATCTTATCTGATATCGAAATGCACAGGCATTTGTCAGCTGATTTATCAGGTAATACACCAGTGTTCCTGAATGAGGCCGGGCTGAAAATCAATCTAGGGACAGCACGAGCAGTTACACAAGGAACTTAATTCTGATATTTTTGTCACTAAACCATGTCCATCTGAATGAAAGGAAATCACCTGGCACAAGAACGAGATGGAAACACAGTTTCCAGTCTTCACTGAATTCTGGGCTTCATCTGACTTCCCTCTATTTATTGAGATTATTTATTTATCACAGTCGCAGTGAGGGGCCCTAATTTAGTCCCGGGCCCTATTGTGCTAGATGCTATAATAGAATCATCGAGATGCAGGGCTGGAAGGAACTTAGAGAGCCCATCCTGACCAGTCCCGTGTGCTGAGGCAAGACCAAGGAAACGTAGAGAAACCCTGACAGGTGTTTGTCCAACCTGTTCTTAAAACCTTCCAATGACGGGGATACTGCAGGCTTCCTTGGTAACCTGTTCCACTTCTTAACTACCCTGATAGTTAGAAAGTTTTTCCATATATCTAACTTAAATCTCCCTGCTGCAGATTAAGCTGATTACTAGTCCTTCCGGGGACATGGAGAGCAAGTGGTCACTGTCCTCTTTATAACAGCGCTTAACATATTTGAAGACTGTTATCAGGTCCCCCCTCAGTCGTCTTTTCTCAAGACTAACCAGGCCCAGTTTTTTTAACCTCCTCATGGGTCAGATTTTCTAAACCTTTTATCACTTTTGTACAATATGCAGAGTAAGAGACAGCCCCTGTCTCAAAGGGTTTACAGCCTCACTAAACAAAGTCAGTGCTATTTTCTCCATTTTACAGACGGGGAAACTGAGCCACAGAACTGCAATACGTTGCTTAGGGTCACTTAGGGATTCTGGGGCACAGCTGAGAATTGAACCCAGATCTTCTGAATCCCAAGGCAGGACCTTGGTCACAAGGTCACCATTCTTCCATGCTTGATAAATCCTGGGTTTTTGACATATTTCACCAAAGAACCTCACTGCTAAGCAAGAGTTCTTAATATCTGCCCCTGCACACACACAAACAACTATTAAAAGAAGGTGTCCCCTTGCAAAGAGTACTGGGTCCAGGAATTTCCAGCATGGAAGGAGTCTAGTCAGGACCTTCCTATCTGATGGCCCTTGATTCTATAATAGGGAAAGGTTGACTAAGAATCATAGACTCATAGACTTTAAGGTCAGAAGGGACCATTATGATCATCTAGTCTGACCTCCTGCACAATGCAGGCCACAGAATCTCACCCACCCACTCCTGTATCAGACCTGTATCTGAGCCATTGAAGTCCTCAAATCGTGGTTTAAAGACTTCAAGGTACAGCAAGAGAATCTTCCAGCAAGTGACCCGTGCCCCATGCTGCAGAGGAAGGTGAAAACCCCCCAGGGCTTCTGCCAATCTGCCCTGGAGGAAAATTCCTTCCCAACCCCAAATATGACCCTGAGCATGTGGGCAAGACTCACCAGCCAGACACCCAAGAAAGAATCCTCTGTAGTAACTCAGATCCCATCCCGTCTAACATCCCATCACAAGCCATTGGGCATATTTACCGCTAGTAGTCAAAGACAAATTAATTGCCAAAATTAGGCTATCCCATCATACCATCCCCTCCATAAACTTATCAAGCTTAGTCTTGAAGCCAGATATGTCTTTTGCCCCCTCTACTCCCCTTGGAAGGCTGTTCCAGAACTTCACTCCTCTGATGGTTCGAAGCCTTCATCTAATTTCAAGTCTAAACTTCCTGATAGCCACAGTCAAAATTGTATTAAAATGTGCTCTTAAGGCAATACTAAAACTGTTTCACATTTAAATGATTTAATTTAGTCTCTATATTTTACACACTAACTCTTCAGGGGACAATTAAATTATCCATAATATTATTTTTCTCCAGGATTTATTAACATTGGCAGAAGAAGTGTTTTAAAACAATCTCTCCTTTCCCTGGCACTCTCTTCTCCTCTAGACCTTTCTCTTTATATTATAGAGCAGAGTCATCAATGATTTTGACTTGCTAATAGCATGGAAGGCTTCTCTGGCTGTCCTATTTGAATCCCCTGCCTGTCTTTGTTACTCTGCAACCATTCTGAAAAGTGAATAAATATGTAATTTAAAAAAAAATCCCTTTTGGAAATTTATCCCTGAGCGTTGCAGCTTTTTTCAGCTCCCTGTGGCTAGAACCCTCCTCCCCCCTTCAATGTGTACGTACAAGCGCACACACACATGTGCTGACATCTCACACACAGGCTGCTTTTCAAATTTTTAAATGTAACCAGATCAGAGTTACTCCCCTCCTTCATCAGCACCTCGCCTAGCTCAGCCCACAGAGCTACCAGCTGACGTCAGCTACTTCCCTTTTCTGCTGCTGCCCAGTCTACCTTCTGGACACACTGTCCTGTTCCTCACACTCCCCACTGCAGATAACGGAGCCAGGATTAGGAGAGGCAAGCGGGGATATTGGGGAGGGATAACAGGGGAGTGCTTTCCCCGTTACTGCTGGCACAGCTCCCATGGTGCACCAGACAGCAGCCCCATGGGAAACCCTGCAAGTGCCAATAGCTGGGGGCATAGAAACTGGGATCTCTCCCACAGGCTACCTGCTCCTTCCATTCCAAGCTCCTCATACACAGGCCTAGTCCCCTACTTGAGTCCCTGCAGTCTCTCTTCTCCCTTGTTCCCCTCCCACCACACGTGTCGGGCCTGGTTCATTCCTTCTGCCCCTTGCCGCATGCTTACTCCCATGGTGCTCGCTGATAGACCTGCTCTCACCCTCTTCTGCCCCCACATTTGACTAGTACCTTGACTCCCACAATGCACCAGGCAGCAGCACTGAGGGGGAGTTGGGAGGGGGGCTCTCTGTGGTAAAATTTTACTCTCGACTCATACTTTGTCACGTGTGATAGGCTTCACGATACCATGTGTGCCTAAATGTGATTATCTTCATCTCTCTGGGCTTGAAGTCTGAGGGGTGGGATTGTGAGGAACTGGATGACCGGCTATAGGCTACAAATGAAAGGAGCTGTGGTGGCTGTGAGTGGCTTTGAGGGTTATGATGTTTGGGTAGGAAGGCCTGGGGAGATGAGCAGGGCCGGCTCCAGGGGTTTTGCCGCCCCACGCAGTCCAAAAAAAAAAAAAAAAAGCCGCGATCGCGATCTGCGGCAATTCAGCGGGACGTCCTTCGCTGCGACCGGGAGTGAGGGACCCTCTGCTGAATTGCCACCGAATAGCTGGACCTGCCGCCCCTCTCCGGAGTGGCTGCCCCAAGCACCTGCTTGCTAAGCTGATGCCTGGAGCCGGCCCTGGAGATGAGGTTGCTGTGAGCATGACTGGTGGCTTCACTGGTGACTTCCCAGGTTCTGAGTGGTTGCGTGCGTGAAGTTCCTAAAGGTTTTGGAGTGGAAATATTTGATGGTGTTCTGTTGCTGCTGCTTGAGTGATGCTGTCTGGCTTGGCCTGTTGTTATTCAGTCTCACCTGGCTTGGCTTGGGGTAGGCTGATATGGTTTGGTTTGGTTTCAGGTGGGGAACCTCGGACTGCTCTTCATGCTCCTCTTTTTCATCTACGCTGCTCTAGGAGTGGAGCTCTTTGGGAAGCTGGGTAAGTTTCAAGCGTGCCATGCTCTTGGGTGAGCCACAGAATTGCAAAAAAACATAAATGTCAGTTTCCCATATTGCAGCGGGCCCTGTTCTGATTTAATGAAAAGGCTGGGTATTCTGATGACCTTTATCCTCCTCTCTGGGTATTTGCCGTGATAGGAATTTCAGCCTTTCAAAAAAACCTGTCTCAGAATGAGAGAGATAGATGGCTTTCTCTCATTCTTAAATCTTTGCTTTCCATGCACTGCCTCAGCAAATCAGCTCCTGTCTGTCCCAATACCAGCCAAATGGCTACAGGGAAGACTGAGGAGCAATTCATGCACTCCTCTAGTCCATGTTGACATGTATCAATGGGCAAAACTTTCAGCCAAGTACATGAAGAGGGGCAGGAAATCTTCTTTCACACCAAGAGGATTAGGCCCTTGATCAAGTGACTACTACTGGGTGTTCTGGGGGTGGCATTTTACCACTCTTACTAGTATGCCGAGTACATCTAGCTCACATGCACTTGCTATGCTGCTGACTGTAGCAGGTACAACCTCAAAATCCCTTCATTTTAATGGATGGTGCCAGCACAGCAAGCTTGCAGGCATGGATGGGCAGCCATGGGGTAAGGGAGAACTATGTTTTGGACTATTAAGCCTGCTGGGAGACATCCCTGGGAAATGAGTTATGCTGATTGATATCCTGGGGTTGGAGTGGTTATTCTGATACTCCTAGACAATGTCCAACCATCGGTCATTACTATCATGGACCCAGCCCATGAGACTATAGAGTGGAGCCACTGAGTGCAGACTCCTGGATGTGAAGCCAATAAACTCAGAGTGGAATGGTCACAGGGGGTCATATTCTGAGTCCCTGGCCCACTCTGAGAGCTAGGAACGTACACATTGCACAATTATAAATCCCTTCTTTTGCAGTGTGCAATGATGAGAACCCCTGTGAGGGCATGAGCCGCCATGCCACCTTTGAGAACTTTGGGATGGCCTTCCTCACACTCTTCCAGGTCTCCACTGGTGACAACTGGAATGGAATCATGAAGGTAACATGGGCCTCCGAGAAGGAGAAATTCTACGCTGGAATGGGAGGGATCAGCACTGCTTGGAACTGTCAGTGACTGGGACAGGGGTTAGAGTGGGTGTCAGAACCAGAGTCAGAGGCCCAATGCCAGAGCCAAGGGTCACAGCCGGAGTCAGGAGTCAGGGCCCAGGGTCAAAACTGGGTTACTTAGAGTGAAGCTAGGTAGGAACAGGGCTGGGTCCAAGACAGAAGCTGTTGCAGCCAGGGACAAATACTTAAAGCAGCAGCTGCTGCTGGGTTTAAGAGCCGATCTGCTGACTCTTCCAGTCAGTCAGACAGTGTAACCTATTAGGCAATCTACTACAGGCCAGCTGCACTCATTAGAGGGCCTGGAGACTGGATCTGTTGCAGGCCCTGTTTTCTGACAAGAACTGTTTTCACAGGAGCTAGATGATGGGGAAATGTAGATGTTGGCTTGCCAGTTCAAACCACTGGCCCATCTAGTGCAGGATCCTACCTCCTGCCAGACTCGATCAGACCATTGACCCATCTAGTCTTGCAGGCAGCTGGCTGAGAGAAGTGAAAACTCTCTCCTCAAGGAGCAGGACAACAGTGTGGCCATGCAGAGAAGGGAGATTCACCGCCATCACCACTCTAGCCCCTTCTCCCAGGCTGAGTCGGGGGTGCATTTGGTATGACACACACCTGGAGCTGCAGTGGGAATGGCTTGTGATTTAGAAACTCAGGCAGATAAGTTTTCCAATCATATTGCTCCAAATTAAATAGCTCACAGGGATTCAAGGGGGGGAATGGGCAATTCTTTGGATGTGGGTAGTGTCTTTGGGAGATGAAGGGGATTAGGCATTTAGTTGCAGTGACTCTTGCTCACATTTGCAGGATTAAAATGATTACATTTGCGGGTCTGGAAGGAATTTTCTCTATAGGCCTATGGGGAAGAGGGCACCTGTTTCTGGAGCACTGAGCAGAGATTGTCAAATGTGATGGTCTTCCTGTTTTGCTGGGGGCACCGGGCACTGAGAATCCCACATGCTCAGACAGCACCGGGTATTGGAAGACCTTAGTCCTGCCTGGCATTGGATTCTGTGTTTTTTGACTGAGGGAGCAGCCAAATTTAAATTCTTACTCTAGTTCTTCCCTCCTTTTTCCCACCACTTCCTCTTACGCCTGCCCTTTCCTCAAGGATACCCTGCGGGACTGCACCCATGATGACCGGAGTTGCCTCAGCAACCTGCAGTTCATCTCGCCACTCTACTTTGTCAGCTTCGTGCTCACAGCACAGTTCGTCCTCATCAATGTGGTAGTAGCTGTGCTCATGAAACACCTCGACGACAGCAACAAGGAGGCGCAGGAGGATGCGGAAATGGATGCCGAGATTGAGCTTGAGATGGCACATGGGCTCTGCCCCCGGAGCGTGGGCTCCCCGAGCTCAGGACAGGGAGGAGGAGGTGGGAGAGTGGACCCTGAAGGACGTCTGTGCATGAGATGTTTCTCTCCAGCACAGGTGGGTAAACTTTTGTGCTTACCAGCAAGACTGCAGCAAGCTGGAGTGGGGAGAAGGAGGGCAGTCTAGATGATTTAGGGCTTAGTAATGAGATACAGACTGGTGACTGGTTTGCATTCGGGTCTAGCTTGGGTGAATTGGGTTGTGCCGGTGCATTGGTGGAGTTGTGTGGGGCCAGGACTGGAATAGCAAGGGGTGCAGGGAGTACTGCAGGACAGGTTGGAGGTGCATTGTCAGAGCTGTGCAGGAAGCTCAGGATTATGATAGGAAGGGTGCTGCAGGTCAAGGTTAAGGTGCATTAGCAGAGTATTTTGTGTGGGGAGCTCAGGATTGGAATAGCAGGAAATGGTGCAGTACAGAAATGAGGTGCATTGGTAGAGCTGGAAGGGAAGCTTACGCAGTGCCTATCTGCACTGGCAACTAGTGATATTAGTCCCTCCATTTCACACGAACACTAAGGCCTGGTCTAACTAAAAAGCTAAGTCAACCCAGCTTCATCAATTAGGGGGTGTGAAAAAACCACTCCCCTGAGCAATGTAGCTATGCCTAACCCCCGGCATAGACAATGCTAGGTCGATGGAAGAAGTCTTCCACAGACCAAGCTACCACCTCTTAGGCCTGGTCTACGCTGGTGGGGTGGGATCGATCTAAGTTACGCAATTTCAGCTACGTGAATAATGTAGCTGAAGTCGACGTACTCGGATCGATTTACCGTGGTGTCTTCACCGCAGTGAGTTGACTGCTGCCGCTCCCCTGTCAACTCCACCTGCCAGGGGCGGCTCTATGTTTTTTGCCGCCTCAAGCACGGCAGTCAGGCGGCCTTCGGTGGCGCGCCTGTGGCGGTCCGCGGTCACGCGAATTCAGCGGCATTTCTGTGGATGATCTGCTGGTCCCGCGGCTTCAGTGTACCCGCTGCCGAATTGCCGCTGAAGCCGTGGGACCGGCAGACCTCCCACAGGCATACTGCCGAAGGCTGCCTGACTACAGCCCTCAGAGCGACCAGCACGCCGCCTCCCGCGGCTTGCCACCCCAGGCATGCACTTGCTGCGCTGGTGCCTGGAGCCGCCCCTACCACCTGCGCCTCTCGCAGCGGTGGAGTACAGGAGTTGACGGGAGAGCGCTTGGGGATCAATTTATTGCATCTAGATTAGATGCAATAAATCGACCCCCGCTGGATCGATTGCTGCCTGTCGATCTGGCAGATAGTGTAGACATACCCTCAGGGAGGTGGGTTACTTACACCAATGGGAGAACCCCTCCTGTCAGCATAGGTAGTGTCTACACCAGGGGTTTTCAACCTTTTTTTCATTTGTGGACCCCTACAAAATTTCAAATGGAAGCACGGATCTCTATGGAAATCGTAGACATAGTCTGCAGATCCCCAGGGGTCTGTGAACCACAGGTTGAAAACCACTGTTCTATGGTAATGACAACCTTTCGCAGACCCCTTAGACATAGTCTGAGGACCCCCAGGGGTCCATGGACCACAGGTCGTAATCCACTGGTCTACACTGAAGCACTGCAGTGGCACATCTGTAGTGTTACAAGTATAGACAAGTCCTACGTGCTGGATTCTGCCACCATCACTCACCTTAAGTGACACCTTGCTCCACGACCAGCCTCACTGACTTGAGCGAGCTTGCTCATAGAGTGAAGTGCTACTCCCTCTGAGTGAGGGTGGCAGAATCCGGCCCTAAATTCGCAGAACATATTAAAGCAAAAAACTCTGGGTTCTTTAAATAATTTCTCCCATCCTCCCCCTTTCTTGTCCCCTAGGAGAACTTATGGCTGGACAGTGTCTCTTTAATTATTAAGGACTCCTTCGACGGGGAGTTAATGATCATCGATAACCTATCGGGCTCCGTCTTCCATCATTACTCCTCGCCGGCCATGTGCGAGAAGTGTAACCATGACAAGCAAGAGGTAACCTGCGTGCGAGGATGGGGAGGGAACCCCCCAATACACACACACATGCTCATACCCTTGAGGTTTCCCTGAGGAGAGCTCCATAGATTGTTTAGACAGAAGCTTTGACCTTTGTTACTACAGTGAATTTCTGATATTGGTCTCTCCTCCTAAGCAATGGGAGGCACGTATTTACTGGTGGAAAGCAGGAAGGAAAGGCAGATGTACCAGGAAGGATGACAGGAGAGAATGAACTAGAGGTGGAGATATCATTGCTGCGGTACAGTAGCCTCCCCAGTTGCATTCAGTTTTTCACTTAAAGAAGAGATTTGTTTATGTGAAGGACTCAGTGTATCTTCCCCAGATTTTAAGCACTCAGGGCCCAATTCTCAGAGCATTTAAGCCTATGCTTAACTTTAAGCATGTGCTTTCTGAAGTCCCATTGATGTCTGTGAGAGTTAAGCACGTGGTTAAATGCCTGGATTAATTCGGGCCATAATCAGTGAGGAAAGATTCGATTTTCAAGTAAATCTGTTAATTATTTTGAGTTAAAATTAGAGCTGTTGATTAATCGCAGTTAACTCACACGATTAACTCAAAAAAATGAATCTCAAAAAATTTAATCATGATTAATTGCAGTTTTAATCACACTGTTAAGCAATAGAATACCAAGTGAAATTTATTAAATATTTTTGGATGTTTTTCTACTTTTTCGAATATATTGATTTCAATTACAACACAGAATACAAAGTCTACTGAGCTCACTTTATATTATTATTTTTATTACTAATATTTGCACTCTAAAAATGATAAACAAAAAAAATAGTATTTTTCAAATCACCATATACAAGTACTGTAGTGCAACCTCTTTATCGTGAAAGTTCAATTTAAAAATATAGATTATTTTTGTTACATAACTGCATTAAAAAACAAAACAATGTAAAACTTTTGAGCCTACAAGTCCACTCAGTCCTACTTCTTGTTCAGACAATCACTCAGACAAACAAGTTTGTTTACATTTACGGGTACCTCCTTATTATTTACAATGTCACCTGAAAGTGAGAACAGACGTTCGCATGGCACTTTTGTAGCCGGTATTGCAAGGTATTTACGTGCCAGATATGCTAAACATTCATATGCCCCTTCATGCTTCGGCCACCATTCCAGAGGACACGCTTCCATGCTGATGACACTTGTTTAAAAAATGTTTTAATTAAATTTGTGACTGAACTCTTTGGGGGAGAATTGTATGTCTCCTGCTCTGTTTTACCCGCATTCTGCCATATATTTCATATTATAGCAGGCTCAGATGATGGCCCAAAACATGTTGTTTCTTTTAAGAACACTTTCACTGCAGATTTGACAAAACACAAAGAAGGTACCAATGTGAGATTTCTAAAGATAGCTAAAGCACTCGACCCAAGATTTAAGAATCTGAAGTGCCTTCCAAAATCTGAGAGGGATGAGGTGTGGAGCATGCTTTCCGAAGTCTTAAAAGAGCAACAGTCTGATGCGGAAACTGCAGAACCCGAACCACCAAAAAAGAAAATACACCTTCATTTGGTGGCATCTGACTCAGATGATGAAAATGAACATGCATCAGTCCACACTGCTTTGTATGGTTATCAAGCAGAACCCGTCATCAGCATGGGCGCATGTCCTCTGGACAGGGGCAGCTCTAGGCATTTTGCCACCCCAAGCACGGCAGGCAGGCTGCCTTCGGCGGCTTGCCTGCGGAGGGTCCACTGGTCCCGCGGCTTCGGCGGACCTGTGGGAGGTTCTCTGAAGCCGCGGGACCAGCAGACCCTCCGCAGGCACACCTGCGGGAGGACCGCCGAAGCCGTGGGACCAGCGTACCCTCCGCAGGCAAGCCACTGAAGGCAGCCTGCCTGCCGCCCTCGCAACACTGGCAGAGCGCCCCCCGCGGCTTGCCGCGCCAAGCACGCGCTTGGCGTGCTGGGGCCTGGAGCCGCCCCTGCCTCTGGAATGGTGGGTGAAGCACGAAGGGACATACGAATCTTTAGTGCATTTGGCACGTAAATATCTTGCAACGCCAGCTACAACAGTGCCATGTGAACGCCTGTTCTCACTTTCAGGTGACATTGTAAACAAGAAGCAGGAAGCATTATCTCATGCAAATGTAAGCAAACTTCTTTGTCTGAGCAATTGACTGAAGAAGAAGTAGGACTGAGTGGACTTGTAGGCTCTAAAGCTTTATATTGTTTTATTTTTGAATGCAGGATTTTTTTTTTTACATAATTCTACATTTGTAAATTCATCTTTCTTGATAAAGAGATTTCACTACAGTACTTGCAATGGGGGAATTGAAAAATACTATTTCTTTTGTCTTTTACAGTGCAAATCAAAAATAAATATTAACTGAACACTGTGCACTTTGTGTTCTGTGTTGTAATTGAAATAAATATATTTGAAAATGTAGAAAACATCCAAAAAATTTAAATAAATGGTGGTATTGTTGTTATTGTTATTGTTTTATTGTTTAACAGCACGATTAATTGTGTTTAATTTTTTTAATCATGCGATTAATCGTGATTAATTTTTTTAATCGCTTGACAGCCCTAGTAACATTAATTAAAAATTGGCCCATTAAGGAAGTTTTTGAGTCTTTTTTTGGAGGGGATCCTTCTAGCTAAAAATGGCTTCTTACTAAGGATGGGAGTTTCAAAATCACATAAAGGACTTAGGAGCACAAGTCCCATGGACATTCCATGAGACTTGTGCTCCTAAATCACTTTTAGGTGCTTTTGAAAATACTTCGCTAAATCTTGGAATTTCTGTTAAAACTCACTGAAAATGCTGAAAGAAATTAGGTTGTAATTAAGTAAAGTTTTTAACAGTTGTTGTACCTAACTGTTATGGTTGTGGTTAGAGTTGTGTCAATAGCTCAGGTTATTCTTATATATTATCAGTGTGATATCAGCGGTAACACAACCAATCATCACCATTCCCTGTCTAGTTAATTTGCATTCTACAGTTTTATTGGTTGAAATGAGTTAGCAAAGTTAGAGTGTCAAGAGTTCTCATTGGTAAATTACTCTCTCCTCTGTACATAAAGAGAGCAATGGATTGACTTCATGCCCCTGGGTCCAAGGCACCAGGCTTCTCCTCCCAGCCACAGCCTTCTCAATGAATCTTCCTCAGAGGCAGCAATAGCCAGATGCTGCTATTCTTCTCCAATTGCTGAGTCTTCAAGCCCTCAGCTACTTGGGTGGTATACCCAAGATTTTGATAAGTGACTAGTAGTTTGGGATGCCTCCATTTTTGGGTGCCCAACTCAAGGCCCTGCAAGGGGCCTGATATTCAGAGAGTGAGTGCTAAGTACTTTCTGTTAATCAGGCCCATTTATGGCATCCTAGGGTGGGTACCCAAAAAGTGTTGCTTTTGAAAATCTCGGCCATAATCTTCAGCATCATGCATGGGGAGGCAGGTGGCAGGAGAATTTCCCCACCCTCTCATGCAGGAAGGTAGGCAGCAAAATCACCACACCACCACCACCAAGGGGTAGGGTGGCAGAATTTTCACAGCCACAAAGGGTACTTGTGGTGGCATCTTCCCCCATGGTAATAAAACTTTAGAATCCAAGTCAAGGGAAAGGGAAAGAAATAGGGCTAAAGAGAAAGATGATGAATCATGGACTTTCATGAGCATCATTACTATGTATGTGCTGCTGTATGCAGCTGAATTATGGGTAGGTGACAACCAGCAGTAGCCTTGAGCATTCTCGCTAACCCTACAGACATCCTATGAGTCCCTAGGGTCTCCCACGCCTACCTCAGCTCAGCATGTCAGCAAAGCTTCTAAGCTCAGCAGAATTTCTCTGGCCCCACTTGGGTCTTCCTTTGAGTCATCTGCCCCTTACTTCTCAGCTCCCCCAAGTTCCATACCTTGATTCCAACTTCTGATCCCAGATATTCTTCCCTGCAGACTTCCTGAAGTCTGAAGGATCTGCTGTGAACATTAGTAGATTCCACTTTGGGTCAGTGGTTCCTGCAGACCTGTTAAGGTCTGCAGCAGATTTTGTGGACTTCAGAAAAAGTCTACAGGGATGCAAAACTGGGAGAAGAAGCAGGAATCAAGGTTTGGAGCATGGGAAAGGAGGGAAGGCTGGTGAAGAGTAGGAAGCTGATTTCCAGAGGATAGCTGGGAAATCAAGGTCATGCAGAGTTTCTCAGCTCCACAGAGTTCTTTGAACTCTGGCCCCTCATGGTTCCCAGTGCCCTGCAGTTCTCCTGGTTTACTTGGTCCCATTTCCTATCAGAACATACAGGCTTCAGCAGGTTTTCTTCTGTCTGCCTGTCTTGTTTCCTGTGTATGTCATAACCATGTCAAACTGTTAAAAAAACCACAGGAGCTCTCCAGACAAAACCTTTGTTAAGATGGAGTTAAGGTTGAGAAGACATACTGGAAGACACAAGAGAGCATAAAACAAAATTTGGATTAAAAAAACAGCAAGAAAAGTATTTTGAAATATTAACGGAAAGAAAACTGCAATTTCATAAAAAAACACACAGACAAGCACAGGTGGCCAGAATGATCACCACAATCTATAATAATTTATTTTTTAAAATATAAAAAAATTACATTAAAAGAAAAATAAGAATCAAAAAACTTGTGCTAAAAATGAGGAAAGTAAAAACAACTGTGAAAGAATTGATTTGTAATTTAAAAAAAGTTCCAATAACCACTTTAGAATTATAAATTATTTTCCAAAGTTGATATTTTTGATTCATATAAATACATTCTGGAATTTAAAGGAAATTATTGATCAACTCATACAGAAACAACTTAGCATTAAAATTTAGATATTTTTATTTTCTAAATCATATTAAAGTAAAATTAAAGTTCAACGTTTTAACCAGATATATGCATCATTATTTTTTATCCATAATTACATAGTATAAAACTTTTGTGAAAAACAACAAGGAAATTCCACCAGAAGAACACTATGCTGTGCAACACTGAAGGCTGTCCAAATACAACCACTAACATTAAAAATCTAGGATGTACACAGACATTTCAAACACACTGTAGAGTAATCAATCAAAATGTAAACAGACAGAGCACATTCTTCATCTGGCCCTATTCAACATGTGTGTGCTTCATCAAAATTATAAGGAAGCGCCATGCCAAAACAGGTTGAAACCTGCCCCGTGACAGCACTTGCCTACAGCCTTCAAGTTGTTCCCTTCTTATCTAGGGCTTGATCCAGCAATATACTAAGTGCTTCAGCTCACTCCAGCCAAAACACTACACATGCTTAAAGTTCTTAAGTATGTGCTAAGCGTTCTGCTCTGTCAAGCGAAAGTGTTCAGCACTAGAGCCATGCAGATAGTGAGGTTTTGGGTTTGCTGGTGATTCGAAAAAAAATTGTTTTGAGTGACCCCAAACCAAAATTTTAAGCAAATTGAAAAGTAAAAAAAAAAATGTTTTGGATTAAACTCAATGTTTTGTTTTGATTTCGAGCAGTTTTTAAAATGTATTTGCATGTGTAAAAAAATTAAATTGAAGGAAATTTCTAAACAAAAAGTCATTTTGATCGGAAAACTCAAAAATGTCAAAATAAAACGCTTCAACTTTTGGGGAATTTGGGGGGGGAGGGATTTTTTTATATAAACAGTTTGGTGAAGTGGACACAAATTTGCAAAATGTTTCAGTGTTGCCAAATCTGCATTTTTCACCCAAAAAAAGGTTGGTCAAAAGATTTCGCTCAGCTCTACTCAGCATTTTGCAGGACTCAGCCCCTGGAGCTTTGTTTTCAAAACAGTTCTTCACACTAAGATTGTCATGACGGCTTCCCTATTTTCAAAGGGATGATCCGGTGGCCCCTTCTGGCCTTGAACTCTACGACTCTATAATTTGTTATGTCTGGATCTAGTCATTTTTCTAAGGGATATAAGAAGTTCGGTGACTATGCACGTGGCCATCTTTGAATTTTTTAAACCAATCTACTGATATAGTGAACTGCCCACTGTCGTCATTTCATTTTTACTTCATCAGCTTTATTCAGGAGAGTTCTAAGTAGTCTGTAGTCTATAGAAGTTGTAATATTAAAATATAAGAAGACCCTTCCTCACCACAAAGTTGTTCTCTTTTCATGTCATTGGTATCATTTCATTTTCTGTCTTTATGAGGTTTGCGTACACACTAGCAATGTGTATTGATGGTCCATGGAGTGTTTAATCCGCAGCCCAGGGTTTGTCAATGAAAAATGGTGAACAGGCTTTGAGCCTGTTCGTTGTCTATTTATGACTTTGTTAATTATGTCTTTTTGTGTAGACTGCAAGGTGGACAGATTTGCAGAATAGCAGTTCAACAAAGAGTAAAATATTCTTGTGTTTGTGGTCACTGATGATTTGAAATGCTTTGTTATGGTTGAAGAAGGTTGTCTCAGATTTTTTCCTATTTCATACTTACATGCCTATAGGGACAGAGTTAAGGTTGTTTTGGTGAAATGTTTGCTTATACATCATGGATGAGCACGCATGTCAAACGGGGCCGGATTCAGACTGTGCTTTCTAGACCATAAATTGTTGTTGGCTGGTTGCTGAGTAGCATGTTTGACATAATGCAGTTGTGGGTTTCTGAGTTTGTTAATGCTCTGAGTTGGTGGCTTTTGTATTTGAGCAAAAGGAGCAGTTATACAACATGGTGTTCTTGTGTTGGAACAACCTAATGACTATGGATGTCAGGTCTCTTTAAAAATGTACATCAGGTTTTTTCTTTTGTTTATTACAAGTGAATTATCACTCTGAAGGAGTCCTCTTCCAGTCACTGACACTGGCAAAGACCACTAAACTTCCAGCCTGAAGGAGTCATATCACCACATCATCCACTTTATTGTTATTTACATAGTGCCACTGGTGCACCCGGTCTGTTCAAACACATAGGAGGACAAGATCCCAGTCCTGAGGAGCGTGCAGCCCTAAATAAGACAGATACAACAACAATAAAGGATCAGGTGCAGGAGTAGGAGCTAGCTCTGCTCTAGAGACCAGTGAGGGAAGGCTGAGGGAAGGAAGTATGTTTGAAGGAGAGGGAGGCTGCTTGGCATACAGGAAGAAGGAGAAGCTTTCCAAGTGTAGAGGAGAGATGCAAATGGGAGAAGGCAAAGGAAGCACTAAGGAGAGAAGGTTGGGGAGGGGAGTGTAGGGTGTAAAATGGGTTGAGGGATGAAATGAACAGAGATGTAGGCAGGAGCAGAGCTGTGCAGAGCCTGAAGGCTGAGAATGGTGAGCTTTGTTACACCTGATAAAGAAAGAGGAATCCAATAAAGGGAATGAAGGACCGGGTGCCATAGATAAAGCAACAGGGAGGAGAAGATGTTAGTTGAGGTGTTGGATAGATTAAAGGTGAGAGAGAGAAGAAGCGGAGAGGCCAGAAGGGAATAGGTTATAGTAGTTAAGGTGAGAGAGAATCAAAAGCATGACACTGGCATGGACTGAAAGTGGCATGATTATCCCTGGCATGAAAGAGCCTTCACTCTATTTAACTAGGACAATCTTCATTAGCCCCAGACTGAGGAGGCCTTCTCCTCGTCCAGCATCAGAGCACACTCTGTTGTCTCCAGACTAGGGGGTTGTGTACACAACATTTAGTTTGCAGTGAGGTGGGGTGTGAATCCACCCCGCACTAGCCTGATGTGGGCTGTCTGTCTGCATGGACCCTGCTGAAGGTCAGAGAGGACTAGATTAATGAACTGTTAATGCATGGCAGCAGGTCCACAGGGACAGTCCGTCTGCCAAAGGCTAGTGCAGGATAGATTCACACCTCAGCTTGCCACGAACTAATTGTTGGTGTATGGGATTCTTCCCCACTGCTCTATCTCTGGGGCAGACTATTATCCCCAGACTAAGGAAGTCCTCTCCTGGCACTGGCTCAGTGAGCCCAACACTCGAGGAGCCTGGTGCCAGACTCTGACCCTGGGACAGACTCTGGATTCCTCTCTCCATCTTTCACACCAGGGGAGTCTTGATCAGGGAACCCATCATCTGGACTGGTCCCTGGCAGCTCCCAGTTTTCATTTCTGTGCTTTACTAGAAGTGGGTTGTCTCACCAGGCCTAGCTCTGGGTTAGGAAATACACAGTATAAATAAAGGAATTTTTTTTAAGTCAATCTCAGGTGCCTGGGCTCTCTCCCTGCACCCATCCTGCCTTAAAACAGCAGGATTGGTTGAGAAATAGATTCAGGCCATATCCTGTGACAGCTTCTTTCTTCTCTTGTAGGTTCAGCTTGCTGAAATGGAAGCCTTATCCCTCAACTCAGACAAGTCTTCTTCCATCCTGCTAGGGGATGATTTAGACAATCGCAGCATCTGTCAGTTGAGTCCTAAGGACACCAAGGTAGGAGCATCCTAGGTATTTGGGATATATGCATACACAGTGGGAAGAGTGTGCATCCTCCCAGGTCCTGAATGATACGTCCTTCCTTGAAAGAGCCACCATTCCTCCTAGCAGTGGTTTGGCAAGAACCCATTCCTCACTCAGGGCATGGGAGTGAATCCTGTGAAGGTCTGGCTTTTCCCAGTGGAGGAGGTTATAAGGGGTGAGTGTCTCCTCTCCTCTTCACTTCTCCATGCTGTCTGAGACAGGGTCCATCACAGAACTTATGTGCACACAGCACAAACCATGGGAGAGGCCTGCATCCTGGAACAGGACCACAATATCTGTTGGCCATTAGCACCACCGGACGGGTACATGTTCCTCTTAATGTGCCAAACTCCGTACCTATGTCCCAGCGCGGCCTGGAGTGCCATGTATTCCCCTACTGATCATGAAGAATGTGAGTGTCAGACACTTAGCAGCAACTCCTCCCCTAGAGACTTATCACTCAGACAGATCTGATGAGAACACGGAGGGGGGTGCAAGCTACTGCTCCTTTCACCGCTATCAATGGCTTGCTTTGACTGGAAATATATTTAGGGGGATGGGAGTGTAACCCTTTGGAATGTCCATTTGCTAATATGAATGTGCACTGCCCAGGTATCTTCAGAATCCACCCCATCTCCAGAGCTTGCTCATGCAGCTTCACCCCATCCTTGTGATTTTTAATTTCACAAAGGATATCTCTTTAATTTTTTCAACAGGATGGCCAGAACAGTCCTGACTCCATGGGCATGGGAGATTTGGGGGAATGTTTCTTCCCATTAACAACAACAGGTGCTTCTCCAACTCCGGAAAGTTACTTGTGTGAAATGGAGAAAATCCCTTTCAACCCCGTCCAGTCCTGGCTGAAGCATGAGAGTAATCAAGGTAAAGAAAGTCCCCTCCATTCTCCTGGACAGTGTGGTCATTTGATGCTAGCTCTGCTGACAGTGCAGACTGGTTCAGTTAGTCTGACCTGGCTCTGCTTTATTTTGGTAAGGAATACAGTTGATGTGATACGGGATTTCACTAAAGAAGAATTCACTCTCAATTTGCCAATCTCAGTGTGGTGCAGGGCTCAATTTGTAATGAAAGAGGTGCCGGGGCTCAAGCAATTGTTTTACATTCATAACTGATGGAGCAAGCTCAGAGATGCTGGGGCTATGAATTGCCAAACCTAGAGGTGCCGGGGTTCAGTCCTGGCAAGCCATGGCACAAATTAAGCACTGGTGCAGTGCTTGCTTGGTTTCCCTGGCACCTTTTATAGTGACTATTGTCTTTCCTCAGAGTTGCCCTAGACAGACAGATGTTCACAGTCTTAAAGAACATGATTCTCTTTTACACTAAGGTCCCTTTGGACAGCTGGAGCAGGATGCAAATGAGAATGAGGCCCAAAGACTTCAAAGCCAGTGTCACATCAGCTAGCAATCCGGTGAATGAACTATGGTAACTCTGTAGTGTGGACAGTGCCACCATCTCCTGAGGCCATGTTCCTTATCTCTAGGGTCCGTACAGTACTTTCATCTGCCTTGGAAACAAGAGTCCTAATTCCACTTCTGAGCACATGTCTCTGGCCTTATGGGGCCAGTGAGCTCCCCAGTCACCTTTTTATGTATTTCCCTTTTCTGCTATTCTGCAGGAGCCCAGCTGTAAATCCATTGACTTCAGTGGATTTGCACCTGGATTAAATTTGACCTATCATGTCTCAGCCTTTTTCTCCAAGGACATTTATGGGAGGGGCATGTTGCTCCCCATTTCCTTGTTGGGCTATTGCTGCAAGCTCTGATAGTGGTTCTGAGTCTGTTACTAACTTTGGTAATTACGTGGAAAGTGGGATCAATGGAATGTGTGAACACTCGGCATTCTGGATCCATGCCTGGGAGTACATGTCACTAAACACCTTCAGTTAACAGGGCTTACAGGACCTTTACCTTGGTAGAAACAGAGGCTCCAAAGTGGATCAATGGACTCTTGAGGTCTTATTTTTCTGTTTCATTCCACCTCCTTGCCCCACTCTGCCAGTTCCCCCCAGACCCTTCTCTCCAGGTACATCCAGGCCACTGTTACCTGTACCAGCGGAGTTTTTCCACCCAGCCATCTCTGCCACCCAGACTGGGCAGGAGAAGGTTTCCTGTCCAGGCAGCCTTCCTAAAATCTCTCTGCAGGGTTCATGGGCATCACTGCGATCCCCAAGTGTGAACTGCTCACTACTCCACCAGGTAAGGGCCCTGCTTCCCACCTATCACGACAGGGGCCCAAGCAAAGAGGGAGCTGAGGGGAGGAGAGAGAGAAGAAGGGCCTAGAGCAGACATGCCAAACCCACAGAAATAAAAACTCAAATTGGACTTGTTTTTGACTTAATTGGCTTGTGAGTTGCTTGTTGGCTAGTTTTTGGCTTGTAGCTTGTTGCTTCTTTTTTTTAATGGGCTTCCGGCAAGCAGGGGCAGGGGGGTGGGCAAGCAGGGGCAAGGGTGGGGAGAGAGTCAGGGGTGCACAGCGGGCCCACCACAGCCCCAGATTGCACGCCGGGGGGATCTAGTCACACAGAGTGTTGGGGTTCCTAGGGATCGGCTTGTTTTGGCCTTGTTTTGAAATGGGATTAGCTTTATTTTTGGCTTATTGTGAAAGTTGGGGTGCTTATGTACCACATGAAAGCTGGCAACTGTGGCCTAGAGTGCACTGGGTCTGGGGGATCAAAGGGATAGATCACTACTGGGAACAGAGAGTACACTAGGTTGAAGAGTTATTCATAGTGAGTACTAGGGAAGAAGGAGCTGGATGGCACTGGCCCTGTGCCTCCAGAAAACATGCACTGGCCTGGTTTGGGTCACAAGTTAGCTTGACAGACTCAGTCTAGATCCAAGTAGGCATGAGTTCACATTGGCTCCTGAGCGTTGCCTCCCGGGCTCCTGCTGCTTGGATGGCAGGTATAAAGAGGTAGCCCCAGACACCCCTGTTTATAAGTTTGGTGCTGATCCTGCTAGTGGCAACAGAACACTTTCCACTTAAGGACTTGGTCTGGTGGCAGAGAGGGCATTAGCCCTTGGGTTCAATACATGTAAAAATAGTTTCAGCAGGAGTTAAAGAAAGTGGGTAGGAAGCCAGATGTGTTCACAGGACCCAAGCAACAGGAACAATGAAGTCCAAATAGAACTGGAATGGACCTTCCTTCATGCCCACACACACAGTGCTTGTTAGGTCTGTATCCCATCCAGATGGACTCTGTGTCCCTGGCCTTGTCTCTGTTCATATCCCATCTGGCCTCTATCTCCCAGGTAGATATTGCTGTTTGTCACTTAGGAGACTGGGGAGAACAGAGTAGAGGAGGGGAAATAAAATGTATTTGAGAAACACAGGTGGTGGAAAGGAGAAGCCATGAGGACTCCCCTGCTGTGCTTATGCTAAGGTGTCTCCTGAATGGCTCATGTTCTGGGCTGCAGGAGAGTGAAGTTGAAGAAGGGTTGGCCCATTCCAGAGGAAGAGAAAATCAGACACCCTCTAATTTACCTATGATAAAGCCTGAGGTCTCGAGAACCCTTTGTTATAAACAACTAAAATGTGAAATAACAAAGGAGACCAACAAAACAGAGAAATTAAGGCATTTTCCCCTCCCTTTGGGCTCTTCCCTATCTCCGCATCACCTTATTGAACAATTATGACCCAACATTTTTTCATCAGAATTTGCCAGTTCATCAAAACCAAAATGTTCTGCGGAGATGGTTGATTTTGATGCAGTCCCGACAGATCTGGAGCTGGATGGATGAGGAGCTGGATGGGTGTTTCCAGTCAGCACCCATCCAGCTCCTCAGCAGGGCAGACTGATAGGGAGCTGTGAGCCCTTGCTCCTCAGCAGTGTGGGTTTGCAGGGCATATGCCCCTGGGGCAGCCTTCCAGGTGGATTGCCCCAGAGCCCGGCTCCATGGCCTTTGGCAGAGAATTTCAGAATGTTTGGTTTGCATTTCGAATCCAAGTGAAACCAAATTTCTAAATACTAAAATCCATCATGAAATAGAATTACCTTTCTCTGCCCTGCTCCGATTGTGACCTTATCACCTGATGGTGACAATGGAACAGACAGTCCCACAGCTCAAAGGCACCCGTAGAGGCTGAATACAGGGCCAGAGATGTTCCGGCCATCTAACTCGTGGTTTATAGGAGCCCTTCCAAGTGGACTGTAGCTCTTGCCACATTTCATCTCACCCCCGTTGCCCCAGATGCAAGGAACTGAGATTGAAAGCTTTCCCTTTGTTGCATATTGTTCTCTCAGGCCACGGAGAGCGACACCTCCCTCGATGACAGCAGGAGCAGTAGCTCAGAAGGCAGCTTGCAGACCACCCTGGAGGACAGCTTGAACCTTAGCGACTCACCCCAGTGCACCCTGGACCTCCCGGTGGCACTGTGCCCGATGCCAACGGCTGCCACCCAAAGAACCATGGCAGCTCCGCTTTCCCCTGCATCCCGGAGGCGGAACCTGCGGGGCCGTGGGATATTCAGCCTGCAGAACATCAGGCGGCATCAGCGGAGCCACAGCAGCGGAGGGAGCACAAGCCCTGGCTGCACTCATCATGACTCCATGGACCCTTCTGACGAGGAGGGCGCGGGTAGCAGCCTGAGGGGTGGCAACAACAGCGAGCAGTCAGAGACCCTCAGCAGCCTCTCCCTGACATCCCTTTTCTCCCCACCCCCACCGTCCCCAGGCCGAGCGCTTGTGAAGAAGTGCAACAGCACAAGCAGCCTCAATGCCAACCCCTCCTCCCGAGGGCCCACCACCAACGAAGCCAAGCCGTTCTACTCGGTTGACCCCCGGGGGTTCCTCTCCATGCCCTCCTGGGTGACGGACTTCTACAAGGACACCCCCTCGCCAGGTGATGGTGAGGGGTCGGACAGCCCTGATAAACTGGGGACAGCAGACCGCAGCTCCCCACTCCCTTCTGAGCTGGAGCTGGGCAATGGAGTCAGCAAGAGGAACAGATGAGGGTCCCTGGGGTAGGGAGGGGAGCAAGCAGCGTGGGCAAGGGTGCACCTTGTGCTACCATTTCCCGGCAGCAAGTCCAAAGGATTGTGGGAAAAAGAAACACACAAACACAATATATAAATATATATATATATAAATATATATTTAGTAAATACTCTGGTACTGTACCTCCGTGGTGTGAGAGAGCGAAAGCAATATGGCAACATTCCCGCCCACACGCTGGACCGGGAGCACCACCGCAGAGACCACAGGGATGAGGAGGGCACCGCTGGGCTTGGAGGGACTGGGCCCACCAGCCAAACACCTGCCCGGGTGGCAGCCGTTTAGTTATATACATATACATAGAGAGAGAGATTGATTTATTTATTTTTTTTACTGAGCGATTATGACTTCCAGAAAGTGCTAAGCAGGAGGAAGGGTGGAGGGACTTGGGGACATTCTTTTCAAACAGGGAGGGGAAAGGAGATGAGAACCCAAGGAGGGTTTGGTTGTTTTTGAGAATGTCATTCATCATTCATACTTCCATTTTGAAAATTAATGATCCTGGGCTGGCTCCTCAGCCAGTGTAAATCGGCAGAGCTCCATGGAGGTCCTCAGCTGGAGTAAATCAGTATAGCTTTGGTTTCAGTGGAGAAATGCAAGTTGACACCAGCTGAAGATCTGGCCCAGACAGCAGGAAAACCCAAACGGAGGGGGAGTGTTGGAAGTGATTTGAGGTTACTTTGATGAGTATGTGAACGCAGCAGGAATGCTCTGGGAAGGGAGGAGATGGAGGCAACATGGCAACTGCTGAATGTGTTCATTTTATGGTGTGTATTGTTTATTTTATTTTATTTTATTTATTTACTTACTTGTTTGGGATTTGTCTTTTTATTTTATTCCACCCCACCCCAAAAAAAGAAAGAAAGAAAGAAAGCTGCTAAGAAAAGAAACTCAGATGTTCAGGGTTTGTTTCCCTCCACCTTAGGTTCCTGTAATTGTGACAAATTTTATTTTAGAAGCCCAAAGGCGCAAAAAACTATCTATAGAGAATTGGATCTGTTATTTTTTGTATATCTATATCCATGTATACATTACAAGAAAAAGAAACTAGAATTAAAAAAGGCAAAACAAAATAAGCCTCAGTCAGATATTAAGTGCAGTCAGTCTCCAGGCTCAGAGCTGGGGTTTGTGAACCAAACTCTCTTCCCAGTTCCACAGATGTGAATCCACAGTAATGCCACTGAAGTCAATGGGGCTCATTCTGCTCTCACACCGGTGTGACTCTGTTGACATCAGTGGAGTGATCCCTCATTTAAGCATGATCAGAATCCAGCCCAATGGCAGTTGAGGGTGTGGAGGACTTCACAAGATCAGGCTCTGAGGGCAGAATTTGTGTGCGGGCGTGTGTGTGTGTGCAATATCATGTCTATTTGACTCCCTAGTGACAGTTTTGTGTGTGTGTTTCTCACCTTGTTTGTGTTTTGCAAAGGCGTGTGCACTTGTTGTGAGGGAGGTACATGGCTGGTTGCTGATTGGTGTCCATTGATTGTGTGGTATGAAGGCAGATTGGCCCCCAATTCCAGAGGATCTGCTTCAGGATCAAGGTGAAAACAGGAGAATCTGATTCTCTTCTATAACCACTGCAGCAAGCCCCCTGAGACTGTACCACTGTTTCAGGCCGGCTGTGTGGTCAAGCTTTGCTTCACCATTCACCCTCTCTACCAATGAGAGTCCATTTTTAAGAACTCATCTGTTTTGTATCCTTTCCAGATTTATGGGTGGATAGGACAGAAGACAAAGAAATGACCTGAAGAGCTTGAAATAAGTGGGATGCAATCCACAGGCTCACAGGGCTCTGACACGGGTATTTCTGAGAGCAAGAAAGAGTGAGAGAAGGGATGAGGAAAAGAGAGGGAAAGGAGCAGGGGGACAGAGAGAGGGAGGTTCAGAAGACATTGCTTCATCATATTCAGAGGAAAGAATGAATCTCCCACAGGGGTTCCTGTCTAGACATTGTTTCTCTTGGAGGCGAGAGGGCTGGTGCAGCAAACCCCTCTTGGAGGCACCTTCCCCACTGGAATCAGAAGCACTGTGCTGCCTGGTACTATACAGATTTGCTCACCTGGTTTTTGAGCAGCTGCTTCACTCTATAAACTGGGGCTGTGAACGCCAAACGTGTCAAGTGGAACAAAAAACAAGGATAAATTAACTTATGTATTTGATTTATTTGTTGAGAGTAATCTGTGCTTTGTGGAGAGTGCACAACTCTGACTGCAGGCATTCTGGGGAGGACAGGAAAGCCGGATTCCCCACCCCAGCAGGAAGACTGCTGGTCCAGATTAATTAAAGCAATAACAAGGGTTTAAAATGTTTTTGCACTGGTTGTTCCTTGGGTGGGTTCTCCCTGCACATTCGATCACTGGAGCAGAAGAAAAAATAACCATTGTGGCTCTGTATTACCTGGGAAGAAAAATGGTCAATCCATAGTAGATGAAAGACTGAAATTGGCTATTCTAGGTCCAATATTAGATCCAGGCATACTTTGAAATTGGAAACCGGGCTTTACACAACACAGACAGCCTACGCACAGTGTGTCCCCAGTTATTTCAATTGTGGCCTTACAGAGAATGAGACAAGGAGCTGGGAATCTCAGCTGCGCTGGGAGCTGGGTAGAGGGATAAGTATCTTGTCTGACCTAGGAATGGGAGAGGAAGCTGGAATGGGAGTGGTGCCAAATCTCCTCCAATATATGGTCACGTTTGAAACAGGTTTTCCTATTGCTGGGTTAATGTCTGTTTATCAACATGGATGGAAGACGAGTCATGTTCCAGGTAAAGCTCAGCTATGTAATACCATCCCCATGCAGTCCCCAAGAGCAGGGGTGTCATTCTTGTGATGTGGGCCAGTGCTATTCCCGATTCATAGGTCATACAAGGACCCATGACTGTAGAGATCCTAGGCTTTGCTACCTGTTAAGTGGCAGGTAATATTGATTTATAGTACAGCAGAGATCTACACTTTTAAAAACCAATCCCAGCTGCCTGGCATCCCAATGTCCCATGCGAGATTGGTGATAAAAAACAATGTTGGGAGGATGCTTGCTTGTGATGGTCAAGTGACTGACACCAAGAGGTGGTGGTAGTGTGAAATATGTCCTTGTGCTGTCCCCTCTGGAACAGAGAAGGTAATTATGCGCTTGAGACACTGCAACTTTCAGCAGGAGGTCAGGCTGGGAAATCTGATGTCTTTTTCCATATGCAAAGAATATATTTCTGCAGCCAGCATTTAATGGTGGTGCTTCATTTATATTTTGTATGCACACCTGCCTCCACTTCTAGGCGACCTTTTTATATCCTTAAAAGATATAGGTTTGACATCTGAGTTGGGACCTTTCAGAGTACTCCATTTGCACACAGTCTAGCCATGCCTGACAAGTGGCAGATAGGGATACTGCTTGCATCCTTACTGGCTCCCTTCTGAGGGGATTGCCCGGATAAGTACTCAGGTAGATTAGATTGGGCTTGTATCACACAAAGGAGAGTGGGGAGAACAGCTGTTCCTCCGGATCTCCTACCATTCATTCCTCTGCCTCATAAGTACCCCCTGACTTGCTGAGATAAGCATATTCCATGACTTGCCTAGCTCTGTCATGGTTAGGATTCGATTCCTCCTGATGAGCCTGTTTAGGAACTACTGGGAGGTTGGAAAAAACCACCACTCGGTGAACCAGAAAGACATCCCCTCCCAGAATTCTTCCTAAGGCTAAGGGCCAGTTCTGGGGAGACGAGCACAGCCTTCACCAATGGCCCTAGTGGAGCCAAGTCACCAAATCCCCATATCTCTTGTTTCTATAGCGTTCCTTGGGCTCCCATCTATCTTTGAGCTCCTGTTATTTTCCAGATCATGGCCATGTCTGTGATGGTGAGTTCCCTATCACTTGGTCTTCAAAGAGATGGTGAGAGTGGCCCCCAAGAACGGATGCTTTGTCTGCTTCTCCCCAGTCCCACATGGAAGCAACTCACAAGGGAAAAGTTCCCTTATTTTTCTGGAAGCTCAAATTCCCAGACAATTCTCCCCTTCTCTGCTGAGTCACATGGTCTTCCCCACCTCTCCTACTGCGTGAATTGGCATGGCCATGCTCATTCTCCTCCACCTCGTCAAATGGTTTGCACCCTCCACTATACAGCTCATGCAAAAGGCTTCTGGCTTAGGAAAGTGGTTACCATGGAAACAGAGGACTAGGTTATCTTTAGAGAATATTTTGTCTCTCTCTTTTAATTATTTACTAACGGTTTGAAGAAAAAGAAGAAGAAACATTGATTCTTCCCAGAGAGAGGGAGTTGTTAAAACACAGCAGAATTTGTTGTCTTTTCCACCAGGGATTTGTGTACATTCATTTGGATCAGGGCCTGTTCTCCGTATTTGAGAGGGTTCCTTTGGCCTGGTTGATTTAGCGTTTATGGGGAACCCATTTTCCCAGGCTCTCTGGGATAGGGGAGCAGGGGAGGGCAGAGCCCTCACTTCTGTGCTCCTGTGGGAATTTCTGAGCTCTCAGAAGCTGAGGCGGGAGGGAGGAGGCCCATGATGCGTGCGCCCCAGTAACATGAAGGAGGAATCACATGAGCCAGAGGCACTATACAGAGAGGGTTGTCTCCATTCCAGTGTCTCCGTTTGACAACAATTGCCATTATGTAGTGTCAGAGAAGACTGTTGCTTTCCTCCGTACTTGAACAGGAGCTAACTCCTGTAGCTCAGACACCACTGTGTGGTGACTGTTGCTAAGGGCTGATGTTTTAGGTGTATTTACACTGGGAGATGGGGGTGTGACTCTGAGCTCAAAGAGACATATACATACACTCGCTCAACTCCTGGCAGCACACCAAAATTGGAATGTAGCTGCGGCAGGGTGAGCAGCGGGGGCACAAGTTGGCTGCCCTGAGTGTGTGTCTGTCAGAGATGCTAGGTACGTACTCGGGGCGGTTAGCCCATTCTGCCACTCATGCTGGTGCGATTGCTTTCTATTTTTAGCACACTAGCTCATTGAGCTTGCTTGAGCTGGGAATCACCCCCCCACACACAGCCCCAAGTGTAGACATACCCTTTGTGGTGATCGCTGTTCATCCCAGCGCTACCAAAAGGTTTCCACACAAAGGGGAGGCATGATGGCCAAAAAGCCATAGAGGATATTTGAATTAACATACACAGAGACCTAAAAGCCAAAACTGGCAGATTGGGAGGGAACAAAACTGGATCTGGAACAAGCATAAGGGCTCTGTACAGACCCATGTACTATGCACATGGTGTCACATATTCCCTCCAGCTTTACAGTCTTAGGATTACAGCAGTTAGCGATGCCAAAGGCCTATCTGATCATACACTCCATCTCCCAGCCAGCACAGGATTATTCCCTATGAGACAATTATTAGGATTTTTTCCAGTCTGTTTTTCAATATCCCCTAGTCCTGAGGCTTTCCCTGCCTCCCACAGGAAACTATGCCATAGCCTGCTACCATCAGGAAGGGCCTCCCAACATTCAGCTTGACCTTTCCTTTTCTTTATTTCATCCCATTGTTATTAGTTACACCCCTCCCCAACTACCACCATAAATAATTCATCTTCCTACTTGATGTTTAGACTGTTCAAATACTTGTAGACTGTTACTATGTCCCTCTTAAGCTGTTGCTTAGCCAAACTAGATGTATTTGGCTGTTCTAATCTTTCCTTGCCAGCCAGTTCCTCCGGCTCTTTGATCATTTTCTGAGGACTTTTCTTTATAAATCCTTTTCGCTCAATCCTGACTTGAATCCTCCCTAACCATGTTCTGTGTGCATTATCCTAGGTGCAGGGCTGTCAGCCTGAGTGCTAGCTGGCCTCCTCTATGCAGGGAACCCTCTCCTCACCCACTCCAACCTGGGAATGGAGAAAGGCAGAAGTACTTATAATTTCCTCCATGCAGGGGAATGGATCCTCTTTCAGCACTGCTGCTTGACCCAGGGACATGCCATATCCCCCCACCCCCGATGCCTCTCTCCCCTAAATAAAAAAAAAAAGGTAGGCAGTGCCTACTTTGCCTGCCCTGCACCCACCACCACTAGTTTCCTGATGAACTATGAAGAAAAGTTAGACTTGTGGGACAGCAGTGACCAGGATCACCCTTTTGTGGAAAACCTGCACCATAGTGCACTTGTTTTCCCTCCAGTTTTCTGCCCAATTCTCAATAATTTTTTTTAAATCATCATCCTTCAGTTGTTAGCTAATTTTTAAGTTTATTAGCTAATTACTTAAATACTATGGGTCCTACTCCTTTGAGGTGCTGATTGCCATAGATTCCCTCTTAAGTCAATGGGTGATGACTTTTCTGTCCATGGGAAATTGGGTTTTTGATCAAAAGAAATTTCAGCTTTTCATCAAAAACCCAAATGCCTGAAAACTGAACTTTTCTGGGATATGGCCAAAACCAAAATATTTCTGGCAAAAACTGATATATTTCTATTCTGAAATGCCACTGTGGTGTCTCATGGGAATTGTGTTTCAGGGACCTCCTGCTCCCAGTTGCTTCTGTGCATCACCTCCCCAGCAGGACTTCATCTTCCATGAGCCATAGCAGCCCCTCATCAAGAGAGGAGGCCATGATGCATCATGGGTGATGTATTCCAATTAGGGATCCCAGGCTTTAGACGTGAATGGGAGCATGAGGCACCCAAACTACAAATCCCATGAGGCACCACATCAGCATTTCAGAATCATAGTATATCAGGTTTTTGCCAAAATATTTCAGATTTAGATGTTTTACCAAAAACGCAACATTTTCTGAGGAAAAATGTCAATGAAAACCAAATTATTTTTTACTTTTTTTGTCAAAGTGTTCCACAGAAGGAAAACCTCCATTTTCCAGCCATCTGTTATGTTCAAGGTGTAGAGAAGTGCTTAGCATTTTGCACAGGCAGGCCCCTTGGATGCATGCCATCCAGCTCAGGTGATTTGCATATGTTCAGATATTCCAGATATGCCCTTCCCCAGTCGTTATTAATAGATGTTTTACAGGATCTGCCTTACTTCTCAATTGCTCAACATTATTTATGTTTCTGGCTAAAGACAGGTTTTAGACTGGAACTTGGCATCTCAGCCATTAGTGAATGATCATTAATTTCCTTCATCTCATTTATTAATGAACTAGTTCTTCACTAGCACTTTTCCTTCCCCATTGCTAAAAGCCTTTCTTATTCCTCCTAAGCTGTGGCTATGGTTTGAAAAATGATTGTAGAATATGGCATTGTAGGGGTCAGTGTTTATTGCTTTCAAATTGCTTCCAGATCCAAAGTGCTCAGTTTACAGCTAAAATGATGCTTTTTCCTAAAGGCCAACACCACAGACTCCACCAGGGTGCAGATTGGAGAAAGCCAAGCTGGCCTCTCTCTCCAGCAGTAGCAGCAATGAAGATTCTACAGGCAGAATTCTGCCCTTGCTTATGCCTTCACTGGGGTTGCACAGAAGTAACCAAGGGCAGGATTTGGCCCTGCAATTGCCTGCAAGGTGCTTTGCATATTCTCTGAGATGTGGAGCACCCTGGGCTCCCATTGACTTCTGTAGGAACTGAGGGGACTCAGCACCTCACCGGATCAAGGCCTTTTAGGTCATTGCCAAGTAAGCCACAACAGACTCCAGCTCACTTACCCCATCAGCTCCCAACTGTACTGGGTCTGCTGGGCCACAAGGAATACTAATCTGTACCATCTCATTTTTAGTCACTAAAGTCAGCAGTTCTGTGCCAGGGAGCAGACCTGTAGGATAAGACAGGATCATTTTCACATGATCACTTTTGTGACTACAAGAGCACTCCAACACCTTTGGCTCACACTATCTTAGCTGCTCTTAGTATTTTCCCTCCAACTCTCAAGTGATTCTGTATTCTTGTTTAGTTACGTCCTCCCGTTTCTGTGTCAGTGCAGGCTTTCCTACCCTCAGGTCTGAGAGCATTCCTTTGTGAAACCACACTGGCCTCTATGTCAGTTCTACCCTAGCAGAGTATTCTCCTCTAGCTGAAATCATCTCACTGTGAGTCACCAGCGGTACCTCCAGTGGCCACATTGGAGTGTTCCCTGCTTTGAGAGTCCCCCCGATGTAGGTCTGGCACCTTATAGAGCCTGGAAGAGTGTCCCCAGGAAGGCGGATGGCTAGTACCCAGTATAGACAAATGTACCAGTCACCTCTTGATCTGTAAGAAGTACAAACCTGTGCTCAGCTCCCAGTCAGGTTAAACTAGCCATTGTGCTCTGGGCAATCTAGTAAACATTCAGAAATAAACTAGGCGGAGACTTTACTGATGACACAGTGAAGCATCTTTTAATCCAAGCTTTTGTTCTTGAATCATAACGCGTATTCAGAGAGGTACCAATCCACACATGCCCAGGATAAGCACCGGCACCTGGGACCACGTCACACACCCCAGGATAAACATCAAGGACCGGTACTGCCCCACAGGCCTCTGGTATAAGCACCAGGGACCTGTACCACCCCACACATATACAGGATAAACCTAGGACTAGGAACTGTTGATTCCCCCCCCCCCCCGCCGCCTTACAAATACCTCTTAGGTTTTAAAAAAAAACAACAATAATTAAACAAATCCAGTCAACCTCATTTCGTCTCCAAGTGTCTCCTCCCAAAACCTGTTGTTTTATCTTCTCCTCAAATCCCTTTCTGCCACCTCCCTTGCTGAGCTGTGTAAGGGGTTTTGTTTCAAGCATTCCATCTTAGGCCACATACAGAAATGCTCCACGCAGTCTGTGCAATGATAGGTGTGTCTAACCGTGGGCCAAGGGTGACAGGAAGTTGTGTGCAGGTGTGGGAAGAGGATTCCCTGTGCCATGGCGAATCCCAGTCCTCTTTCCCCACCCCATACACTCCTCTCCCTCTTTTAATGATGAACTCCCAGTCAAATGTGCAGTTTAGATCATGCAAGAGGATTTTAAGCCTAGCTGTCAATGGTTAGTAGCTACTGTTATATTTAGTCCGGGATGGGGGGAGAAAATAACCCAACGACCAACAGTATTGTATTGAATGTTTTTTAAAAGGCTGTTTTTGAAATACATTGGGATCTGGCTGACATTAATTGCTTCCTCTCTTGTGTCTGCCGTGGTGGGCAAGGAGGGGAGTGGAAGGTTATAATGGATTCCACTCTACTGGACCTTTTTCATAGATGTATGTAGGCAACAAGCAGCCCAGCTTGTGTATGCGGGAAATTGCTCACTGTAATCTCTTAATGGAACAGGTACCGACAGTGAACCACACCCAACTGGGGTCATGGAAGCTCAAGGTTTTGCTTGGAGGGTGGGGGGAAAGCAGGACGCCAGGGCTGTTTGGTGACCCTTCCTGCCTGAAGACAGTAGAATGCAGTTCCTGCTAGAACCTGCCAACGCTACTCCCGGAGCGGCCAGTAGAGGTCACACAAGAGCAATGCAGACTGCTGGGCGGAGCTCTCTAGAGCGAGCCAACGCTGCAGCTGGATCAGCATAGGTCTCGACTCTGATGGCACTACGGTGAGTTATACCGGCTAAGGATCAAGCCCTTCATCTTCACAGTGCTACCAACCTGTCGGCCCAGATGTGAGAGCCCCCCCCCCCCATCAGCTCGCTTGCTTGCTGAATCCACATAAGGCCACTGGCGTACACGGCTGGGCTATTATAAAGTATTGGGTGTCCTTTTAAATCCCAAGAACAGAGTTTGTGTCACTAGACGCTTGGTCGTGCTCCAGTGACCAGGGGCCGAATTCAGCAGCATTCTGTAAATGAACCCTCCCTTATACTATAACTTATACTAACTTAGGGCATGTCTACACTGGAGCAGGAAGACAGACCTGGGAAGTGTAGCCACAACGGTATGAGCCGTGGACGGGACGAGCCACCTGAGCATGTACCTATGATCTTGGCCTGGCACACACTTGGGGCAGTTAGCCCCTCCCACTATAGCAGATATACTATTTTTAGCATGCTAGCAAGGGCAGAGCTAGTGAGGGTATGTCTGCTTGAGCTGGATTTAACCTTCCAGCTGAGCCTCCCTGGTACCTTCTTTATTAATGGAATCTCAGTGGGTGTAACCTCCACCCCAAGGCTCTGGATGAAGGTGTAAGTGGCTGTAAGTTAAAGTGATCCCTCTCTTTACGCTTTCTTCTTGCCCCAGATCTCCCCTCACTTGCAGTTACTCCTGAATGCCACCCGCATAGCTGAGAGCAAAATCATGTCCTTAGTGTGCAAGTGACACCAACTCTTCCAGACCCTGCTCAGCAATGCCTAGCGTGGGTGTGATAGTTCTAAGGAAGCCTGGTTCTGCTCACACTGGTGTAAATCCAGAATACCACCATGGATGTCCATGGAGATACACTAGTGCAAGTGGGAGCAGAATCAAGCCCAAGCAGTCTAAAGGCGTGTCTACACAGCTGGTGGAAGTGAGCTTCCCACCCCAGATCAAGAGACTCAGGCTAGCAGGGCTTGTGCTAGTGCTCCAAAAATAGCTGTGTACACAGCGCTCTGATATTGCAGCTTGGGCCCTGACGCTTGAGGGGGTAGGATTTAGGCTTCAGAGCCCGAGCGCCACTCTGAGTTGCACTGTCAGAGTGTTGGCCACACCGCTGTTTTTAGTGCACTAGCTCACTCCTGCAGGCTGTGTAGACATACCTTAACTAAGCCTACAGAACAGGAGTCTAAATCAGTGTTGCAGGATTAAGGAACTCTGGCTGAAAATGAGTTGCTTCCCACTCTCCAGCAGACAGTCTAAGGGAGAGTAGCAGCAGTAGTAGCAGCTACCTTCTGCCGGGTTGAATTCCTTAGGGCAGAGAGGGCTAGCTGGTGCAGGGAAATGTAATTGACCCTGACCCCACTGCAGCTGCGAGCAAATCTGGACTGAAGTTTATCATGTTTCTGAGCATTGGTACCACAGCGATCTGGGTGTGAACGAGAGCTAGCCACAACAGCACGAAGGAAATAAGAAAGCCCCAACTCTGAATCTCCAAAAGCTGTTCTGAGACCCAGTTAACATGTTAGGGTTTTGCTTTTAAGGCTAAGCTCATGAACATTTCCTTCTAAGACAAGGAACCGCTGCAGAAAATTAACTTATTTCTAGCATGGCTGAAACCAGGAAGTCAAATGAATGTTCTTATGACCTTTCCAGCCTCCGTGGCCAAACCGGCTATATCTGGAGCATTCAGATGCGGCTACAAACCAAACCTTTTACCCAGGCCTAGTCAGCATAATGCTTGAAACAGCTGGCACATGCATCTCAGCTAGCCCAGACTCTGGTTCTGCATAAGGCTACCCAGTGGCAGCCTAGTCCAATGCATCCTGGCCTGCTTGGTAAATGACCATTATTTGTGCCTGGATGAACACAATGTTTTAATGTTTAATTGTGCACAACAAGGCAAAAGTACCGTTCAGTTACCAAAGAGGAAGAGGATTGTAGGAGATTTGCACTAATTATGGAGGAAGCTAGTTAAAGGTCCAGAGGAGGCCAGGATCTGAATCTGGCCTGTGTGACCCAGCCAGTCTACCCCTCATGACACCCTCCAGGCACAGATTTCCTCCCTTCAGTCTAGCTCTACTTGCTGCGGCATTTTGCTGCTCTGTAGCTACTGTGGGAATCAGCACAGCGGCTAATGTGGCACTTCTGGCACTTGGGAGAGGATTGATCACAAGTGACTGAGTAAATCTGCTCCAGTAAAAGTCCAGAGATGGAAAACTGAAGCAGGCTCGCAGCACCTCCCCCCCCCTCCCCCACCAGATTACTGCTGGCAACACCCTCTCCCCCTTAAGGGACATGGCCCAGAGATGGAGGAAGCCCATGTGCTGTTCTAATGCATTAATATTCCAAGTACTCAGGTAGGGCAGGAAAGGTGCACACTCATTGCTTTGTTAGTTGGTTTGCATTCACGATGATGCAATGGTGTCATTTTCACACTAATGCTAATTTTATGCTTTACTGACTTCAGAGTTGCCTTCATTTATCTCATTCAGCTCAGCAGTTAAAGGGCCGGTCTCCCATATTAAGGAGTCTGAACTATATGTGGCTGCCATATGTGTGAATTAAGCGGTGTGTGCAAGAGAGAGCAAATTAACGTTTGTCCATCAGGCTCTGTAAGAGCCTGTGCTAGTATGAGAATAAATCTATGTAAATGAGTGGGGTATAAGAGACTGTACTTGACTGCAAGAGCAGCATTGGCTGTGATAGGGCATTGGACCAGCTTTCACCTTGGGCTTCTACTCTCAGCCCTAACACTGACCTGCCACATAATCTTGTGCAAGTCATTTAAATTAACCTCCCTGGGCCTGATTTCCAGTCTGTATAGTGTAAAATACTTACCTTTCTGTGTAAAGTGCTTTGAGAGCTACAGCTCTCTATGTGTGCTAACTAGTGCCATCTTGTGTATGTGTAAATGCATATGTGATTGTGTATCTGCATGGATGTGTGTATCTGCCAGTCATTATGGGCCACGTTTTCAGAAGAGCTCAGCCCCCATGAGTGGGATTTTCAAAAGCACTGAAGTGAGTCAGGAGCACAAGTCTCCCTGAAAGTCCCTGGGATTTGGGCACCTAAATCACTTAGGATTTTGAAAAATTCACCCTAAACTGAGTGGCCAGATTTTCAGCAGCCTGGTGCCCTGGGGCTGCTGAGTTCTTTTGAAATGCTGCCCGATGTGTGTCAGAGTCTGCTATGCAAGTGTCTGAGCATGTGCATATGTATGCTATGACTGCATGCATGAGGGCACGCGTGCTGATCCAGTCGTGTGAGAGGGTGAGGCGATGCGTGAATGTGCTTGAAAACATGTACATGTGTGAATGGCGGTGCAGTGAGTCAGTGACACGGTTTGCCTAATGCCCTCGCTCATAAAGCTTGTGCTGCAAGATGTGAGCCCAGATCCCCTCTGAGTCTCCAGCAGGCTTACACATCCCTCCTAATGGGAACAAGAGACCAGTCACTCCAATCCTCACCACTTTGATTTATCTCAGTGTGATTTAATGTCCCTATTTGCATGGAAGGAACCATTCCGCCTCTCCTCACCAGCGCTGCTATAACTCTCTCTGCCTGTCACTCAGCTCCTTCAGGGACAGCAGACTGGTAATGAAGCTACACTGGAGTGACAGCCGCTAACACAATTAAAACTACATGGAAAACCAAGGGCAGAGGGGAGGGAAATGAGAGTTCAAAGGAATAAGCAACAACTTCTCTCTCCACTCCGGTGTGTGCATGTGGGGGATGCCAGAGGCAATGAGCACATATGCTCTATGTCAGCAATTTTACCAGCAAACCTTCAGGAGCCAGCAAAAGAACATAAGGTGTTTTGGGGGCAGGGAAAGGCTGCCCAGCCCATCACTTTAGCACCTTCTTGGATCTATCTGAATTTTCCTTCCTGCTCTTTCCGGCAGGCCCCTCTAGCCCCTCCTCCCCTGTCCCAGAAACCAGCCGTTCTCTTGAACTCTTCTAGTCTGCCTCAGTTTGTTGATCTTCTCTCCGGCTTTAGTTCCATTGCTGGCCCCTTTTTAATGAGATGGGAACTGCTGAAGGTCCGAGTTTGCGCCGGATTTCTTCATTTGGAGACTGGCCCCATCATGTTTATGAACCGCTCACCAATGTGAAAAATCCCTCTGAGCCAATGCAGGGCCTTCCCTGACTCTGAATGCCTGGGTGGGGCACTGGCCTTTTATCCAGTGAGAACAAGCCCAGTTCCCTTCCCCTTTTCCCATGCCTCAGAGCCTTCCCACCTGCTCTAATCTTTGCTACCCTCTGCTGTGCCCTCTCCAGGGTAGGGATGAGGCCAGCACACTCTCCACAGAGGCCTTGATTCAGGGCCAGGGCTTAATCCTTTTATGCTGCTTCAGAGCCCCTAGGCACCACCCCCTCACTGTGACTACACTTTCCCTCCCCTGGGAGCCCTGGCATAAGAGTGTGCCCTGAGGCCGGAGGGGGTGTGGCCAAAGCATTGGCACAGCTCTATGGGAAGCCGCAGGCAGCAGCTGTAAGTTAGAGCAGCTCCTGGGGTCCCCAGAGCAGCCCAGAATTCAGGAGGCACAAAGGGGTGCACAGCCATATATGGCCCTCTCCCCCTTCCCTGGGCTGCACCTCCCACACTGCAAAGCTCACAGGGTTCCACTCAGAATCTGGGCCAGTATCCCCAGATGGAGTCAAAAAATACCACAGTATTATCCAAGGCTTGAGCTCTTCCCTTTGGGACAGTTACCAGTGACAGAGGCCCAATGGGGGCTAACAAGACCCGTACATACTAAGAGTATCACCAAGGCATAAGACTCTTCTAGACGCAATTAGTAAAGAATTAAAGGAGGGTAATTTAATGAATGCCAATCAACATGGGTTTATGGAAAATAGATCCTGTAAAACTAATGATATCTACTTTTTGGATGAGATTACAAGTTTGGTTGATACAGGTAACAGTGTTGATGTAATATACTTAGACTTTGACTTTGTACCATATGGCATTTTGATTAAACAGCTAGAACTAAAAGCTGGCTAACTGGTAGGTCTCAAAATGTAACTGTAAACAGAGAATCATCATCAGATGGGTGTATTGCTAGGGGTTCCCGCAGGGATCAGTTCTTGGCTCTATGCTATTTAACATTTTTAATCAATCACCTGGAAGAAAATCCAAACTCATCACTGGCAAAGTTTTCAGCTGACAACAAAAACTGGGGCAGTGGCAAATAATGGAGAGGACAGGTCACCAATCTGGAGTGATCTGGATTGCTTGGTAAGTTGGGCACAAGCAAACAATAAGCATTTTAATATGGCTAAATGTAAATGTGTACATCTAGGACCAAAGAATGTAGGCCATACTTGGACTTTGGGGTGGGGGGACTCTATAATGGGAAGAACAGTGACCCTGAAAAAGATTTTGGAGTGATGGTGGATACATGAGCTCCCAGTGAGAGGTGCTGTCCATAAATTACCTAATACTGGGGGTCCTTATTTTTGCTTGTTTGTTTCAGTGTTACAAGAGGTGCGTGGGTCTTGAAAAATCACCAAAAAATGAGTTATGTAATTTATGGACAGCCCCTGACACCATGGCCAAAAGGGCTAATGCAATCCTTGGATGCATAATCTGCAGAATCTCATGTAGCAGTTGAGAAGTTATTTCACCCTTTCTCTGTATTTGTCACGGATTTGACTGCTGCTGGAATACTGTGTTCAGTTCTGTTGTCTACAGTTCAAGAAGGATGTTGCTAGATGGGGAGAGGGTTCAGAGAAGAGCCATGAGAACGATTAAAGGATTAGAAAACCTGCCTTATATACTAGTAGATTCAGGGAGCTCCATTTATTTAGCTTAACAAAGAGAAGGTTAGGGGGTGACTTGATTACAGCCTATAAGTACTTACATGGAGAACAGATATTTAATAACAGGCTGTTCAATCTAGAAGAGAAAAGTAGAACATGATCCAGTGCCTGGATATTGAAGCTAGACAAATTCTGACTAGAAGTGAGGAGTAACTTTTTAATGGTGACAGTACAATTTACCAAGGGTTGTGGTGGATTCTCCATCACTAGCAATTTTAAATCAAGACTGGACATATTTCTGAAAGATCTGCACTAGAAATTATTTGGGGAAGTTCTCTGGCCTGTGCGAGACAGGAGGTCAGACTAGATGATCACAGTGGTCCCTTTTGGCCTTGGAATCGATGAAGCTCAGCACTCAATCTCAAATCTCACTTGGCCAAGTTGACCCACTTAATGCTTCTGAATACAGTACCTCACTGATCTCCACATTGCTCTCCTTCCAGGCCGTCACCCCCTCTCCCACTTTGAAAGGAGCAGGTCTAGATGAGCCTGTAGTGTGTGACCGCTTTCAACCAGTCTAGGCTGGGAGGCAGGGGGAGCATTTGCAGGGAAAGGGGATTCAGTCTTCTGGCTAGAATGTAAATAGGCTTGAGCACAGTTGGGATCACCTAACCTCTCTCCCCCTGCCCCAGAGAACAGCTCCCGCTCATTCAGTGTTTTCCCCAGGAATTGAAATTGGGGGTGGTGGTGTCAAATGTACTGGGGGGGGGGCAGGACCAGTGAGGGGTGAGACTGTGAGGGTGAAGGTAGGCTCTATGGCACCATAGTAAAAACTGAAAAATGTTTCATTACCATTTTATTAGATTTAACTCATGTTTTAAAATCATCACAAAAATTAAACTTGGCTACTCAAGCCTTCTGTGAAGCACTACATCTACATCCTTCTTGGTTTCTTGTTATAATTTTGCACAACTCTGTTAATGAACTTCTTGAATGCAATGCGTTCATCTTTGGTGGCTTCTCGTGTGTCTGGTACTTACATTCCTTCAATTGATATGCTCATTAGATCATTCACATGATCAGGCAGAAGGCAGCTTCTTTCAGAACACAAAATTCTATTCAGTGATGAAAAAGAACGCTCAACTGTAGCTGTTGTGACTGGGAGTAGGAAGAGATGAATTCCTACTTCTTTCATCCCAGGAAACATAGCACAAAGATTGGGTCGAACCACTATTGATAATAAAAAAGTTGAAGTTAAATCTTCATTCATTCATTCATTGTGTGATATTCCACTCTGTGTTCAAATTCTCTATTCTGTCCTGAGCACATGGCAGCCCTGTTGCCTCACTCCACTCAACTGTCAGTGTTTTATGGGACAGGGATCTGTAAAAGCTACGTAGAGGTTGAGTAGAATCTATAAGTCGCTGTTGTAGATTTTTAAGAATCAAGTCTGTGTACTTTTTCAGTTGTCTTAACAAACACTTCTTGTCCTCTTCACTTAAGGATTCAATATAAATGCTTTCATTAGTCAACTTCTGGACTGAAGTCTTTGCTTCTTCCAGTACTTTTTCAATGGATAGCTCTCTGATTGATCCAAATGTAGCTTCTATTGCTGGACAAAGATCTACTACTGTTGTAGCAGATGCCTGGATGGCATTGTTTAATGACCCAAGTGGTTTCAACAGTAGACTTACAAGAGAGAGAATGGCAATAGTCTTCTCTGAACATAGTAGCAAAAGTAATCCACCAACCTCACTACTTAGATCCATCCCATCTTGGTAAATACTTTCCAAAGTCAGTAATAATGGCTGGAGTAATTTTAAGACAACAGCCAAGGATCACTCATAAGAAAGCCAGAGGGTTTTCCCTGGTTGGACTAATTTGAACTTCAGTCCTAGTGTGTCTTCTATATTTTCCAAGATATTCAGTCTTTTTGGACTCTTGCTGAAAAAAAAAACTATAATGAAGACATTAAATTTATAGCTTTTTAATGTCTTTTGAAGAGTCTGCATCTCATACTAGCACTAGTTTGCCTAGATGGCCTCCGCAGTGTGTATAGGAGAGATTAAGATTACACTTTTCTCTGAGCAAAGCTTGTACTCCACCATGTCTTCCAGAGAAGTTTGCAGCTCCATCAAATGCACAAGCAGCCGTCTGTTTGGGGTCCAATTGACAAGCATTTAACTCTTCTAAGCTGTGGGTTGTCACAGATGCAGCTGATGTGTCTTCTATAACTTGAACATCTAGAAATGCATCTATTGGCCTACCACGGACATCAAGATAATATACACAATGACTTAATACTTGATGCCCATTTGCATCAGTGCATTCATCAGCCATGTATGCAAATTTTTTTTGTGGTGAGAGAGTTCTTCACTTTTTCAACTGTTGAGTCTTTCACTGTTGCATCACATGCTTCTAGTCAGTCAGTTGAGTTTCTTGCAGAAAGATAGTGAGCATTTGCTGGTCTTGTTAAGAACCAGTGTTCAACTTCAGCATAAACAAGGATGACAATGCACTTAACATTGGCCTCCAGTTTGTAGTGTGTGGTATCTCTTGCTTAAATAGAAAGTATGATGCCACAGCCATGTATGTTCGCATGAACTGTGTTGTGTCTCTAGCATTCTTAACAGCCTCATTAACACTCACCGGTGTTGTCCTTGGTCAGTGGAGACTCCGAGTTCAGAAGTGCTTTCACATGAGTTCACCTCCCAGGTTGGGGGCAAGAAAGTATCTTGCTCATTTCTCCAGCTGCTCACTGTTCATTCTGGCTACTGTTGTTCATTCTGCCACTGTTCACCCCACTGCTCTGTTTCCACTGTGATCTCTGCTAGTTGATCTCTTGAGGTTCCACCCAGCTCTCAGTGATTTCAGCTGAGCTCTCAATGGGGGAACCTCACTGCTAGTGCAGACTGGGCCGTCTCTTCCACAGAAACACTGTCCCACAGCAGGTCTAAGCACTTAGACCTGATTTCAGCTGTAGTGGTCACTTAACAAGACAAAAGACTCTCTATGGAGCCTAATCAGCTCTGTCTTTAAACAGTGGAGAGGGGCAGGTCAAATAGTACTTGTGACTCAGGCAGACCATCAAGCAAAACACCTGTCCCCACCCTCTCTCTTGATGCCCTCAATGAGCACAGGTTAAGTACAGTTCTACTGCCCTTTACTCATACAATAAGAATAACAACATTTCATCCCCCTCCCGCGCATTCAAGTGATTTGTAATCCAACCCCAGCCAAAATCTATCACTTGGGCAACACAGCTGTTGTTTGCTGGATACCTAGGTAGATGAGGTGTGAATGTAAATACAATCTGGTCCTGAAGTCTTTCCTCCCAGCTCATCACTAGCTGTCAGGGAGAGCTCATTTAGACTTCGCTTACAAATCATCATTTGAAATTATTAGATTGGCCAACATCACCGAAATGAATGCACTGACATTGTCATAAAAACCAACAGAAGCTAGTCTATGTTCATACTTTTCAAATCTATTATACTTTTTCAGATACATGTATTTTATCATACACTGTATATGCTTTTAAAGTGTGTATTAATGTTTCAATTTCAATTCAAATTTCCAAACAATCACTAAACTGGCAACACTGCATGTAACTAGTTCACAAACCTATGGGGGGAGGGGAGGGGAGTGTGAGGAAATCCCTGCACTCATTAAGAGTTAGATCAAGAATTAGATAGAAGGGAAAGCTGCACTTTAATCACTAGACCTTTCCCTCTGTGGCTTACAGCTCAGCTGATGCTATAGCTGTCCTTCTCCTTTTGCAGCCTGGCTGCTGAGAGGTCAATGAAGATGTGAGGAGCAGGAAAACCACTGGGGACAACAGTTCTGGTTTACAACAGAAATCTCTCTCTCTTTCTCCTCACTGCCTCTGTCTCTCTCTCTTCTCTTCTCCCACTGGGCCAGACTGCGCCTTCAGGCACAGCCGGACAAGCCTGGCAAAGCCTCTCTTCCCTGGAGTCCTATCACTGCTCCCCCTCCTCGTCTCTTCTGCTGGTAGAAGAGAGAAATCTTCCTAAGGAGCCTTTGTTTGTACACCCTGACCAGGACTTTGGAACAATCACAGGTCCCTAAAGAACCTATCGTTAAGGAGTCATGATAGCTTTAACCAGAGTATTATGGGATGGCATGATGTTCCACCCCCTCCCTTACTTTCTGTTTTAGAAAACTTTTAATGGGGGTAGGGGTTGTTTCTCACTGCCTTGACCTACTCAGTTGTGATTCAGTTAAATAAAACAGCAGGTGCCCAGCCTGCAGCCCTCTGAGTAGATGTAGTTTTGTTGCACCGACTGGTCCCTTTACAGAAGAACCCACTGCCAGTTTTACCCCGAGCCTGGTGCCAGCCAGGCCAGGATTTGTGAGTTGGTTCCTAGCTGTATAAACACTCATAGAGCTCAAACTGCTAGTGCTCACTAGTGCATCTCAGAGCTTCTATTTGCAGAGCTTCTCATTAACTGAGGCAGGAAGGGCTCAGGGTGAAAGCCTAGGGAGGGTAGCTGGAGGGCTGGACAACACAGAGGTTTTGCAGCCACCCAGATGAGACCCAGCTGAAAATTCTTAGAAAGGAAGAGAGGTATCAGAGGCAATGAGTAGCCCCTGCTGATTGGACAGAAGAAGGAGTTTTATGGTGGAAAAGGCAAGAGAGTTGAGGAGTAAGGAAAGGGCGTATCAGAGGAGAGTGGCTGGCTAGGTAAAGCTTGTCTGTTGTTGCTGATCTTTTGTAGGCTAGTATGGTTCTTGGAATAGGGCTGTTGCCTGAACAGCATTACTCTGAGAGCAGCTCAGAGATAAGATGTGCCCCATCTAAAAACCTCAAGCTCTGCTGTGAACAATTTCTACCAACTAAGCCAGGGCACCTGTCCTTGTGGTCAACCACTTCTAGAAGTATTAAACCTCCTGCCAGCATGCTGGGAGATAGCTTCAGTACAAACTCAGAGGCTGCACAATGTTTCCTGGGGCTTGTTTCCACATACATCCAGTGGAGATAGTAACAGTGGCTCCAAAGTTTAGCTCTGCCCCCTCAGTTATGGTTTTTAGGTTTGGAAGGTGTTAGGGGAGGGGGGAAGTGGGTGACACCCGAGTATACATCAGCTTTAGGAAACACAGCAGAAACTCATGTCCTCTAGCCAACTTTTTGCTGTTGCTGCTTTACTCCACGCACTCTTCACTGGAACAAAGCTGGCCTTCATCTGCCCTTTCATGAGGTGATTTCATTTGAGACCTAACTTAATCTTTGCATCCTCGTCTCCCCATTAATTACAGGATTAAAAGAAAGCTGCACCAATGTGACTTTGAGCCTTAAAATATTTTTTTTTAAAAGAAAGGAAATAAATCATGAGTCAGCAGCATTTTTTATTTAGATCTGAATTCCAAACATTGGAATGTTGAGTATTAATGTATGTCTGATTATGCAAAACCTCCATTATGTCTGTAATGAACATTACATTCTGCCACTGAGGCTATATTCAGTAATGGCATATATCTTTCTTTTGTTTTTTTAGATGCACGATTGAAAGTTATGGTTGCTATGGCAATAAGACTGTTACCAGAGGAGGGAGCTAAAGGTAAGTGTGTGTGTGTGTGCGCGCACGCACTGGGGGAGGGATGGGTTTGCTGGCTGCTGGTCATGATTCCCCAGTGTTGCTTTCTCTCCTTTCCACCTACTGAGGTACACTGTGAGTCTCCACCCCTAGGACTGAAATGTGTAGTGCACACCCAGCTACTTTATTTTCTAAGTCAATCTAGTATTGAGATTGTCAGCTGCCCTTGGAGACTGAACTCCTCTATTATTCACAAATGGGTAAAGTATGGGCAGCGGGTATAAGAGCTTCCCAGACGCTGCCTGTCTGGGCAAGACAGAAGGTCAGTTTCTGTGGCCCACTGGATCTTGGTCTGTCTGCTCAGACTGCCACAGGAACCAATCAGTGCCAATTCCAGTAATGTTTTTTGTGACATGGGCACCTGTCCCGCTGGGAACTGGCCTGAGAGACCCCTCAGCTGCTGTCTCACCGGTCGCTGAACAGCATTCAAAACTTCCAGCCACTACCAGCCTAGAGGTTGGAACTGGTGACCTAAGGCACAGGGGAAGGACCCCAGCTTCCCAGTCACTCAGTCCCCTTCTCCAGTTTTTGCTTTTGGTTTGGAGCACTTGCCCCCTCAAGGAACTGGAGAAAGCCCTAGATTCCTAGAAACTGTCTCTGCTGGTGAAGTCTTCCAGGGTTTGTCTATACAGGGGTAAAAGTTCCATGGCATGGCCACAGCTGGTCCAAGTCAGCTGATTCAGGGCTTAGCCAATCTTCAGGGTCTTGCAGGTTGTTCCCATTAGGAGGAGAAATCAATGATGGAGTCAGGTATGTCTTTGATGTGATCCTATTTATTTAAGAAGAATGCACACAAGTCTTGTTTCCGGGAACACAGCAAGAATCAAACAGAAGAGTTTCCTTGCTTATCATTTCAAGTCTCTTTTTCCAGCCAAAAAGCTGTTTGAGTTTTCTCTCAGGGTCCTGCTACAAGTACTTCTCTGCCTGTCCTTGGCTTTCTGCTGTCTTCTCTGCCTGCTTCTGTGGTGTTTCTGGCTGCATCTACACCCTGTTGTGTGCATGCTGCACACACAAGTGAACACACACAGCTCCACCAAAACAGTACCCAACCCAACCCTCTGCATTTGCTACTAGCCCCCGGCGAAACTCCTCCGTTTGAGTAGCTCAGCTCCTGACCGGCCTTGCATGGGGCTGGCATTCTGGGCAGTGTGTCTTTGTGGTCCAGTTATCTTACTCCAAAAGCAGCTTCATTGCTTCTTACATTTATCCCGAATGAAGAGCGGCTCTTACATCCACCAGCAACAATGAGATTTCGCCCAACCCCCAATGTGCTAACATTTTGCACCTATGTAGAACCCCAGGCCAGGTTCTGAGCTCAGTGGCTCAGGGCCAGTTGAGTTGCTCTGGATTTACCCCAGTGTAGCTGTGGTTAGAATCAAGCACTCAGTCGCTTCTTCCTTTTTATTTAATTTTTTGGTGCAAATTTTCCTCAGGAGATCTCGTCGCTAATTCATTTTGTATCCTTCTTTGGTTAAAAATAGCCGCAAGTGTTTTGAAAGGGCGTCTCTCTCTCTGTCCTCCCCTGTCACATTTCATGTGATTTCCCGAGCTTGCTCCTTGCCTGCATGCAGCTCATGGAAGGAGAAGCTGCTTTAATGTGAGCGGACCTTCCCCTCTCATGGGGAGGGGGAAGGGCGGGATAAATGACTGGGCTTGCAGGGGTACTGCCATCCACGCTTCCCTCTCCTCTCCTCTCAAGGAAGGCCTTTCAAAACCACCCGCAGTTAGACCACTGCCCCTCAGAAGGGCCCCCCTTCCATCAGTCGCCACCGAAAACTGGTTTGCTCACCAGTGATTTCAGATCCAGGGGGAAATCAGGGGAACTGCAGATCCTGCAGCTGTGGTGACTGGAGAGCAGGCAGAATTGCTTGTTAGTTTTAAGGTAGGAGTTTGGGGGCGGGGGTGGGGAAGCAGGGTTACACTTGATGCCTGCATGCTTTTCTCAGCGGAGCTGCGGCTATAGTCTAATTAGAGAGAGGAAGTCCTTGGGGATGATGATCTTTAAGGCTAAAAGCCAGAGAATGCCGCAAAACAGAGCGGCCTCATCACCTGCTCAATCCAGTCATTATTTGGCCTTCCCCTTTTAGATGTTAAATATAATCCAAGCAGTGAAAGACAGAACAAACCTGCCAGATCATTCTCCCACTTCAGCCAGTGCAGTGCGGTTCTCTGAAATATATTCTCGGGTTGCCTTATCCAGCCAGTAGGGCCCAAGCAATGTGGGTTTCCTCATTTCCCTTGGGGATGATTCCCAGCGTTACCAAGTGTGCCTGACCTCTAGCCTACATTTCTTTTTGCTTAATTTCATCCCAGCACTCCCAGTTACGGCCCCTCAGACCCCTCTGAGAAATTCCTCCCCTTTGTAGCCTCTTATTCCTCCTCACTATAGCAGGTTTTGCAAACTACTGCATAGATTTTTATTTCTTTCTCCTGATGGGGCCAGGAAAGCTGGATTGGTTTTACCTCCGAGAAGCCCCTGCTTTGAATTTCTCACTTTACCCCCTTTCTTGCTTATCGGGTGGTCATCAGTCTCTTCCACGATAGCTTAATCCAGGCCAGGATTTAAGGAAATCCTGTGTTGTGACATTGGGAAGTGCAAGTTGTGTTGGTTACTCTGGGAGCAAGAAAACCTGAGAGAACTAGAGGTTGTGCCCATGTCCAGAAGCCTCGGTAAAAAATTGCCCTTCCAGCTCATGACACCTGAGTCCTGTCTCTTGTCCCCCATGGAGCATTAGACTGATGATGGCTTCAACATTGTATCTGAGGAGAGCTTCTCTCGGGAGATCCTTCTCTCGTGGTTTCTGAGGTGGCTAGAAGAGGGATGGGGGAAATGCTGCAGGGCATTGCGAGACTGGGGTGTCGCTGAGCACATGGCCTCTTTTGCAGCCAGGCTGTGGGGTGAAAGAGAATAGGAAGTAAACCTAGGTAACCTGAACATTAGTACAGAGGTCGACGTGGATTAACCCAATGTGTGTCCTCCTGGTGAGAAAGGGTTGCTGACTTCAAACACTAGGGGAGGGAGGCTGGGTGGTGCAGGGGCTTGGTTATGCAATAAGGAGCCTTTCATCTCTAGGATAGTGGTTTAATTCTAGCCGAGGTCAATCGAGATGCGAAGTCATAACCTGCAGGTTGTTGCTTGGTAGCAGTCTGTGTAAAATAATGTTGGCATCAGGCCAGCTTTTGGGGGATGGGTCACAAAACTTGTCATCCCATGGGAATGTGAGTAGGACCATCAGCGTAGTCAAGAAGCGAAGAGACCAGTGCATATAAAGTCCTCTCTCACCCTGCAGCTCAGGGGTGAGGTGTATGGGTGGAGAGGAGGGCAGTGTGCATAGGAAACTGGCATTGTTTCCTGTGCTGGGAATAAATACAGGCCTGGAGACACCATGGGCAGCTGTCAGTCTGGCCCTTTCACTGGCACAAAATTCACTGCGAGAAAATGTCATCTGTTGAAACACAATTTCCCTGTGCAAATATTTGTGAGTAGTTAATGGAAGGTCGTGCAGCTGAGGGCTATGAAATTCAGGCTTGTCATCCTCTTTCATCTAGAGGAAGATCCAGTAAGCCCTCAAGTATCCTTTTCCTCCCCCAGTCCCCAGGCCACCTCAGTACGCTGCCTCCACAAAGATTCTCAGAGACTGTTCAGAGATGTTGATGCAGCAAATAGAAACTGTGTGACCATAATTTCAAATGAGCCAGTTGGGTATTTAAGGACAAGAGACGTTAGCAGGGGATAACCAGCTAAATCTAAGATGGTCCTAAATAGGCCCCAGGTAAGAACTGCAGCCTAATTTGTAGCCATCCTGAGGGGCACATAATAGTCTCAGCATGAGATTATATCTTGACATTTTGTGTCTTTGTACCATGCTGCTGCAGCAAGGCCCACTTCTAGTTTTGTCATACACTGTTGTGGCATCAAGAGGTATCCATGACCCTTCAGGTGTGCCAGGAGCTTTCAGGACCCAGGATTTCTCTGGGTCTGTCTATTTGTTGGGCTGAGTGGCAAATCCCTCTCCTTCCATCCCTCAGTGTCACTCTAATCAATGGGATGGAAGTGTCAGGAGGGATGTAGTGGGCAGATGAAATATCCACCTGTGTTGAGATCCTGATGTAACTGCAGGGTGTGGCGGGGAGCCCTTAGCCACGACATACTGCAAACGGGAAGTGGCATTTTGTAAATAATAAATTGGGCATTGGCTCCTTGATGTGTGCTGCTGGCATGCCTCGGCGAGAAGAGATGAATGCTGTGGCTCTGCATTGCAGTGTCACGGCACAGTTATTTTCTTTCCGGGTTATTAAGACAAGTAGGGAGTGCTCCTAACTCTGCCTGTTGTGGTGGAGGGGAGTGGAGAGTGGGTTTAGATGGGCCTGGGACTGCCTCAGCCCAACTGCTGGTTTTGCAGCAGGTGCAGAGGGAAATGTTGATTTCTACACAGTCACTGGCAGGCAGTGGCACTCCTACAATTTCTGAGATTTATATTGTGTCAGGCTGGATGTTTTTATAACTGGACGTTGCCTGCCTAAGACATTGCCTTTGTCTGCCTGAGAGCTTATCCCTTTTCTGGGCTCTGTGTGTGGAAAGCCCAATGAATCCACTCTGATCATCACAGGAAAAAATAATATACATTTTCTCCCAATACAGATGCACTCGTACCACACTGTTCCTTCAAAGCACACCAACAAAAGGATGGTCCATTATTTGTCTCTGTACATTCTTCCTCTCCTTTTAAAGAGTCTTCTATTGTATTTGTTGCCAGGGTCGAGGTGAAGAACTGCCTCTATTTCTTTGTTTGTTTGTTTTGGGGGAAAGTTTTCTAAGTAGAGATTTTATTCCTAGGATCTTTTCTGCCACAAAAGGACCCGTAAAGGCTCCCTTCATGCTGTGATTGGGTTCTAGTGACCTCTAATGGACAACTTTTAACAGCAAGCCAAGCCCATGAAACCAATAGCTGCCAGCTGCTGCTGAATTATCAGAGTTTCTAGCTGTTGTTGTTTCAACAGGGAATATATGGTATTGTGAGTGTGGCTTAAAGGTTTTATTGTCATGATTTTCAGATGGTCACATTACTTATGTGTGGCTTGTGTGTGTGTGTATTTATTGTGTGTATTTAGATTGCGTGTATCTGACTTTGTCTCCATCTTTTCTTATCCAGTGGGGGTTGGGGTCCTTACCCCCGTGACTGCTTGAGATGGGAGTATGGATTGAAAGCAAGCTAGCTTAAGGCTCAGTCTAGATAAGATGGAACTGATGTTGAACTGGAAGGTAGGACAGAGATCATATTGGCCCTTTTGATTTGAGGGGTTGCACCTGCTGTGCAGTACTAGAATTCATCACTTTGGTTTCTCGTCAAACCCACAGCTGTGTTTAGATGGCCAATTAGCTGGTGTGGCCAGGATGGCTTTTCATCAGCTATAGAGAGATTTGTCTTTCAGCCTTTTCTTACAGATGCAGTTCCTGCTCCCATCATCTGTGCCTTTAGCGCTTCGGGGGTTACACATTACAGTGCTGTCTCTGTGCAACTGGAAGTGGAAAGTGATGCAAAATACAGCTGCCTCACTTGATGAGCAGAGTAACTTTCTGGGACCTCATGACACCATCTGGACTGGCTTTCTGTTGGCTTATGAGTAGAACTTAAGGGGGTTGATTTTTACCTATAAATGACTTGAGACCTCCCTACTCGAGAGGCCTTTCCTCCTATGCCATGTTGCAGCAGCTGCTCAGCGGAGGCTCTCCCTGGGTATATACAGGAGGATGTTCTCCTGGAGTGCCCCTTGGCATTGGAGTGCCCCTTGGCATACTCACCTCCCTGGCTGATCTTGATGAGCTTTGCAAAGTGCCATGTTTTCCTCCAGGCAATTTGGGAAGGTCGGCGCATAAACGAGATTGGAGCAGAATGGGGTAGAGGTCAGTCTGATTATATATTATTTGATTAGGACTGGATTTTGTTAGTGAGGCCAATGGGGCTTTACTGTATTATCTAATTCTGTATGTGACTGTAAGGAGTGGTGGGGTTCTTAGAGAGCTAGAGAAGTGCCTTTTTGTTTTAAAAATGGAAGTAAATAAATACATTTCTAACCATACAGAAAGATCTTTCATGTCACAGTGCTCGTAGCCTAAGGAAGGGAACTCATTTGGCAGCCTACTCAGTAGTGCACTTCGACAGTGGTGTTTGTGTCCATGGGCCCTTTGCTGGCAAGTTATCTCTCTTCCTATGTCCTGTTGACACCCTTTAGAAGCAAGTAATCCTTACTTACAGCTTCACGATCAGATAGAGTATTTAGTCCCTGCCCCTCTTCCCCTTTGTGCCTTTTCATTTGCCTCTTGAAGCTCAGGGTTGGATTCAAATGGCTCGTAGGGTTGCCAGGTGTCTGGTTTTCGACTGGAACACCCAGTCGAAAAGGAACCCTAGTGGCTCCAGTCAGCACCACTGACTAGACCATAAAAAGTCCACTTGTCGGTGCAGCGGGGCTAAGGCAGGCTCCCTGGCTCTGTGCAGCTCCAGGAAGTGGCGACATGTCCCTGTGGCCCCTAGACACTGGCCCCACCCCGAGTGCCAGCTCCGCAGCTCCCATTGGCTGGGAGCCATGGCCAATGGGAACTGCGGGGGTGGTGCCTCCAGGTACGGGCAGCACACACCACACAGAGCCACATGGCCGCCCCTGCACCTAGGAGTTGGACATGTTGGCTGCTTATGGGAGCAGCATGGAGCCAAGGCAGGCAGGGAGCTTGTCTTAGCCACACTACGCTGCCGACTGGGAGCTGCCTAAGGTAAGCACTGCTTGGGTGGAGTCTGCACCTGCACCCCAATCCCCTGCCCTAGGTCAGAACCCCCTCCCACACCCAAACTCCCAGAGCCTGCACCCCTCCCGCATCCCAACCCTCAGCCCTGAGCCCTATCCCACACTCCAAACACCTCGGCCCCAGCCCGGAGCCACCTCCTGCATCCCAAACCCATCATCCTTGGCCCCACCCCACAGCCCACACCCTCAGCCAGAGCCCTCACCCCCTCCTATACCCCCAATCTCCAGCCTGGCGCCCCCTCCTGCACCCTGAACCCCTCATTTCTGGTCCCACTCCAGAGCCAGCACCCCCAGCTGGAGCCTTCACCCCGTCCCACACCCCAATCCCCGGCCCAGCCCAGTGAAAGTGAGTGAGGGTAGAAGCAGGGGAGTGGCTGGAATGAGTCGGGGCAGGGCTCTGAGAAGGGGTGGGGCCTTGGGGCAGGGTGTTCGGTTTTATGCAGTTAGAACTGCAATTAATACAAACAGTTGTGGAGAAGCTGTGCTGAGCCAATGGGTGTCTTCACTGATACTCAGGTGAGTGGCTTTGCTTCCAAGTTAGAACCTCCTGGCAGTGCGAGCCCACCTGGCACCCCAGCCTGTCTGTAATGTTTAAAATGGAATCCTATAATTTTGGACATTCTATTACATTAAAAGGTGGCAAATTTCAGGAAATACTTTTCACATAACACATACTTAGACCGTGGAACTCACTGGCACAGGAAGTCATCAAGGCCAAGAAATTAGCTAGATTCATTTGGAGTTGGCTCTTCTATGGATACCAAGAATATCCAGAGTTATAATGAATGATGAAAATGTTGGAAGGGATATTAAAGCCCATGCTTCAGGGACAATCTTTAACTGGAGACCAGGATGAAACCTAATGTTGGGGGGGTGGGGCAGATTATCCCACATCTGCCTACTGTGGGGTTCTTACACCTTCCTTTGAAACATCTGATTCTGGCTGCTGTCACAGACAGGATACTGGGCTAGGTGGACCCAGGGTCAGTTCTTCTGTGGCAATTTCTGTGTCGCTATTGTTTGCCGAGGACACATACGTCTTTCTTTGCTCTCACCCCATGGCTTCTCGAGGTCCCTCCCAGCCCTACATTTCTGTGATTTTTATGAGTCTAACACCGTTAGCCAGGTCCACAGGAAGATTACAGGAAATGGAAGGTCAATTGATCTGTGGCACAACTTCAGACTTCCAGTTCCAGAAGAATAAGCTGCTGACAGGATAAACAGCAACTGTCATGTTCTAAGCGGGAACTCCCAGTTGCTCATTTGTACACTTCCCCTTCTGTGTGCGGCCAGAGGTGTAGGTGGGTATCTTATCTGAGGTAATATCACTGCCTGCATTGATTCTCAGATCCCCACCAGGTATCCTGTGTTGTCTGCTTTAATAGGCTAGAAGCATTCTGTGAAATTGATACATTCTGGAAATTCAAAGAGCAACACAATGTACTAAGGGGTATAAAAATTGACTTGAGGGAAGATTAAAATAATTAAATATGTAGGGGCTCGGCCAAACAATTCCTTGGGGGGCAGATATGGTAATCGCCAGCAAGAGCTGAAGGAGATACATAGCAAGGAGGGAGAGCAATTGTTCTGGGTGGGATGAGTGGATATAACTTGGAGTGATGGAATGGGGCTGAGTTAAGAGAAATTGAGCCTGAATGTGAGGAAGAGATTAGCAGTTTGTTAGGCTGTGGATTAGTCTCCCAAGGGCTGAGACTGGAGAACAAATTGTAGTTCATCAGCCATTGTGGGGCAGGAGAAGGAAGGAGCTAGATGACTTGTGGGGTCTTTCCCACCAAGCTGTCTGGTTTGTTTGAAAGGTATCCCCCATGTTCCAACTGTAACCTCCCAATACAGAGCCCAGAGGGAGACTGCATACGACATTAACACAAAGGTGAGGAGAGTCTGTGAATTGGTAGGGATGGAGGGTGTCAAGGCTGATTCCCCACTCTGGCACTTCAAGTGCAGAAGGTGGGAACCTGCAAGGATTCTTAAAATTAATCCTGGCCACTCCAGGCTTATATTAAACTCCAAAGGTTACAGCTTCTCCCTGATCTTGGATCGGTAGATGCTGCCACCACCCAAGTGCAGAACCCCTTTGAGAACCCAGGAAGGCGCATTTGGGAATTCCTTCCTGTGGGGTACCCTCAAGCCCTTTCCCCCCACCCCCGAGGAAGAGCCGAGAGAGGAGTGGGGGAAAAAGAAATCAGCTGTTGCCACCAGCTAATTAAACAACATGTGCACAAACCTCTTAAAACACAAAAATCCAATTCTGGTCTTAAAAAAAGGTAAATGTTGTTGTTAAAAAAAAAAAAAGAAAGAAAATACATCTGGGAAACCAGGCTATTGCTAGATTTTAAAAGAGCAGCTACAAGGATTAAGCACCAAGAATAGCTTTCTTGAGGTCCAGCTTAATGGTTACAAGCAAAACAAAAGCACCTTGGCTTAACCACGAGATCTTGCATGATCTAAAAAATAAAATGGAGTCATATAAAAAATGGAAGCTAGGACAGATTACAAAGGATGAATATAGGCAAACAACACAGGAATGCAGGGGCAAGATTAGAAAGGCAAAGGCACAAAATGAGCTCAAACTAGCTATGGGAATAAAAAGAAACAAGAAGACTTTTTATCAATACATTAGAAGGAAGAGGAAGACCAAGGACAGGGTAGGCCCACTGCTCAATGAGGAGGGAGAAACAGTAACAGGAAACTTGGAAATGGCAGAGATGCTTAATGACTTCTTTGTTTCGGTCTTCACTGAGACGTCTGAAGGAATGCCTAACATAGTGAATGCTAATGGGAAAGGGGTAGGTTTAGAAGATAAAATAAAAAAAGAACAAGTTAAAAATCACTTAGAAAAGTTAGATGCCTGCAAGTCACCAGGGCCTGATGAAATGCATCCTAGAATACTCAAGGAGCTAATAGAGGAGGTATCTGAGCCTCTAGCTATTATCTTTGGAAAATCATGGGAGACGGGAGAGATTCCAGAGGACTGGAAAAGGGCAAATATAGTGCCCATCTATAAAAAGGGAAATAAAAACAACCCAGGAAACTACAGACCAGTTAGTTTAACTTCTGTGCCAGGGAAGATAATGGAGCAAGTAATTAAGGAAATCATCTGCAAACACTTGGAAGGTGGTAAGGTGATAGGGAATAGCCAGCATGGATTTGTAAAGAACAAATCATGTCAAACCAATCTGATAGCTTTCTTTGATAGGATAACAAGTCTTGTGGATAAGGGAGAAGCAGTGGATGTGGTATACCTAGACTTTAGTAAGGCATTTGATATGGTATCGCATGATATTCTTATCGATAAACTAGGCAAATACAATTTAGATGGGGCTACCATAAGGTGGGTGCATAACTGGCTGGATAACCGTACTCAGAGAGTAGTTATTAATGGTTCCCAATCCTGCTGGAAAGGTATAACAAGTGGGGTTCCGCAGGGGTCTGTTTTGGGACCGGCTCTGTTCAATATCTTCATCAATGATTTAGATGTTGACATAGAAAGTACGCTTATTAAGTTTGCAGATGATACCAAACTGGGAGGGATTGCAACTGCTTTGGAGGACAGGGTTATAATTCAAAATGATCTGGACAAATTGGAGAAATGGTCTGAGGTAAACCAGATGAAGTTTAACAACGACAAATTCAAAGTGCTCCACTTAGGAAGGAACAATCAGTTTCACACATACAGAATGGGAAGAGGCTGTCTAGGAAGGAGTACGGCAGAAAGGGATCTAGGGGTTATAGTGGACCACAAGCTAAATATGAGTCAACAGTGTGATGCTGTTGCAAAAAAAGCAAATGTGATTCTGGGATGCATTAACAGGTGTGTTGTGAGCAAGACATGAGAAGTCATTCTTCCGCTCTACTGTGCGCTGGTTAGGCCTCAACTGGAGTATTGTGTCCAGTTCTGGGCACTGCATTTCAAGAAAGATGTGGAGAAATTGGAGAGAGTCCAGAGAAGAGCAACAAGAATGATTAAAGGTCTTGAGAACATGACCTACGAAGGAAGGCTGAAAGAATTGGGTTTGTTTAGTTTGGAAAAGAGAAGACTGAGAGGGGACATGAGAGCAATTTTCAGGTATCTAAAAGGGTGTCATCAGGAGGAGGGAGAAAACTTGTTCACCTCAGCCTCTAAGGATAGAACAAGAAGCAATGGGCTTAAACTGCAGCAAGGGAGGTTTAGGTTGGACATTAGGAAAAAGTTCCTAACTGTCAGGGTGGTTAAACACTGGAATAAATTGCCTAGGGAGGTTGTGGAATCTCCATCTCTGGAGATATTTAAGAGTAGGTTAGATAAATGTCTATCAGGGATGATCTAGACAGTATTTGGTCCTGCCACGAGGGCAGGGGACTGGACTCGATAACCTCTCGAGGTCCCTTCCAGTCCTAGAGTCTATGAATCTATGAATTCACAATCCATAAAGAAATAAAAGGGATAAACCTAATCACGTCTTCCTAGACATTTCCTGATCTACTTACATATCTGGGCTTTTAAATGAGTAGTTTCTAGGTATGATACTGATGATTTTTTTATGGCCGAAGCTTCTTATAGTATAGCTGCTGCCCTGTCCGCCTCTCCCTGGGAGAACATCATCAGACAGACAAAAGGGGAGTATTTTCTCAATTTTAAAAAGTTCTAGCCTTCCCATTGGCTCTTTTGGCCAGGTGTCCACTCACTTCCTTTTACCTTTGCATAGCAGTGAGACTTTTTTAACTCTTTACAGGTAGGGCAATTAGAGAACAGCTACTAATAGGGATTTTATAGCTATTGGCTGGCAGGGTGTCTGTAAAAGGGAGCCACCCCCCTCTTCATTTATCACAGAGGGCCACACAAAAGTAGCTTAATACTAGCCTTTTCCTCCTTTAATTGCAAGGACTGTATTGTCTCCTGACCAACTGTCTCAAGACATAGTTGGAGATTTCTACCACTTTGATTTCAGCACCTTTTTGATGCTGGCAACTTTGATTTCTGCACCTCTTCACCTTTGAAGAATAAATAGGAATGTGAATTCAAACCAGTCAAATTTGCCTGGGCTAAATGGCTAACATGTCTGCAGATGTCATTTTAACTATGGAAAATAATCAGACTTTTGACACTCAGGTGTGTGTGATCGGGCGAGTGTGCACAAAGCTCCCTGCAGGCAGATTGTGAGCAATGCTGAGCAGTGTCAGTTGTGATCAGTACTGTGCTTGGATGGAAGAACTCCAGGGGAAACCCAGATGTTGCAGGAAGTAATACTGATGATTCAGTAGGTGGCTCTCTTCCATCTGAGTCAGCAGTGACAGTGCCCTGACATGGTTCTTGGAACTGTCGTGAATTTAGCGTATGACTTCCCTGAAGAGTTAGCACAGGCACAGTGCAATGCCCTAGCTCAGAGGTCCCCACGCTATGGGGCGCACCCCCCATGGAGGAATGCTGGGGCAGGGGCAGTGCGGCTGGGGCCTCCAGGAGGTGGGGACGGAGCACCAACAAGCTCTGCTCCTGGCCTCAGCTGCCAGCCCCACGCCCAGAGCCCTAGCTGCCAGCCTCGATCCCTGGCCAAGGCGGCGCTCCCAGCCCCGGCTGTGGCCCCAGCCTCTGCTCCCTTACCCCATCCGCATCCCCCCTCCCAGAGCTGCTACTCTGCTCCTGGCCCTAACTCGGGGTGTGGGGGGGGGGGCGGGTATGAAGTAAAAACTTTGAGGCCTGCTGCCCTAGCTTTGTCAGGCCCAGGCACTTCAGCAACGGGTCCCAGGGCGGAAGGACCCCCCCCAATCGCTGAATTGCCACTGAAGACCCAGAGCGGAAGAAGCTCCCAGGCCCTGTGAGAGTTTTCCAGGGCTCCTGGAGCGAGTGAAGGACCCCACTCCAGGGGCCCCAAAAAACTCTCATGGGGGGCCCCTGTGGGGCCCAGGGTCTGGGGCAAATTGCCCCACTTGTCCCCCCCTCTGGGAGCACCTGGCTGGTGGGGGGAGGCACGTCTCCCTGCTGCAGCAGCTCTGGGATTGGTGCCACAGGATAGGCACCCCTCCCCCGGCAGGTCCAGGCCAGGGCTGGGTTTGGGCCGGGGGAGGGGATCTGTGGCAAGTTGGAGCCAGGGAAGAGATGAGGCAGCGGGTCCAGGCACCCCGGCCGGTCCTGGTTGCAGCAGGCTGGGGGCTGGGCTAGGTTGGGGTCAGGAGAGGGGTGCATCTCCCCTGGCCATGGTAGGTCCCCAGTCAGGTTCCCTGAGCGCCTGCGAGGCACTAAATAGGCTGCTGTGTGGCTGCCCACCTTACAGGGAACTTAGATTATGAGGTATGTATACAGGCTATGGTTATGAACTCATGCAAATGTGTGTAAAGAGAACTGTGCTCATAAACTGCAGTTTCACTTCACAGCAGGACAGACGGGGAGGCACTGCCCAAACCGGGTGTAAATACAAAAGCAGACTCAAATAAGGATCCATTGTACAACCCAGGAAAACACAATAACGGGCTATTAAAGTTAATGGAAAGACATTGAGACAACTGAGGATTTCCCCACTTTGAATCTGTTTTTTTTTCCTATGAAATAAACCTTGTGTTTATTTGTTACCACCAAGCAGGTCTCTGGTGTGCAAACTGTGAGGAGTGTGGGTGCCTACATGAACTGATAACTGGGGGTCTGGTTTCACACCTTCAGGGATGACAAACCAGAGGGATAGTCCCAGGTAAAATTCCCAGGTAACTTTCCCCAAGAATAGAGGTGCTAACCTTGTTGTCAAGCCAATATTACAGTTCCATTTTGCCTACCTAAAATTCCTGCTGTGGTTTGTTGGATAGGGCACCCACCCTCACTGCCTGTCCCAAACTGTAGTGTAGCTTTACTGCGCAGTATTAAACCACAGTGCCCTTCCAGCCCAGAATTGGCTACACTTCACTACTGTGTGTGTCATTCTGACATGAAGGCAGTTACATTTCAGTGGTGGATGAATGATACCTATAAAGAGTGTGTCTGTGTCTGTGTCTCTAAAGCACTTTGGATTAAAGGTTTTGGAGAAACGTAGGGTATTATTTTCCCTTCCCTTAGGTTTTCAGCTTTGTGACATGATATTTAACAACTTTGCTGTCTGTAGTTCTGTCGCAACATCTTGTTGAGTCAGGTGTTCTGAACACAAATTTGGGAGTGTCAGTGTTTTCCTGTTAATTGCTTTTTATAGTTTTTGTCCTTTCTGAAATTTTCATGGTGCAGCCACAAAAGGAAAGGCAACATTTGAAGCTAAAGCTCCAGCAATTGAATTAGTAGCAAAAACCAACAAAACATGGAAGGTGGAGAGGCTCCCTCTTTAGCCAGCTGAAGACAAAATGGAGGGGTCTCCCACAGGTTTAAATAGACTCTCTTGTGGGTGGAGACCCCTCTCCTCACTCCTATGCAAAGTCCAGCTCCAAGATGGAGTTCTGGAGTCACTTGGGCAAGTCACAGTCTTTACAGGTAGAAGCCATTGTCCACATGGTATCTTGTATGTCTCCAGGAAGACTTCTTATGTGGATTAGAGCATTCCAAAATGCATTGTTCCCCAAGTGCTTCCTGATCGGGTACTTAACCTTGCAAATTCCTTCTGGCCAAATCCAATGTGAGTAATTACACTATGCCCCACTAAAATTCCCCTTGTGGTTTGTTAGTTTCAAAATTCATCTTCACTTCCTGTCCTAAGAATATTGGGTAGCATTTCTGTGCTGTTTATCACAGAGCCAGATGTAATGATTCCTGCATTATGAATAGTTTGAAGCATGCTTTGGAATCCATCAGTTGGAAATGTGCTATCAAAAATGTAAATTATGTCACTGCTTGTCAAGAAATGCCTGACCTTCAGAGGCTTTCCTGTTACAATATTAAGTAAGGGGACGAGGAGGCTAAGAGAACATGTAAAAAAAACCACCCTCTCTTTTCATTTCACTTATAGAACTCATTGCTGCAAGCAATTATTGAAGTAAATCTAAGAACTTAGAAAAGAGTTAAAGAAGGCTTGGGTGCTGCTTTGCCTGTTAACAATAACACCTAGTTAGCATTCCACCAGCTTTTGTCCTAATGGAGCAGAGCATTTGCTTTGTGTTTCAGTTTGACTTCACAAACATTACATTGCCGGTCATTGTGCATTCTACCTCCTTTGTTGAGATAGGTGAACTCCCTGCTTAATAACATTAAAAAAACATGACGTATGTAATGGATACAGTTGTGCCAGGAGCTACCATGGCCAGAATAATAACAAGAGCTATTATTCTTCATTACTGATGGCATAAGCTGATCACCAACTATGATCAGGAAGAAAATTCCTCCTGTGGTATATAAAAATGCAAAACTGTGACAAGGTGCATTTTTTTAATTGGGCGGGGCGGGGGGGGTGGCACTCTTTCCTATGAAGCTTCAAAAGTAGTTCAATGCTAGAAGATGGATAGCAGACTACATGGACAATTGGTGGGCAACAAATCGGCAGTTCTGATTTGAAAATGGTGTGACTTTTTTCAGGCAAGTGAGAGACTCCTTCATCTTCATGGTAGGTCACAAAGGCGAGCCTACATGATTCTACTGCCCTGCCACAGATTGGTCCCCTCAGCCATGCATGGCTCTCTCTCTCTAGAACAGTGGTTCTCAACTAAGGGTACGTGTACCCTTGGGGATATGCAGTGGTCTTCAAGGGGGTACATCAACTCATCTAGATATTTGCCTAGTTTTACAATGGGCAACATAACAAGCACTAGCGAAGTCAGTACAAATTTAAAATTTCATACAGACAATGACTTGTTTATACTGCTCTATGTGCTATACACTGAAATGTAAGTACAATATTTATATTCCAATTGATTTATAATTATATGGTAAAAATGAGACACTAAGCAATTTGTCAGTACTAGTGTGGCTGTGACACTTCTGTATTTTTATGTCTGATTTTATAAGCAAGTAATTTTTAAGTGAGGTGAAATTTGGGGTACACAAGACAAATCAGACTCCAGAAGGGGGTCCAGTAGTCTGGAAAGGTTGAGAGCCCCTGCTCTAGAACACCTTTCTGAGCTAAGGAAAACAAGTGATTTTTCTTTACCTTGTCTCTGAACCCTAAACCATATATTCTTATGAAGTTCTGGTTGGTGGCAAGAGAAGACATGAAGCTCATCACTAATTGGTAAATCAAATGAAGAGGGTTTACTACTGACCATTAAGAGGAAACCAGATGCAACATCCGTCTTTGTATCTCTGCACCTCTCTAGATTAGTGGGTGGCTATAAGATTTCCAGCACCTGATAGATTCACTACCTATGGATCCTGGAAAGATCCCAGTCCAAGTCTGTTGTAGTGATGTAATATGTATGACACATGCGCACCATGAGTCTGGTCGTCAGTTGGAGGAGACTCTGCCAATTGATTGCATCTGTTCTGTTATCCCACCAAATAAGAGGGAGGAGGAAGGGGGATCCCTAACCATCCTCCTATGTTCCAAAGTATACTAAGGCTCAGATCTACCCTTAGACTAAAGAGAACAGAAAGAGGCTTGAGTCTAAAGCAGAGCTCTTCCTCTTGCCATGAGGATGAAAGGGACCAAATCATTATGCATATATTCGGCCTGAACCCGCTGAGGCATGCATGTCAAACAACTAGAACATATGTCTGGAGGCAAGTGTCTCAACTAATGAGCTTTGAAAGTGGCTCCCCAATGGAGCTTGCTGGAAGCCATGTGACCCTGAAAGTGGGAAATCCTCAGAGAGTGCTTCATAATTTTCCTCTGAAGGTAAAGCCTGTATAGAGGGGAAAAAGTGCAGACTAAATTATGAATTGGAATCGCTCATGCTGTTAAAAGCAAAGCAGATTAATGGCAAGGTGAACATTAAAGCCCTTTAATCTTAACTTTTTTTTAAATTTATTTACAGAAGCTCATTTGAGTCATTTTCTTAAAAGGAGGAAACAGAGATAGATAAAAGAGGCAGGTATATATGTGTGTATAAATATATTTATACAAATACACACAAAGGATGGTGTGATAGAGGCACAGCCATGAGTCTGGGGTGTTTCCACTGTTTCTAGAGATGAAGTCTTGTGTGAAAGACCCCAATTTTATAAAGGTCTGACCTTTGTAAACTTGTACTATAATGGGAGGTTTGTAAAATCAGGTGTGTGTGTGTATATATATTGTGACAAAGTTCCTCCTCTACCTTGGTGGGTCCTGCGCTTATTGGCAGATTTGTTCACCTCAGTGATCTTCCCCACAGTCTGGATCAACTCCTCCTGTGTCTGATCAGGAGTTGGGAGGTTTGGGGGGAACCCGGGCCTGCCCTCTACTCCGGTTTCCAGACCAGGGCCCTGTGGATTGCAGCTGTCTAGAGTGCCTCCTGGAACAGCTGCATGACAGCTACAACTCCCTGAGCTACTTCCCCAGGGCCTCCTCCAAACACCTTCTTTATCCTCACCACAGGACCTTCCTCCTGGTGTCTGATAATGCTTGTATTCCTTAGTCCTCCAGCAGCACACCCTCTCACTCTCAGCTCCTTGTGCCTCTTGCTCCCAGCTCCTCACACGCACTTCCTCTCCTCTGGCTCCTCCTCGCCTGACTGGAGTGAGCTCCTTTTTAAACCCAGGTGCCCTGATTAGCCTGCCTTGATTGGCTGCAGGTGATCTAATCAGCCTGTCTGCCTGAATTGGTTCTAGCAGGTTCCTGATTACTCTAGTGCAGCCCCTGCTCTGGTCACTCAGGGAACAGAAAACTACTCATCCAGTGACCAGTATATTTGCCCTCTACCAGACTCCTGTACCCCACTGGTCTGGGTCTGTCACAGTATGTGTGTGTATATATGTATGTATGTATATATGTATGTATGTATATATGTATGTATGTATGTATGTATGTATATGTATGTATGTATGTATGTATGTATATATATGTATGTATGTATATATAATGTGTGTGTGTATATGTGTAGGAAACCACTTAGATCCTACATGTGTATATATATATATAATATCTACTCTCAGGATGCGGAACGCATGGGTATTTTGGATAAAACAGAATCCTCTAAAATCAGAGTTCATAAAATCAAGATGTTCCAATATAAACTAATTGTACAGAGTCCGTGTATATAACTACACAGTATGTGTGAGTGTATACATCATAGAAAGCTGGCAGTCCTTCCATAATTTTACACCCAATTTTGAGACCTCCTCTAAATTCCTTCAACCAAAAGGCCTTTGTCCTTCAATTTTTGCAAGTACGGTCTGTGGCAGTAAAGAATATTTCTGACAAATGTAGCGGTGAACTGAACAAACCATTTCTGAGCGATGATGCTTTGAAAATAAACGGTGTTCTTTGCTTTTTGCAAATTCTTCTGATACTTCTTTGTCATGTCGTATCTCAGAAATGGCTTGGCCTAGAAACTTCAAGTTTGGTTTATCCAAGAGTCCTTGATGAAAGTCTAGCGCCAAGTACTATTTCTGATCAAGCCAGAAGCTATTTAAGCATTATTTGCTGTGGAGTTTTGAATGTTTTACTCACTAGCAGTGGACTAGAAGGGTGGAATTTTCAAAAGGATTTGGCATTGGCCTAATTGCACAAGTCCCTTTTGATGTCAGTGGGAGCAAAGTTAGGCCAACATCAAGTGCTCTGGAAAGCCATGGCCTAAAAGTTGGCAGAGTTCAGAAGTTGGGGTACAGCTGCTCTAGTGGGGTCCATATGGTCTATCAGTCAAAGCTCTCTGGTTAAAAGAGTTTACAATCTGCAGACTGCACTGTCACAGATGGCAGCGCTTTAAGGGCTGCTGGCTGGCTTGCTCAGGTAGAAGGCGGTTACAAGCTCTATGAGCACAACCTACAGAGTTTGTAGATTCTGTCTGAGCCACTTGCCCTGGAAATTACAAGGAGCCAGTGGAGCTTGTAAACTCCATTAGCCAAGCTGCTTGGGTTTAGGTTCAAGGAGTAAATAGACTCCTGGCCCCTGCTGCACTTCTCATGATTACAGAGCACAGGAATATTTCTGGCCAGGTTAGAAGCGTATGTGGAGAGTTACTTGCTATGGATTTTAACTCTTGAATTCTTTGATGGATCTTGATGAATTTCATCAGATTCCCCAATAATCTAGTACAGATTGTATGCTCTGCTGAGGTGTGACTTCTCACTAGGGTGACCAAATGTCCCATTTTGGGGGACTTTTTCTTATATAGGTGCCTATTACCCCCACCCCCTGTCCTGTTTTTTCACAGTGGCTATCTGGTAACCCTACTTCTCACTCAGGCAGAAATTTAAGCTTTGTCAGCTGACTTGTTCCAAGGCAAGGAGGTTACACTCTTCATGGTTAGCATTTGATTTGAATACTTCCATTTGAAGTCCATTAGGTTTTACCCTAATTTAAATAGGTGTGCTCCATTTTAATGATCTGAAGTGTTTAGTAGCTCTGGTAAAGGCATTAAGCTTGATTCACCCATGCTGAAGATTCAGCACAGGTGCATACTGCAGGTTGGTAAGGGTGTGATGCTAGAGGAGAGTGTGTGTATGTGCATGTGTACATTGTATTTCTGCTTTCTCTGATGGTTCCTTCACTGTGGTCAGATTTAATTTCAACCAGGATGCCACTGGAGACTGCTTTGGGGGAAAGAGTGGAGAGGAGAGTGCACTGAGACTCTGAGATATGATTGATCTTTATAAATATATCAGAGGGATAAATATCAGGGAGCGAGAGGAATTATTTAAGCTCAGTACCAATGTGGACACAAGAACAAATGGATATAAACTGGACATTAGAAAGTTTAGACTTGAAGTTAGACGAAGGTTTCTAACCATTAGAGGAGTGAAGTTCTGGAACAGCCTTCCAAGGGGAGGAGTGGAGGCAAAAGACATATCTGGCTTCAAGACTAAGCTTGATAAGTTTATGAAGGCGATGGTATGATGGGATAGCCTAATTTTTGGCTATTAGCGGTAAGTATGCCCAGTGGTCTGTGATGGGATGTTAGATGGGGTGGGATCTGAGTTACTACAGAGAATTCTTTCCTGGGTGCTGGCTGGTGAGTCTTGCCCACATGCTCAGGGTTTAGCTGATCGCCATATTTGAAGTCGGGAAGGAATTTTCCTCCAGGGCAGATTGGCAGAGGCCCTGGAGGTTTTTCACCTTCCTCTGCAGCATGGGACACGGGTCACTTGCTGGAGGATTCTCTGCACCTTGGTCTTTAAACCACGATTTGAGGACTTCAATGGCTCAGACACAGGTTTGTTACAGGAGTGGGTGGGTGAGATTCTGTGGCCTGCATTGTGCAGGAGGTCAGACTAGATGATCATAATGGTCCCTTCTGACCTTAAAGTCTGAGTCTATATGAGACTCTGATTCAAAGCCCATTGAAGTCTGTTGAAGTTTTTGCATTGATTACAGTGAGCTTTGGATCAAGACCTGGGTCGGGGAATCCCACAAGCTATGCCCCCTCCTTGGCAAATTCTTCTAACTTCTGGGATGGCACTGGCTTGCCTTGAGCTCTGGATGGGGCAGGGATTACAGGCACCTTTTGCCAGTGCAACCTCTTTAGCAAAACAGCAAGTTTAATTTTCTGGAAATTACAGCAAACTGAAGAGAAATGGGTATTACATCTTTCAAAAAGTCATTGTTTATTTGTGCTGGACGCACTTCTTGTTTTACAGTCTTACAATCCGATCGTGCCCCCACTGAAGTCAGTGGGAGTTTTGCCATTGCCTCTTATTGGAACAGAATCAAGCCTAGTACAATTACAGCAAACCTCTTCCTTCTCCCTGGATCCTGTTTTCTTCATTTCAAGCACGTGCATCTTGTTTAAAAATAAAAGTCAAGGTAGACTCCTCTATAGAACCCCAAAGCACTGCATCAGCTCTACGGTAATAATAATTTGATAAATAAATGAGTTAATTAACATTTCCCTCGTACTGTAACAGACTCAGTGACGTTTTTATTTGTCATTGGATTTTAGGGGTAGTGCAAAGATACATGCTCCCCATAGTATGGAAATATTCTGTTTGTTTTTTCTTAAATATTATTGACAGTCCTTACCCAGGTCCAGGCAAGTTTTGCTGATGCAATTAGCCCTAAACAGCACATTTTTAAATGAGAACTATTCCAATCAGAAATGGAACAAATACCTCCCGACCTTCCTCTCCCAGGGCAGAATCTAGACATGAATACATCCATTGGCTAAACTGGGGATAAACCAATTTGGGGGAGATGGGGAAAGGGGGCGATGGAGGGTGTTCTGAGATCCCTCATGCCTCAAGAGTTCCATATTGCCACAGCATGTCTCCTAGGGAGCTTATTTTCACTTCCCGAATCCTGAGAACCAAGAGCAAGCGCTGCTAGATAGCAATGTGAAGCACTCCCTCCTCCTTGGGAGGGAGAGTTTGAGCATGTTTATGCTGGGGCTCTCCCATTCTCAACCTCCCACTCCAGTATAAGGGAGCACATGGGCTGACCCTGAATTCCAAATGCTGAAGGAAGGGTGTCTCTGCCTTAGAATTCACAGTGTGCAGTGTTGTAGCCATGTTGGTCCCAGGATATTAGAGACAAAAATGGGTGAGGTAATATCTTTTATTGGACCAACTTCTGTTGGTGAGAGAGACGAGCTTTCAAGTTACATGGCGCGCTTCTTCAGGTCTGTGTCGCTTGAAAGCTTGTCTCTCTCACTAACAGAAGCTGGTCCAGTAAAAGATATTCCCTCACCCACCTGGTCTCTTGGAATTCACAGCACAGTCCTGAAGGCCTGCAGCTCACAGGACAGTTAGAGTCCAGAGTTTGTTCTGGGTGTCTCAGCATCATGCTGCAGTGTAATGATGGGCTGAGCTCTCAGCTACCATGGTGGCACATCATTATGCAATGTCGTCATGCATTGATGCTGCATTATAGCACAAAGATGGAAACACCACAGCAATTGGTCCTCCCACAAACAGATGGTAATCCTAGAAAAGGGTTTTGATACAACAGGTGAACCAAGGAAGGTGATGGCATGGGTCACTAGGGCAAAAGATTGGCTGAAAAGAATGTACAGGCTGTTTGTCCTGAACTTTTTCTGATAATGAATGACTAGATGCATTATCACTGGGGTAGCTCCATCGGTGGTACCAATGAGGGTGCACTAGTGTAGACAAGTTACTGGTGCTTTTAATACCATGTCATCTCACCTTGCCCCCAGCAGATTGAGGGGATGTGGTGGTAAAAATGCTGACAACTGCTGGTGCCTTGTCTACATTAGAGCTCCTCCCTTGACTACCAGTGGTGGAGTCACCCTGGGGATAATACAATGGTGGGGAATTTTAAGGAAACAGCCAATGTGCAGAAGGTCACAGTCAGTCTGAAGCTGTAGTGCTACCCTATCACATATGCATATGCAACCTCTACCACAATCTGACTTTTAGTACAGGAGAGAGGGGGGATTAAGTACATCTGTGTCTATAGAGCATCAGTGACAGACAAGCAGGACTCCCACTTCTGTAGCAATCAAAATGGGTTCCTTTTAAACTGTGGAGGGAGTGGAGGTGCTGATGAAATGGAGTCCCCACCCATGTGCTTGCAGTGGGCACATCTCTCCCCATCGCTGCTGTTGTCATGCCTGGAAGTGGGGTGGTAACCAAAGAACGTTAATCTTTGGGTATCTGGGTATGGGTTGGTGAGGGTAACAAAAGATTGCAACACTGGTCTTCCCAGAGTGGGTGCCAGGAAACTGCACCCTTGGGATAAGGCTGACATCCCTGACAGAGCTAAGAGAGAATAAATGTGTTAGTGGGAGCATGGAGAATGAAACAAAGAGGCAAAGGTCGAGGACAAGTTCTTAAGTGCTTTGCAAGTGTGTGATGTGGTTGTTCTTTAAAACAGAGTTGCACTTAAAGGAGAAGGACAAGCTTGTGGGTAAGGCATGGGACTGGCAAGATCTGGACTCAGTTCCTAGCTCTGCTACAAACTCCCTGTGTGACCATGGGGAGGTCACTTCGCTCCTGAATGCTTTAGTTGCCCATCGGTAACCTGGAGATAATACTTCCCTACCTCACAAAGGTGTTTGAGGATAGATCCACTGATGTCTGTGAGGGGCTCAGATACACAGAGTTGAGGGACCAGAGAATTACCAACAGAGAGGGATGAGAAATTCCTTGGTGCGGTGCTCTCTAAGCTGCCGCGGTGAGAACTGCTGCTCTCCATTATTAAAGTGTGATTTGCATTTAAGGAGTGAATGTTTGTAGCAGAGGCACACAGGCAATGGCAAGTAAACACCAAACATGGCCAGGGACATTACTTCAAGAGTCAACACACACCCCAGCGGTGTTTAAAAAACAGTGTTCTTGCCACATGGAAGTTCTGTGTGGCCATTTTCTCAGACTTTGGGTTCACTTTGAGTGTACTATGTGTACTACCATAAATGTCCATAGTACTTTACAGAGGAAATAAACAAAAGGGGCCAGATATTCAGCAGACTCCATTAGAGCTGTGCTGGTTCACATCAGCTGAAGATCTGGCCCCATTATCCCTGATCCAAGAGTTTCCAACAGAAGGTTTCTGAAAGGAATTGTGACCCCTGGGAATACAGGTGAAATTAGGTTTTGTTTAAAGGCAGGGAAAAATATTAATTATTTGAACAGAGTGGCCTGGGTGGGAAAGGAGTGATACAGCTGGTCATGCTTAGCATCCAACAGTACTTCCATGTCCTCTGTGAGATGAGAACATTTGATTTTTCTGGGCTGTGGTTCGCTGAAATCTTCCTCTTGTCATATAATCGAAAATAAACCTTTGCTTCTTTTTTAAATTAAAATGGGCATTTCTGAGGTTCCTGCTTGTGGTCTCTGTACTGCAGAAATCAGATACCATCTGTGGCACTAGTGGAGTGCATGCAGCCTGTTCTGCACTGGGGATTTCAGCCAGCAGTGCCCAGCCCTCTGTGTAGATAGGAAATACTGTTGTAAGCCTGAAGGAGTTATAAGGGAGGAAGGATGGTTCAGAGCTCAGGTGCTAGAGCCTGGGATTTGGGAGACATGTTTGACTCCCTGCTCTGACAGACTTCTTAATAATAATTATCATGGTCGTTACCATATTGCCTCAGGGCCAACCAAGAGTTGGGCCCCATTGTGCCCGGCACTGTACAAACACAGACTAGTATATAGTAAGGCTATATCTACACAATGAGCTAGCAGTGTGATCCTCCTACTTGTGTACACATACTTGTTAGCTCTCGTCAAGCAAGAGTGAGTATAAATAGCAGTGTAACTGTGGTAGCACAGGTAGCAGGAGCGGAGGCACAACTTAGCTGTGCCAAATACGTACCCCCTGATTTCAGACAGATACGTACTTGAGACGGCTAAGCCATGCCTCTACTGCTGCTACCTGTGCTACCCTGCAGCTATGCTACTATTTACAATCAGGCTTGCTTGATGAGAGCTAGCATGAGTATGTGCACTGCTCCTGGGGGAATTATGCGCCCCTACGCACGCACAGAATTCACGTCCCCTGCAGATTTTTTTCCCCCACAGAAAATAGATTCTTTTGGGGAGGTGTTGAAATTACACGTTTCATCCACCAGGGACTGCTGTGGCACCAGAAGAAAGGGCAGTCAACTCAGGGCTAGAGTAGCCAGCCATAGAGAGGGAGGAGGCAGTGACTTCCTTCCTCACAGCACCTGCCCATGGAGCCTCTGGAGATGGACAGAGGAGGGCACGGGGCCCATGGGGCTGCTGGGGGTCACATAGACTGAGGTTCGGAAGGGCTAGTGGGAGGAACTGGCTAGGGCAGGGGCACAGGAGCTACTGGGGTGACAGCACTGAGCCAGAAGTGAATGGAAGAGGGGGTGCAGGGCCACATGGGGGTGGGGCAGTGCAGTGGCACAGGGGAGCGGGGGCAGATGTGCCTGACTGAATGGGAGAGGCTAGGGGTCAACCAGTGTCTGCATGGGAGAGGCTCCCCAACTCCCTAACAATCCCTTCCCTTCCTTCCCCCCCAAAAATGTTTCATACTTCTCCCACCCACACCCAACCATCCTTCAGGTTCACTGCCAGGCTCCTTCCCAGCAATTACTTCCCTCTCCCTCTGTTCCTCCATTACCCCTGACTCCCCCAAGTCTTTGTATTGCTTCTGACAGGTGTGGGAAATACATTTCTGTATTGTAGTTTAAATGACTTATTTCTCAAAGTTCAGTATTAATGTGCCTAGTAAGGAATCTATTTGTCAAAAAACATTTCCTGAATCTTTTATTGTATATATTGTTACAGACATACTTGCTGACAAGTATTTTGAAGTAAATTACCAAAATAATTGAACCTGGCATGACTATATTGTGTTGTTTTGACAAATAAAAGATGCAGAATTTTAAAATATTGTGTGCAAATAAAAATGTTGGTGCAAAATTCCCCAGGAGTAGTGTACGCAAGCAAGGGGATCACACCCCTAGCTCATAGTGTAGACATGGCCTAAATAGACAAGAGGAGACACAGTGTGGGCAAAGGAGTAGAACACACAAGCAGAGAGAAATGAAGGCTACTTACCCATCACCAGAGTTCTTCAGGGTGGCCTCTGCATAGTCACACTCTTGGGATGCTCTGACTGGTGCAGTCTGAATGTTAAAATTCTAGCTAGCAGTCCCCACTGGATCACGCCTGCATCTTCCTTGCTCCTCCCCTCAGTGAACATCAGACATTCTAGAGCAAGGGTCTAGAATGAGTTTGGCGCTCCTGATGCCTCAGTGTCTTCCTCTGCGACACCTATGTCTCTTGGTAAGTAGGACTCTAAGGTAGTGGGGAAAGAGTGGGCAGGAAGTGTGAATGTGCAGAGTTCATCTCTGAGAACTCTGGTTACAGGAAGTAACCTTCAATTCTTTTTCGAGTGTTGTCTGCATATTCCCACTCTTGGGATAGACTAACAAGTAGTAACTGTGGTTCAAGATGGTGGGACCATGGAGTCCTAAGTACACTGGGGCCTGGTCTACACTACGAGGGGGTGTTGATATAAAATAAGCAACTTCAGCTATGGGAATAGCGTAGCTGAAGTCGACGTATCTTATTTCGACTTACCTCCTGTCCTCATGGCACGGGATCGACAGCCACGGCTCCCCCCGTCAACTCCGCTACCACTGCTCACCCTGGTGGAGTTCCGGAGTCGACAGGAGTATATTTGGGGATTAATATATCGCGTCTAGACGAGATGCGATATATCGATCCCCGATAAATCGATCGCTACCCGCCGATCCAGCGGGTAGTCTGGACATACCCAAAGACAGTAAAACTGCTTTGCCAAATTTTGCAGCAGACCTAGATTCCAAGTCTATTGAGTAATGTTTAGGAAAAGCGGGGACTGAACTCCATGCTGCTGCTCTGCATGTCTCTGTTAAAGAAATGTGTCTAGAAAATGTCATAGAGGCTGCCTTTGATAGAATGTGTCCCTAAGGGACAGGTAAACCAAGCAACTTGTAAGCTTCATTAATACATAACCTAGCCCATCTTGAAAGAGTTTGCATGGAAACAGTCCTCTCTTTATTTTTCTTTTCAAACACTATAAACAAGCTTGGAGACTGTCTAGGTTGTTTAGATGTTAGAAGGGCTTTACCTGTTTATTTAGACATCTAATGTATGTAGCTTAGCTTCCTCGTCTTGACTGTGAGGCTTGGGGAAAAACACTGGTAAGATTAGATATTGGTTTATGTGAAAATATGAAACCATCTTTGGTTAAAAAAAACAACTTTGACTGTGTACAGAGAATTACCTTATGAAACAGTAAATGGGAGACCAGCCAGTAACACACGCAATTCACTTAAGTCTTGCTGAAGTGATAATTATTAAAAACACTGTCTTAATAGATAGGTGAAACAAGGTACAACTTGCCATTGGCTCAAAAGGCGGTTTCATTAATTGTGAAATCACTAAGCTCAAGTCCCAAGATGGCACGAGGTTTCTTAATTGGAGGATACAAATTATTAAGACCTTTAAGAACCATTAATTATATCATGAGTAAAAACTTATTTACGATCAGGCTATTCTGATATGGCTGAAAGATTAACCTTAATTGTAGACAACGAAAGACTCACTCTTAAGATGCAACAGATATTCAGATATTCTAATATGCAACTAATAGGGGCTATAAAACGATCTATCTCATACATGGAAACTTGCAATAAAATCCTTTTCCATTTATAACCATAACATTTTTGTGTGGACTCTTTTCTTGAATGTATCAGTACGTTTTGCACCTCTAATGAACAAGACTTTTTTGTTAGTCTCTAAGGTTCCACAAGTACTCCTGTTCTTTTTGCGGATACAGACTAACACGGCTGCTACTCTGAAACTTTTTTTTTTAACAATCCCAGAGCCTTATTCCCCATGCTGTTAAGTGAAGAGAGTGAAGATCTGGGTGATAACTTTCCCCTGTTGTGTCAACAAATACAGTACTACTAGTAGAGGTGTGATTAACCCTCTGGAGAGGTGAATTAAATCTGGGTACCACTGTTGTCTCGCCCAGGATGGTGCTATTAAAATTACCTTGGCTCTGTCTTGTTTTGTTTTATCACTCTCTGAATGGGGAAAATGCGTACATAAGGTCTTGACCCCAATTTATCAGAAATGCCCCTGACACTGAGTCTCTATCTTTGTCTGCCCTTGAGCAAACAGGTTCTCTTCCTTTGATAACACTTTTATTAAACAGTCATCTAGATAAGGATATACATAAGTCCACTGTTTTCTTAGATATGCTGCTACAACCAAGAGGCATTTTGTAAACACTCTTGGGACTGTGGATAAACCGAAAGGGAGGACCCTGTGCTGATAATGGTCCTTTCCTACCATGAAACACACATTTTTGAGGACATGATCATATTGAAATGTGGAAATACATTATAAATTCTTAGTTGCAAACCAAGTCTGAAGGAAAGGAAGGGATTATAGAAATTAGAGAGAATATGTGGAAACTAACATTTTTTTATAAAAATGTTTAATTATCTGAGATCCAAAATGGGACGAAGGCTTCTGGGTTTTTTTCAGAATTTAGAAAATAATGTGAATAAAACCCCCTCCCTTTGTGCTCATGAGGTACTTCCTCTATTGCACCTGCTTGCAAAAGGGACTGAACTTCCTTTCTAAGTGAAGCTAATGAACTGGATCTTTGCTCAGTGAGAAAACAGTGGGAGGAGACAATTTGAACTGAATCAAATAACCACATGCAATGATGTCTAGAATCCACCTGTCCAATGTTATTAATTTCTGTATTTGTTGTATTAACCCCCACGCCCAAGATCTAGCTGTAGATCTGGCATTCCTCATTTTTTCTAGCACTTTTTTCTGTCTGTGTGCTAAACAAACCATCTCCATCAAAAGGAAGATCTTCTATTCTCTGAGGGACAAGGATTACTTGGTATAAGCAAAAGATCCTCAGTACTTGACATGGGTTTTCCCTAAAGGACATATAGAGCTTGCTTATCATAGAAGCTTTTATTACCTTTTGAAACTTGAGTGTAACTCAGGCCCTGTCTACACTGGCAAGTTTCTGCACAGTAAAGCAGCTTTCTGTGCTGTGACTCCCGAGGTGAACACACTGCCAAGCCACGTAGTGCACAGAAACTGTGCAGTTGTAGCGCTTTTGAAGGACATAAATCCACACCGTGTAGAGGTTAAGCATAGGAGTTTATTACACACAGCGCTGGCGGAGTGTTATTATGCTTATTAGGCTTAGAGATACTGTCAATTAATTGATTACAATAGAATATATAGATTTTCCATGGGTGGGGGAAAATGACAGGGTAGGCAGTTTTACACCCCGAGATAGGTTTTGCAGCAAGACAAGAGAAGCACATTAGCCCATGGTTAAAAGGTTACATAATGTCTCCGCCCATGGTCTTAAGTTAGCAAGTTAACATTTAATTAATACTTTGATGAAATGTTTTTAGTATAAAAATATATATATTGAATTTTGATTTGGGGTTCATAGGAATGGAGCAACTTTTTTGATTAACAGGTATATTTTTAGCGGTTAAAGCAAAGAAACAGTGAAAGTATATGGCAATAAAGATTGTCCCCTTTATGTCTTAAGGCAGGCGTTGGTCCCTGGGAAGGGAGGTGGAAGGATGCCATATTTTATACTGACGTGCTAATTTTTTATAAACTCAAGCTTGGATTTGTGGGAAGAACGTCTCCCTACTGAAGAGACTAACACAATAGAGATTCTTTGTTTAATTTGCAATTATGAATATGACACAATTATTTAGTTTTTAGCTTTAACACCTGGCAATTTGCTGACAAGGCCTATTTTAGCAAAACAAGATTATTTGTTTACTTCAGCTTTTTCTTAGCTGATTACTATTTGCTAGGCCTCTGGTCCCTTGACCACACTCTGGACTTTGGGTCTGGAAAAGAGCTGGCACAATCCATATACCAGGTTGTTATATAAAATGCACATGGATTTTAACCTTTCAGCTTTAAAAAAACACCCCGATGAGAGGTGGGTTTAGTCAGGATGGGCTTGGTTAAATGGGATGAAAAGGGAAGGGAAACAGGATGTGAAGGGATCAGGGCAGGGGAGGAGGGGCAGTTGTCGAGTGAAGCTGAGGTGAAGAAACTAGGAGGGAATGGGATAGGGTGTGTTGAAGCAAACAGCCAATTAGCACAGGACAGAGAAAGTACACTCAAAACTGTAGAAAGTTCTCTGACTGTCCAGAGGCCCTGCTTTTCTGGCTGCTTCTCCTGGCCAGGGGTAGCTTTCTCATGTGACCTTTTGCTGAATCATTTAGTTTCTGCATGCCTCAGTTCCTTCTCTGTAAAATGGGAATAATAGTATTTATCCTCACAACAACTCTACCGCACAGGCGCCACCTTCCCTAGGTGCCAGGGGGTGCTCAATCCCCAGCTCTGCCCCAGGCCCTGCCCCCACTCCACCTCTTCCCCCAAGGTCCCACCTCTTCCCGCCCCATGCTGCCCCCTCCCTAGCGCACCATGGCCTCACTCCTCCCCCACAGAGCCTCCTTCATGCCATATAACGGCTGATCGTGACTGGCAGGAGGCGTGGGGAGGGAGGGTGAGGTGCTGATCAGCAGGCAGGAGGCACTGGGGGGAGGGAGAGGTGCTGATAGGGGGCCTGCCAGTGGGTTCTCTGCGCCCATCATTTTATTTCCATGTGGGTGCTCCAGCTCCGTAGCATCCACAGAGTCGGTGCCTATGCGCACAGTGGTGTTGTGAGGATATATGCAATAAAGGTTAAGAGAAGCTCAGATACAGTGGTAATGGAGGCCATGTATGCATCTAAAATAGATCTCTAGATAGGCAAGCTGCAATTTGCACTGATGCCGTTTAGCCATGCTTGACAACAGGGTAAATGTTGCACTAATGCAAATAGCAGGTTGGCTGATCTATCCTAGGGTTTGCACTGGTGCAGCTGGCCATCAATGGCAATAAGTGGGGCACATTCCCAGTGTAAACAAGGCCTGGGGACCCGGAAACGATGTGTGAGCAGTGGCTGTTTTAAGGTAAATCAGTGGCTCTATGCTCTGTGCCTAACTGCTTCCTTACCCAGCCATGTGGGCACAACTTGGTTAGCAAGGGAAACACAACCACTTATCTGAGGTGGGACTGAGGGGAAGAGAGCAGAAGACTGAAGAGGCTGGTAAGAAATGGGTTCATGTGTTTTTCCAGATCATTTCAAAGGCCTTTCAGCAAAATGGCTCTTAAGTGTTTTTAGTGAATCAATTACAGGGATAGGGTTATTCCTATACAAACGTGAGTTTGCTTTCTCTTTTTTCCAGGTAGCGGCAGCTTTCCTCTGAAAAATGACCAATAAACCCCTATTTCTTAATCCCCAAACTTCAGTCAGAATGAAATTACGGCAAATCTCAATCAATTTAGTGATCGAAATTGAGCCTCTTTTAAAAAAACAAAAAACACTATTAAAATGTCTAGACAAAATCAGGCAGTGTGTTTCTGCTATGCTCAGCCCCTCCACGCTCTCTGAGATATTCCTGGCATGCTGCTGTTTTACACAATATTGGTGCCATGAAGCATGGCCTCTTTAGGTGAAGAGGCAGAGATTAATGAGCCACATGGAAACACTAATTTGTCTGAGTTAGAGGAGATTAATTATGTTAATGGTCTAAGCAAAGCTAATCTAGAGGCTAGAAATGTTCATTCAGTGTCACCCTTAAAAATTGTTGGACTTGTATTTAAACTCTGTGAAAAGAGAAACTGAAAATAAGTGATGTATTTTATTTACAAAATGTGAGCTCTCTTCCTTTTTTCTCTGTGCATCAATACATATAGGAGTTGTGTATGTGTATGGGAGGATAACAGAGCCCTCATTATTTAACAATATTTTACATCTCTCTACCACCTCCTATCCCAGGGGTTCTCAAACTTGGGGTCATGACCCCTCAAGGGGTCGCAGAGTGGTTGCATGGGGGTTGCGAGCGGTCAGCTCTGTTGGGCTGACAGCCCTGAGCCCCCATTAAATTAAATCCCCCACACACACACACTCTCAGAGGTTTGCTGTGTGAAAGGGGTCACCAATACAAAACGTTTGAAAACCACTGTCCTAGCCTCAAGGATCCCCAGATGCTTCCGAAACGATGCATTTCAGTCACTACTGAAGTCCAGCCACTTCTGGATTGAAATACAGCAGCTGTTTAACTTTAGAGGAGCTGGCCAGTCTTCCAGAAATGTTGTACACTATTGCCAGCAGTATCAAAAGTCGCCTCTGATTCTGAGTGCCTCAACTTTTAGTTGAGATACTTGGAGCCTGATTTTCAGAAGTGCTGAGCATCTCTGACTGAAGTCAGTGGGAGCGGTGGCTGTGCAGTACCTCTGAAAATCAGGCCCTGGGTGTGACAAACTGGGCGCACAAAATCTGTGGCCACATTTGAAAATGTGCCTGCTAATGACGGCTCAGTTGGGGAAGCCTGTAAATGGGCTAGGCTAGGAAAAAAGAAGGATCTATGGCTAGGAGAGCGAGGAGCTGGAGAATCAGTATTCTTGGGTGGGGCAATGCTCACCCATGCTCCACCTCACCAGGATTGGGAAAAGTCCCTCCTCCCCTGGCCTGCCTTCCTACTGTTCTTCTTCATCCCCTGCCTTCCTTGTGGAAGTCTGGATGGCAGACTGAGAGGAGCATCAGTTGCCAGGAGCAGAACAGAGCTGGCATGGTGCCCAGAGTGACTCCATGATGAAGAGGCTACTGCCTCAGGAGATAAGGTGGGCAGGGAGTGCAATGTTCCTCTGCATTTGGGGGTGTCCCTTTCTCTCGCCTATTGTGGCGAGTGAGTGGTATAGAGAAATGGAAGAAGACACTTTCTGCCCTTGGGAGGAGAAAACAGGAAGGGAGCTGAGAATGGGGTGGTGGAGAGAGGGAGGAGAGACTAGGGTGTCCAGACAGCAAATGTGAAAAATTGGGACGGGGTAGGGGGGTAATAGGAACCTATATAAGAAAAAGATCCAAAAATTGGGACTGTCCCTTTAAAATTGGGATATCTGGTCACCCTAGGAGAGTCTGCTCGTACCCCTTCTCTGGAATCCTAAGGATAGGTGTAAGAACGTGATGGTGATGTAAAAGCTCTTGAAGCATGGCTGTAACATGCACCTCCCATCACTAGATAATTCTGTACAGTAGCTTTTTGGGGGTGGGGGGGGAGGTGGCAGAGTTAGTGAACTTCAAACATGGAGGTTTGAGATTATGACACCATAGTTAAAGTTGCGACTAGCTTGTGTTTTAAAACTATTTTGTCGCTCCTGTAATTATAAATCTGTTCCAGAGAGTATGAGAAACAAGAGTTTGGGGCTGAGAGGAGCTGCAGCATTCAGGAATTTAAGACAAACAGATGGAAGATGCCAAGAAAAGTACTTTAAAAGCTGGGAACTGGAATACAGGCTGTGTTGTGTCCTGGTTTGACTCGAGGGAATTTAGGTTCTCCTGAGACTCATGTGGAAATGGCTGGAACATGGATCTGCTAGGGAAGTTTATTGCAACATTCCAAGGTGAAATCATTTTATCTTTCTGACTTTAAATTTTTGTTATCATTTTGAGCTCTTCAAATTTTGGAAAGTTCAGCTGGGAAGAGCAGCTGTGCTTGTTGGCATTTGCTTTGATTCATAAAAGATACAGGTGTGCTGCCAAAAAATCCTAAACTGAAGAGAAATTGGGTTACAGGAGTAAAGATCAACATTACACAGAAACACTACTCTGTAGTGTAAGACAAGAAGTGAAGAGCTGTGTGCCCAGCTGAAAGCTGAGGCCATGCAGTTGCCCAAGTTGGAATCTGGCCAAGACATGTGAGCCAACACCACTTGTTTAATACAATATATAGGGTTGGAGGTAGAAGACTTGAAGCAGGTTGGGTTTCTCAGTCCCTGTTCATTGTTCAGCTTCATTTTTCATAGGTGGTCTTATCTCCACATCCCCTACCCTTTTGGTGGTTCTCCCTTATACGTGGATTTATTTTATACAAAGCTGTGGTTTTTGAGAGGATGGGGCCACATCTTCAGTAAAGGAATCTCTCATAATCTTCTAGGAATACGAGAGAGAGAGAATCAAATAGCTTATTTTAGCAGCAGCCATGGCAGAAATATTCTGCCCACCTCCCCAGAGAGGGGAGGGCAGTGTGCCCACAGTAGCTTTTAATGTATTCATCAACACCAGACAGGTTCTGATTAACCACAGTTGTGTCTTCCAGTGGAGCGTAATGATTAGGTCCATCCATCCTTTCTATCGCTGCATGCTCCCTTCCAAACAAATCTCATCAGTCAGTTATTCTCCATTAGACCTTTATCAGACAGCATTTAAACTGCCACTTGAAATCAGCCACATTGAGTCTATTATTGGCATTTCCACTTCTGTTTCCAGTTCTGAGTTTTTCAAATTGATGAACCTCCGTTATCATTGTATATATTCTCCTCCTGTGACCTCAGAACCTTCAGCCAGTTCTCTTGTAGTTGCACGTCTCAGTATTAACCTCTTGTTCTCTCTTCTCTCCTTGCTCTCTCTGGCTTTCAAGAGGTGACTCGGTGATGTGCAAGCAGGAAGGTGAGTGGGATATAGAGGCTATTCAGCCCAAGCAGAAGTGCCTAGAGGCATGGCTCAGCCAGAATACCTCTGGGAGTAAAAGTCGGCTGGCACTGCAATACCTGTTTAAAGGGTGAAGCATGCACTCTCCCACAGTGCTTGCCTCTGCATCACAGGCTATAGTAGAAGGTTCACAATGCTGGCTATGCCTCCCCGTGATGCCATGCACCACTCTCTGCGGAAGGTCACCCATTTAATGAAAAACCTTGGATAATGTCAAAAAATATTGTGGCAAATTATGTTTGATGTTAAGCAACTATGACTGTCCGAGTATTTACGCCCTGAAGTAATATAAGAACAGTCTATCTGAGAGACCACCTGCAGCCTTCTGTCCTGTCAACTGACTATTGGAATTGATCATCCCACTATAGAGTTTTGAAAGGACAAGAGGCGTGGCCTTCTCTATCAAGGTCCTGTATCTCTGGAATGCTTTCCTCCTTAATTTACACCTAGGCAATGATGATCTTACATTTCAACATAGCATCTTTTGTCCTAAAAGATCTCAAAGCGCTTTACAAATTGAAAGCAACACACAAACTACACATAGGGCATGCTTAATCCATACCTGAAATGCGATCGTCTCCAGGATGAAAACAACTGACTTCAGTAACACAAAGCAATATTACGCAACAGGTTAGGACAAGAAGTGAAGAGTACCTTTTCCAAGTGAAACTCTGTGGGGAGTTTTTAGGTAGGCAGCACATAATGGAATTTTGGTCAGGACACTATGTGACCTTTACTAGCCTTTATTTTTATAAGGAGTGCCAAGCATTCAGGTCTTCTCTCTGTCTCATCTGAAAGATTGCACTTACAGTTGCATGGGGCTTCCACATACCTTGCTAAGCCATTGGTTCAATATTAACTCATAGAGAAGAATGCCACATCCATCTTACCACCATCACTTTCTGCAGCATCTAAGTATTTCTTAGAGGTCTCTGATCCAAGCATTGAACTAAGTGGGATTGATCTAGATGATCTGACTGAATCATATCTGTGACATCCTTTCAGTAAGGGACTTGATTCCCTCCTCCACTGCGCCCATAGGCACAGTGTTTGCAAGTTGAACTGCCCTGTGTCTGCAGTTGCACCATTGGACACATTCAATTCCAGCGATGGGCAGATGCTGGTACCATCCTCATTTGGGGATCCTGATGAAGAGTAGAAGTTTTAAACTCCAGCTAGGACTCCAGAGAAGCCACATCACAAGTGGCTCCCTAGGAGATGCATTGAATCAGCACATCTGGCTCCGTACCCTTCTGAAAGAATTGGGTTTGAAGGCATCTTGAGCTCCTCCAGGCAGATTTTTCTGCCTTTGAGTATGTGCAACCAGGGTTCTGCTGACAAGAATGGATTGGGCTTGAAGATTTGGGTTTTTTGATTTGCTGTGGCTGAGGGCTTGTTCTGACGATTGGGCTAGCGAAATTTCTTTGTCAGTTGCAGAATTCATTGAGAATCCATGTAGTGTTTGCTAGCCACTCCTCAGGCCTCTCTTTATACTTAGACTGGACCTGTTGCATGTGGCAGGGTCCAGGGCCAACCAGCCAATCCACCTGTTTAGGTTTTGGTCTGGAACCAGGGAAAACCATTCTTGAGAGAGGGAGAGAGGCTAACTTGGATCCCTCCTTATGAAGTAAAATAGAAAGGGGGTGAGTTTGTCATCCTCCATTAGGAAGACACAGGGTGGGGAAGGAGCCAGCGGCTCATTGCCTTGGAAGGAAGAGGGGCCTAGTGCTTTTAATATACAAGGTTTTAGTCCTTACCTAGTCAGCAGTGAGAGTAACAAACTGTAGAGCTTACAGACAGCTTGAAAAAGTAGTGAGTCATGTGGCAGCAAGTCAGTTTTTGGATGATTTGGGGTAATTATCAGGATTGCTGTTCATTTCTCTTTTCTGGTTCATGTAGTGGTGCATTTTGTCATTTCAGTTTTTTGTTTCTTTAAACAATTAACTTACACCTATTTTTGGTCACTAAATCTTACACCTCTGGTAAGCTATTTCCTGTGGCTGCCTCTGGGATTCCCTAGTACCGCATCTGTGGTACTTCCAAGCATGCACGTGCTGCCTTTTTCCTCACTAAGACTTATATTATACAGTTTGCAAAGGGGGCAGGGGTGTTCAGACATGCAGGGACACCCTATAAATGAGCTGCATGATGCATATTATTTTATTTGCTGACAAATAACTGCTCTGGCAGATTTGCATGCACAAAACCTTTGTCCTGTGCCATGTGAGGATTTTGTAAAATGCAAGGTGTGCGTAGTCTAAATGTTAACAAAACTCAAAGGATAAAGATGTAAATTATTTATTTATTGACCATGACAAGAACAGAACAGCCCTATGCATTTCTATCTGTAGTTATTTCAACACTGTAAAAGAGGTCTGATGACTTATATGAAGTGTATTGTTGGGACAGATACCACAAAGCTACACTGAAAATTGTGAAAATTACTACTGACATGGGGCATCCTTAGCAGTTTGGGAAGATGCCGAGAACTTGCTCATATGTTGAATGTCACCCACCAGGCTTGCCATCTGGCTGCCAATGGTTTGCAGCTCCTGGGCCACTTTACCTATGTCCTCTCGCAGTCCCAGAACTGCATTTTTTATCTCCTCCAAAGTGCCCAGGGCTTTCTGTGTTGTGCCCACGTTACGTGACCCTTCAGCAGAAGGCATATTGGGGCTAGCCACGGGATCTACATTCTGCACAGGAAATGCCCCCCAGCTCCCACCAGAAATGCGGAGAGTTCTGCTCTCAAAACTGTTCACTTTTCCAGCACAACGTCTTGAATTATCTGGGAGGAGATTCAGGATGCTGGTGTTTTCACTCTCCTCTTCCTCAGATCTTTGGCAAGAAAAAGGATGTGTAACCCTGTCCTTGAGACAATTAAAGAAAACAGAAGAGGAGAGCTTGTGAGGTGAAGACAAGCCTGAAGGTCCACAGGAAGGGATAAGGTTAGGATGAACTATGTTCTCTGGAACAACTGAGTCTGGGGATGAGATGGAAAAGGTGGAAAAAGAGGACGTTGTTGCCATGGAGCTGGTCGAACCTAAAACGTATGTAAAAGAGAAACAAAAATGAACACTATACAATCTTTGCATAAAATTAATAGTAGCAGTAGTAAATTATTTATACTAAGGTAGTGTCTGAAGGCCTGATTGGGCCCTGGGTCCCATTGTGCTGGGTGTTGGGCGCACACTCACACAAGTGTTAACCCCTGCCCTAAAAGGCACAAAGAGTAGAACTGGTAGGAAAATGAGGTGGTATTATGTAACATTCAGTCCACTGTACTTGACACAAGACCCAAACAGCCTTAACACTGGACTGATTCACAAGCCAAAAAGGATCTACTAAAACATCCAGCATGGTGCTAAATTGTAACAGACCCTTGTTCAGGTTTATAGGTGGAACACCCACTTATTTCAAAATTCATGAGACAATTCCTGATCTTCATACATGACCTGAGAGCACAGAGCTTGTAGGACAGCTAGAGAATATAGGAATGACATTTCTAGGCCCCACAGCCTTACAAAGACATTACACTGAGGATTAAATCCTCAGATGGGCCAGAGCAGCACCCACCACACCTTGGGATGGGGGGAAGGTAGCTTTATGCCAACTTTGCAGTCTTCCTCCCTTTCCTAGGACCAGCTGGAGACTTGTTTGGCCCCTGAACTGCTCTAAGGGTACGTCTACACTACGGGACTATTCCGAATTTGCATAAACCGGTTTTGTAAAACAGATTTTATAAAATCGAGTGTGCGCGGCCACACTAAACACATTAAATCGGTGGTGTGCGTCCACGGTCCGAGGCTAGCATCGATTTCTGGAGCATTGCACTGTGGGTAGCTACTCCATAGCTATCCCATAGTTCCCGCAGCCTCCCCCGCCTCCCCCGCCCCTTTGAATTTCCGGGTTGAGAAATTCATTGTCGCGGGTGGTTCTGGGTAAATGTCGTCAGTCACTCCTTCCGCTGGGAAAGCAACGGCAGACAAGCATTTCATGCCTTTTTTCCCTGGATTGCCCTGGAAGATGCCATAGCATGGCAATCATGGAGCCTGTTTAGCCTTTTGTGACTGTCACCGTATGTGTACTAGATGCCGCTCACAGAGGCGATTCAGCAGCGCTACACAGCAGCATGCTTTTGCTTTTGCATGATAGCAGGGATGGTTATCAGCCATATTGTACCATCTACCATACCATAAATTGGTAATAAGATGATTGTGGCTACCAGTCCTTTTGCACTGTTCCATTTGCTGCTGTCATAAGTGCCCCTGGCTGCTCTTAGCCAGGGGCTTAAAGCTAAAATTGGGAATGACTCCTGAGTCAATCCCTCCTTTTGGTATCTAAAAATAGAATCAGTCCTGCCTAGAATATGGGCAAGTCCCTAGAATATGGGCAAGTCCCTAGTCCTGCCTAGAATATGGGCAAGTGTACTAGAGAACCACCAAGGGACTTGCCTAGAATATGGGCAAGTCCCCTAGTCCTGCCTAGAATATGGGCAAGTGTACTAGAGAACCACTGTATCATAGAACCAAAGAGCACAGCTGCTCTGTGTCAGATCCTGCAGAAATTATGAGCTGTATTCTATTCAGAGGGGGTGCTCCTGCAACAACCCCACCTGTTGATTCCGTTCTTCCCTCAGGCTTCATGGGCTTCCGTTGCATTGTGCCCCGACTTGTGTGATGAAGTAATAAAGAATGCAGGAATAAGACACAGTGATTTGTTAGTGAGATATGAGTGGAAGGCAGCCTCCAGCTGCTATGATAGTCCAGACAGGACAGTAAGGAGTGTGTAGGAGAGGAGCCCAGCATCCCTCTGCTAGTTCAGGGGCACTTGAATCTTTTCTTTACACATGAAGGGTGGGGGCTGATGGAGCTCAGCCCCCTGTTTCTATGACGATGATGGTTATCAGCCATATTGCACCATCTACCATGAAAAATTAGGACCAGGCGCCCTTGATCGACCTAACAGATGCTGGTCATCATGGTTACCAGTCCTTTTGCACTGCCCTTTGCCAATAGGCTGATGACGAGGACGGATACCAGTCGTATTGTACCATCAGTCAGCCATAGCGTGGGGGGAGCAAGGATGTTGGTGTTGAGTGCTGCACCATCGCGTCTATCTGCAGCATTCATTAAAGATAGGGTGACATGTAAAAGAGTCAAGAGAGGATTGTTTTCCCTTTCACTTCTGGGGGTGGGGGGGGGGGTGCGTAAATTGCCGAGCTATGCCCTGACCCACCGCGGACACTGTTTTTGACCCTAGAAGCATTTGGAGCTCAGCCAAGAATGCAAATGCTTTTCAGAGACTGCAGGAACTGTGGGATAGCTTGAGTCCTCCAGTCCATGAGCGTCCATTTGATTCTTTGGCTTTCCGTTACGCTTGTCACGCAGCAGTGTGCTGAGTCCCTGCTATGGCATCTGTCTGGAGATATTTAAAAAATGATTTTGAATGTCGTCTTCTGCAACGGAGCTCTGATAGAACAGATTTGCCTGCCCTTACAGCGATCACTGATTAACTGCATCACCACCCGTGCTGATCAGAGCTCCACGCTGGGTAAACAGGAAATATTCAAAAGTTCGCGGGGCTTTTCCTGTCTACCTGGCCACTGCATCCGAGTTCAGAATGCTGTCCAGAGCGGTCACTGGTGCACTGAGGGATACCGCCCGGAGGCCAATACCGTCGATCAGCGGCCACACTAACCCTAATCCGATATGGTAATATCGATACTAGCGTTACTCCTCTCGTTAGGGAGGAGTACAGAAACCGGTTTAAAGAGCCATTAAAATCGATATAAGGTGCCTCCTAGTATGGACGGTTGTGGCGTTAAATCGGTTTTACGCTCCTAAAACCGGTTTAAACGCGTAGTGTAGACCAGGCTTCAGTCAGACCAGTTTGTAATGGTCCCAGAGTTCATTACACTACCTGAGGATCACTACAGTGCAGCACTCTCCCTCCTTTAACGGCTGGGAAGGAGAGAGTTATGTAATTCTAGCCTTATTCCCCCATGCTGGAGGAACCCTTAGCTGTCCTTTTAGAAAAGCTTTGTCTTCATTGCACTGCCAAAGTGCCAAAAAGGAGCTTTATTACAGGCCATGACCTAGCACTCAGTCTTCACACTGTGACATTTTACTGATGCCCGATATCATTGCATCACTTGCACTGATTCCACCTCCTATGTGAAAAAGCAAATATGATGCAAGTATTTTGTCCTGCAGGATAAAAATAAAAAAGATGGAGTGACACAAATAACTATAGGCTCTGAAAGGAGCAGTTTAACAGAGTTTTTGCCTCAAGGCTACTGATAATATTTTGATTATATCTACACACTACTATCTAAAATATAAACACATATGTAATTTAACAGTACGAGTACCTGTCTTACAAATCTCCATGTACAATGTATAAGAGGGCTTGGGTGTCTGACTTTCACCAAACGGATCAGACTTTATTTATTTTTTATTTTTTTAAATTCTTTTGCTGGGATGGAGAGATTCTCCACTCGATTGCTGCTTCCATGAGTAACTGGCTTCCTCTTCTATTCTGAAAATACTTAGTATCTCCTTGGTGGCATCAATTTTGTTTCATTTGGCAGTAGTGACACTTTACTGGAGTAAAGTTTCTTCTTTTAGAAGTTCCACCCTCTTTAAGGTGGTCACTATCACCTTAGGATGCAATCCACCTTGTTTTCCACACTCTCCAAAACAATTATATGCACAAAATGCTAAAATGAATCTGGCTCAGTGATCTAGACTGAGTATGATATGTTGCCAGGCAGAGATGGATTCCTGAGAGGTGAGAACAATAAGCTGACTCACCAGAGTGACTAGGAGGTGAAGAGGGGAATAATGCTTAGTGCAACTGACATAAAAACATTACCAAATGATTGCATTTTTGTTTACATTTTCAAGACCCAAGAATGTTTCTTTGCATACAACAACATTCTATAAACCTAAATGGGAAAGTCTCAGAAATGCCCATTTTAAACTTAAAAAATAGAGTCAATTGCTTTTGAGAGCAGCTATCAGCAATTGAGAAGCATTTCTTAATAGGTGAACCTTCAGAACACTGCACTGACTCTCAAGGAGACAGCTATTCATTCTCTAGTCCTGTCTCCTCCTTCAGAGGTTTCTTCTGACATCCAGTAACTCTCACAGGTGTAAACACAAGATTACTAACTCCTGACAGTTTCTGTTTAGAGAGAACTTCTCATGTGAGAAGAAAACAAAGGGGTTTCATTTGTTTGCGTGTCAAAGTATAAAGCTGTATGGTACAAAAGTCACAGGACTAGCGAGGTCTGGGGACTAGGATTGGGATAAGGAACCTTTCACTTCTAAACCACTAGTTTCTGATATACTGCAGATCATTAATTACTATCTGATTGCTTTTCAATGGCTTAGGTGAAGTGAGTTTGTGGTCTCTGTCCAGGCCCTAGTAAGGGAGCGAGTTGATACTACTGGACCCTCCTGTTGGCAGTCTCAGCAGTGAAGCCAAGCAGTGAATGGGCCATGGAGACTGAATTACCTTATGGTCAGGGTTGAACAGTGGAGGTGAGACTGGGGGAAAAGCTTGTTCTGACATTAACTATGCTGTAGCTGTTCTGTGAGTAACCGGCGAATTTCAGTCCCCAGAGCTGATAATCCAGCACCTTGCAACTGTGCTAAATGATGTACAAACATCTTACAGCATTTTCAAGGGCTCTTAAATAAAGATACTTATTACTGCTTTCATTCTGTAAGATTTTGCTTTGGCTTGTCGTATCTAATATTGAATATGAAAATGTAAAGGGGAGATGTTACTTAACCTCCATTTAAGTAGCTCTGAACATTAGTATTGTGTTCACTCTAGTGACAGCAAGGATGCACAAGGAGGCACAAGACAAGGCACAGATAGCTTTTTTTCTTAACACCTTCTAAATTCTGAAGGGCTAACTTCCTTTGCTGAGTGCTGTCACTACTGCATGCATGTTTTGCAAGAACTACAAAGAGGATGTGGGCTGGGAGAGGAGGTAACAAAGAAATTAGAATGCAAATTAGACACTTGTCTTCTGTTAGACATGGAATGCACAAACTCACCTGGCCTTGGGGAAAGATGGAGATTTGTGTTAATCGTCTGCAGACTACTAGGTGTGGAGGAATTGAAGTTTAGCATGCTGGTTGTATTAGGTCCAGGGAATTGTTTAGAAGAAGCTGGAGTTGGTTTCAGAATCTCACTGCTTGCCACACTATTCCTTAAAGGATCAAAGACGCTGAAGGTAGGGGAGAGATAAAGGGTCTCCACAGAAGCTACACTGCTAGTGGGAAGAAAGTCTGACTCTGGGACATGTTGGCTGGTTGTGGCAGGCTTTTCTGGAACTGATGACTGACGACCAAGCAAAATTTCTGCAATTTTGGGAGTGTTTGCTGACTGTGTCCTTGAAGGAGGCATAAGAGTGATTGTTGAAGCAGGATTTGTGAGTGTGCTGTATGTTCTCCTGCCTGTGCCCCATTTTTGTGAGGTAGATAGGCTTCTCTGTGAAGGGAAGGATATGATACCTGTCAGGCAAAAAGTGAGAATAATGTCACAGAAAAGGAGTTGCATCTTGGATGGGAAAAGTAATAATATTAATACAATGACTAGCTCTAAAATAGCATTTTTCATCAGTGGATCCCAAAGTGCTTTACAAAGGAGGTAGATTATCCTCATTTTACAGATGGGAAAACTGAGGTACAGAGCGGGAAAATGACTTACCCAAGGTTACCCAGCAGGCCAGAGCTGGGACTAGAACCTAGATCTTCTCAATCCCAGTTTGGTGCACTAGCTGCTAGGCTGAGCTGCCCAAGTTAGTTAGAATTGCAATAACAATAATGCTTAGCACTTTCCAGCCATAGATTTCAAAACATTTTACAAAGGTGTACAATACAGTATCTTCATTTTTACAGGGGAGTTAATGAGACCCAGAGAGGTTAAGTGACTCTCCTGAGCTTACACAGTGAGTCAGCAGTTGAGCTGGAATGATCTACTGTCTATGAAGCAGTTTGTAATTCATAGAAAAGTGCACTAATGTACAATTCTAATTATTACATCTCGTTACAAATTACCATAAATCGCTAAACCTAAGTGTCTTATGTATAATTAGAAAATTAACAATCAAACCATAAGATGTAATCTTGACAATCTGATGTACGTTAACATGGCAGTTTGATTCAGCATAAGACAGGCAGACACTCCTGAAATCCTTATAAGGTAAGTTCTATTAATTTAAAAAATGGTTAATAACTATTAATTCAGCTAAAAGCATAGAACTTTTTGCAACAATTTTTGAAAGTCCTTGCTTTGCTCTGCATTCAAAATGGGATCTGCATTCCAGTGTCTTAAGCCAAACTTTGGGGCTCTTGATTCCCCTAAGACCTCCCCCAGATACCTGCAGAGGTGGTGGTGGGGAGGCTTAAGCAGGTTCCCTCCTCAGAGGCGCAGAGCTGACAACAGCACAGCATTGGCTCCAGAGCAGCCTTCAGAAATCTAATGGCCTAGAGAAATTATCAGAACTCCTCTGGACTTCTGTTTTCTGCAGGGTGGCAATAAGTGTGGGGAATTGGGGTAGAGGTTGCCTGCGCGCGCACACAAAATATTATCTATTTATAGAGAGAGAACCTGCTTTGTGGATTGGAGCTCAGTTGTTGGGTGGAAAGGGACCGGGTGGTATTTTGTTAAATTCATAAAGAACAATGGTTATGTTGTAGAGGTAAAGCTAAAATAATAGAATTAGGCAAGGGCAATTGTACATGGTTCTGGGTTTTTTAATAAAGTATGTAAAAGGCTTTTTTTTTAAATGGAAAAGGCAAGTATCCCTACCTTCCCTATCGCAGTCCCTCCACTGCCAGCCTTAGTCTCCTTACCCACACATGCTCCTCTTCATCCTTCCTTTCCTCTTTCCTCTCTCCATATCACTTTCTGTCCCCTCAGTGTCACTTTTCCTCCTCCTTGCTCCCATTAACTCCTCTTTTGCCATTTCCACTTCACCCCAACTTTGAATAAACTTCGAAACATGCATGTTACTGATATGTGCCAATCATCACCTGGATCATCTACTTGGACCCCAACCTCCACTCTTCCTTTGGTTTTGTGCCTTTTAAGGCCCAATCCTGCGAACATGACGTATGTAATTTCACTCAGACCAGAATTAATCTTGAAAATCTCAACTTCCTTATACAGGTATCATAGACTCACAAAACTGTTTGAATGTAAGAAAAGGGCGGAGGGTGAGAGGGGGATTAGTCCTTGCTTTTCATAAAGTGGTGGGACAAGTTCTCCAACATACAGTCCCCGCCCTTATTACTCTTACTATCACTGTTTAGGAGCTTGTCCCAATGCAATTTAAGGACTGTTCTCTCTGAGCATTCACCAGAAGGACCTTGGGGAAGATTGCTTCAGATGGTCTTGAGATACTCCCAGTCGTTTGAATATGGTTCTGCCCAGGGTGCTGGAACAATTTTTATAGTTGGTGCAATGGCTCTCAGCACCCCAAACTGTAAATCCTGGATATGATGGAAACCACTTCAAGCCAGGTGGTGCAGCAGCACCTCTGGCACCCCAAGTTCCAGCACCTATGGTTCTGGGCCGCACACAATTCCCATGTGCTACTGCCCCTCTAAGATATAAAGCTCTGTCCTACAGTACTAGTGCCTTCTCGATTGCTCTCTCTTGATATCTCCACTTTCTCGTTACTGGCACACACTGCATTATTCTTCATACACCACCATGTGGTTTTGTTAGACAGAGCTAGATTCCCAGAGGCTATTGCTGTGAGCAGTTTCCATGTTAGCCCGATATGCATGCATTACAGGTTTCAAAGCAGAGAGTCAGCAGGTGTGACAGGAGATTTTTAAAAAGTTGAAATGTATCTCACGGTTTAAGAATGTGTGAATGAAAGTTCCTCTGTGAGTAATTACAGTGCTCAAAGGAAATAGAGCTCAGAGATAATAGAAAGACCAGTACACTAACTGCCTGCAGTATTAAACTGTTGATACAGTGGGGAGATTGGAATCAGTGAATGTACTGATTCAGAGGTAGATACAGTCTGTCTTTTAACAAAGATACTGTATTTTCTTGTTAAATGCTACATTTGAGAGATGGGTCTTTAATTGCTGGGGCAGGAGAAGTGGGGGAGGGATGTTTGTGTGTGCACGTATGTGCATAGGTAAGGAACGATGAGATAATATATTTCTAATAATGGAAAGATCTGAAATCTCTATACCTTACTCTATATTTTTGAGAAAAATATAAACTAGTTAAAAGTTTAAATTAAAGTGCCTTCTCAATACAGACTAGGGACCAAGTGGCTAGGCAGCAGTTCTGCTGAAAAGTACCTAGGGGTTACAGTGGACGAGAAGCTGGATATGAGTCAACAGTGTGCCCTTGTTGCCAAGAAGGCTAATGGCATTTTGGGCTGTATAATTAGGAGCATTGCCAGCAGATCGAGGGATGTGATCATTCCCCTCTATTTGGCATTGGTGAGGCCTCATCTGCAGTACTGTGTCCAGTTTTGGGCCCCATACTACAAGAAGGATGTGGAAAAATTGGAAGGAGTCCAACGGAGGGCAACAAAAATGATTAGGAGGCTGGAGCACATGACTTATGAGGAGAGGCTGAGGGAGCTGGGATTATTTAGTCTGCAGAAGACAAGAATGAGGGGGGATTTGACAGCTGCTTTCAACTACCTGAAAGGAGGTTCCAAAGAGGAAGGATCTAGGCTGTTCAGAGTAATGGTCTCAAGTTGCAGTGTGGGAGGTTTAGGTTAGATATTAGGAAAAACTTTTTCACTAGGAGGGTGGTGAAGCACTGGAATGGGTTACCTAGGGAGGTGGTGGAATCTCCATCCTTAGAGGTTTTTAAGGAGGTAACAAAGCCCTGGCTGGGATGATTTAGTTGGTGTTGGTCCTGCTTTGAGCAGGAGGTTGGACTAGATGACCTCCTGAGTTCCCTTCCAACCCTGATAGTCTATGAATACTATAGCCTTTGTAGAAAACACATTTGGAAGTCATTTAATAATACATGCACTCCAGTTTTTTCACAGTGAAACAGTGTAAAGCTGAGAGTAGTGGCAAGGAGCCATCTGAGAAATGTTTTGAAGATACTCTTCCTTTTCCTCCCTCTTATTATGATCCGCATCTCTCTCCTTTGGCATTGGGCTCCCAATTCTCATGTTAGCTTTTCATTCCATTTACCCTTCTGCTGTTTTCTTAACCTGAACACCCGCTTACTGAACCAGAACACCTCCACAGAGGATCTGATACTAGGAAATGCTGTATTCAGCATTCATTTTTGGTTGGATCTCATTGCCTCTACCCTCAGAACCACTTCCTTCATTCCCCTGGAAGGGATAGGAAGCAAAGGATAGCAAACAAGCACATGTGCTACTGGCCAAATTCTGCCACTCCAAACAGCACTGTGGGCTAGATTCACGAGGGCATGTAGGTGCTGTAATACAGACCATTGCACCATCTCACTTTTAGATAACATGCTGCCTAGTGGAATTCACTACTCCAAGTTAGGGATCCAGGGTCCTTGTACAATGTATGGGGAGAGTCAGGCACCTAAAAATGGGATTCACAAAAACCAGCAAGCCACATAGGGAGCCACCTAAGCTCCCTAGCAGGCAATGTAAAAGAGGTATAAACCTATACCCCATCGGGAGTTAGTCGCCTCCCTCTGGCCTGGATTTAAGCACCTTTCTCTACTTGGGATTCATAGCCATGAAACCTCCCCTGGGAGTTAGGCAGTGGTGCCCCCCTTACAGCCAATATCTCAGTGGTTAGCACCCTCACCCAGGATGTGGGAGACCTGGGTTTAAATTCCCCCTCTGCCTGATGTGGAGAAGGAACTTGAACCCAGGTCTCCCACTGCTGTGAAGAGTGTCCTGACCACTGGGCTATGTGGTACTTTGGGGTGGGGCTCTCAGTCTCTGCTGTTGGACCTGTTCCATTGTGTATAAAGTTATTGGGCCAGAGAGAGCGAGAGTGAGCGTGCCTCTGCAGCACAATGGTTAGGGCTCTCGCCTGCAGGCTTGAGTCATGCCGGAATGCTCCAGAACACCACGCTAGCTTCTTCCTCAGACTTCTGGTACTATCAGTTCTGAGTGATGAGGAATGGAAATGCATTCTGGTACTTTTTTTTAATGACTCAGTCACTGCTCACCTGGGAGGTGGGAGTCCTGGTTCAAATCCCTGTAGGGTGACCAAAGAGCAAGTGTGAAAAATTGGGACAGGAGGAGGGTAATAGGTGCCCATATAAGACAAAGCCCTGAATAGCTGAAGTGTCCCTATAAAATCAGGACATCTGGTCACCCTAAATCCCTGGGTTTAATGTTCTATGCACTGGGACATTGAAAGGGAAGTGGCATCACCTCCACCATTTTGTGTGGGGCCCAATCTGTAGACATGCTCTAAGGTATCTTCTGAGCATGTCTACTGGATCAGGCCCCAAATGCAAGGTAGGCAGGGGAATTTTGTGACTCCCACCAGGCCTTAGGCACGAGTTAGGCACTGAGCTGGGGTGTGGGGACACTATTCAAGGGCGTAGGTGGCTGGACATGCAATTTAGGTACCAGGGGCATTTTGCTGGTGGAAACTTAGGTGCTTAGGGAATTTAGGGATCTACTGGTTTAGGCAGCAGCTGAATGGTGATTTTGTGAATGCGAGTGGCACTTAACTTGTCAGTTAAGTGCCTAAGTCCCCCTTGTGAATCCAGTTTGGTGTATTTCTGGAGATTGGAACAGGTTCTGTCTGAACAGCTAGCTACAGTTTCTATGCAGGGATTCTGCCATCCTCCAATAGTCTTCCCCCCAAAAGGTGGTGTGGGTTGACAAATGTAAACATGCCCTCTATGTACATAAACAGTGGAACAGAATTGCTGGGAAAACATTCTGGCCAAGATTTGTAAAAATAGATGCTTTAAAGTTAGGGTCCTAAATTATTATTTACACACCTAAATATGTGAGCTGGTTTTCAGGAGCGCTGATTGCCACTGAAGTGAATGTGAGCTGCTGGGAGAGCTGGTCACTTTTGAAAATTATGCCCATTTGTTTCAGTGCTTAAATAAGGCTGTAGGAATCTAACTTTAGACACCCAATTTTTGAAAATATTGATTTCTATTTCTATTCACTTTGGGAATGTTTTCAAAAAGTACAAAAGAAGGTGAGGATTAAACAGCACACAAACTGAAAATTTCTATTTTAGGGTGTTATACTGCCACCCATCACAATTGTATCTGAGCCAAAATATCTAGGTTTCAATAATAATAGTATTTAGTTCTTATATAGTGCTTTTCCTCAGTAGAGCTCAAAGCACTTTTCAAAGGTGGTTAGTATCATTATCCCCATTTTACAGATGGGGAAACTGAGACACAGAGAAGGCCATTACTTGCCCTAGGCCACACAGCAGGTCACTTGCAGAGAGAGGAACAGAACCAGGTCTCATGAGTCTCAGTCCAGTGCTTTATCTACTATTCAAAGCAGTAGTTGGGGGACCAGCCTTCCTGTGACTCTGCAACCTAATCTTCTGTTCTAGATCTGCTCGCTCACGGATCTTTGCCAATGATTGATCCTGACCTGCAGCACCCCCGTTATTTCAATAGTGCTGCCCTGTGACTGGTTATAACCAACCCATAACACTGTGCTCTCGTCAATATCTGTAATTATGATCTCTAGTCATAGTACTGTATTCAAATTTGTCTTGCTCAAGCTGAATGCTATTTTGGTGCATGTAACGTATAGTCCTCAGTGACTGTCTTATTTAAATGCTAATCACCTATGAGAGGCCTGGTTTCCTAGAAATTATCAGACTAGTCTTATTCAATAGCTTGGTATCACAGTATCACAAACCTCAGATACAGAGAAGAATCATCAAAAGACAGAAGGTTTCCAGGAACTAGTCAAAATCCATCCAAAACTGTCAAATCCCCCTGCAATAGTTTTGGGGAGAGATTCAAGAGCTTACTCGCTCCTTCTCTTGGCACTATCTGCAGCCAAAAGTGCTCCAGAATGTTACTTTTATTTCCTTGCAGCCAGAAGAATTTCTTCCAAAGTTGCAGTTAATTCCTTTTAAACTGCCCTGTTCCACAAAGAAGTCTATGGACTCACACATCAGCCAACGGACATGGTATGTGAACTGTATTTTTTGATCAGTTGGACCCAAAGAGGAGTCATCTCCTCTATTTCTAAATATTTGTCTATTTTAGTGCTTGCACCGTGAAAATACCCTTGAGTTTGCCAACAAGCGTCTCTTTGAAAGGCTGTGTAAACTTAAAACATGGGTCTCAGAATGGAGGAGTACACAGTTACAAGGTCACAGGCCACCCTCTCACCCTGATTTTTAATTTATAAATATAGATCTGATTCTTCTCTCACTTACACCAGTTTTACATTAGTGGAAATATTGACTTCAGTTGTTATACCTTATATACATCCATGCAGGTGAGAGCATAATTCTTTTATATTGCATTGTATGTCATCTGGAACATATGAGTTGTTGCATTTTAATCAGATCACTGGTTCCTTTTGTCCTATAGGTTGTCTCCAGCAATGGACAATATAGGAATCTTCAGAGCATGGTTAACATTCCTAGTAATTATGTAATGATGTGCATGAGGGCTGGAACTATTCCTGATACCTTCACTCCAACCTAAGCATAAGGATTGTTAATCTCATTTTAGCTTATATAGCCACAATGTTATTAATGATCCTTTTTGTTTAAGGAGGAGTCAGGACCCCTAGGATCTGTCATGGAGTGGGCTCCCCACCCCCATTCCCAAGTAGCTCACCAAATAGAAAACAAAAACAGTTGTTCTTTTTTCCAGAATTTAATCTTGTAAAAAATAATTCTCCCTCTTCCTGGATACAAGCAGAAAAATCAACAAAGGACAAGATTCTTCTCTTTCCAAGGTGCAAGTTGTAGCAGCCAAACAACCATCAGACTGAGACCAATGTCTTCCCACCACCTTTGTTCGTTCTCCTTTTTATACTTGACAGCTGAGCCTTGCAGTTTAAATGAACCCCATCTGCACCTGTCCTCCACTATCATGCCACCAGTCCAGGGGCGGCTCCAGGCCCCAGCACGCCAAGCGCATGCTTGGGGCGGCATGCCACGGGGGGCGCTCTGCCAGTCACTGGGAGGGCAGCAGGCAGGGCTCCGGTGGACCTCCCGCAGGCGTGCCTGCGGAGGGTCCGCTGGTCTCGCAGCTTCGGTGGAGCCGCGGGACCAGCGGACCCTCTGCAGGCACGCCTGCGGGAGGTCCACCGAAGCTGCGGGACTGGCGACCAGCAGAGCGCCCCCCGTGGCATGCTGCCGTGCTTGGGGCGGCAAAATGTCTAGAGCTGCCCCTGCACCAGTCTGATTACTTATCCTTTAGCCTTGGTAGAAAAAATGGGCTGCAGGCTTTAGCCCTGCCTGGGCAATCAGTATGGGGGAGTACTGAAATCTGGGCAGGTAGAATAGTCACAGTATACCCTCCTACAATTTTCCCTAATTGACTTTTTCAGTCCATAGAAGGTTCTGTGTCCTACTGCTCCCTCTAGAGTCTAAGGCCTGGTCTACACTGGGGAGGGGGTTCGATCTAAGGTACGCAACTTCAGCTACACGAATAGCGTAGCTGAAGTCGAAGTACCTTAGTTCGAATTACTTACCCTTCCTCACGGTGCGGGATTGATGTCCGCGGCTCCCCCGTCGACTCCACCACCGCCGTTCGCGGTGGTGGAGTTCCGGAGTCGATGGGAGCGTGTTCAGAGTTTGATATATCGCATCTAGATGAGACGCGATATATCGAACTCCGAGAAATCGATTGCTACCCGCCAATATGGAGGGTAGTGAAGACGTACCCATAGATTCTGCGGCCAGAAGGGACCACTGTGATCATCTAGTCTGACCTCCTGTATAACACAGGCCACCCCCAAATAATTCCTACAGGATATCTTTTAGAAAAATATCCAGTCTTGATTTTAAAATTGCCAGTGATGGAGAATCCACTACAACCCTTGATAAGTTGTTCCAATGGCAATTATCCTCACTGTTAAAAATGTATGCCTCATTCCCAGTCTGAATTTGTCTAGCTTCTACTTCCAGCCATTGGATTATGTTGTACCTTTCTCTGCTAAACTGAAGAGCCCATTCTCAAATATTTGTTCGCCAAGAAGCATTAGAATTGGGTTAATTGTCCCTAGTCTAAAACCCATCAGGGTTGCCCTGAGTTTTAGCTGGAGAGCACTTCTTGGGTGCAATGGGATGTGAACCATCCCCCAGAGGGGCTGAGTTGCATGTCCTCAGCCCATGAAGGGCAAGGCAACATACGGTGGGCTATTGCACTGCTCTTTTGCCTGTTTTCTTGTCTTAGTTAATGTGTTCAAGGGAGGGGGCTGTAGGTTAGAATTGGTGTGCCCTGACAGAGCTGTGTCAGGGGAATGAAGGGTGAAACTGCTTTTATTTAGCCTTTTGGTGTGGCCCATTTGGTGCCCAGCCTACCCCTACGCAGTGCCAGGGCAATTTCTGGGGGCTGATTTTCTCTGATGTGAGACCAACAATTCAGCAGTTAATTCCTCTTTACTTTGTTTTGAATTTGAAAACAGGCAAACAGACCACTCCAGGACATTATAGTCAATATTTTCCCAAACAGAACAGCCAGATCCATTTCAGCTTAGATAAAATAGAATGCATTTCTTGAGGTGCAGCCGTGAAAACAGAAAATAAATGGTTTTAAACATTAACTGCCTGACAGGATAACAACAATGAGACACTCTGCAAGCTGGGCTGTAAAGCTTGCAGAATAATTGTACAGCTAACCATTTAAAAAAGGACTGAAAGTTGCTTGTTGTCTAATAGCCAAAACTTCCCTTTTCAGTGTCTGGCTTCTCAGACCATGCACACAAACATATACAGGGTATGTCTACACTGCAATAAAATACCCACCGCTGGTCCATGTCAGTTGACTTGGGCTGTGGGGCTGTAAAATTGCAGTGTAGATGTTTAGGTTTGGGCTGGATCCTGAGCTCTGGCACCTCACTGATGTGGGCTCATGGGCCTTGGACTGCAGGGCTATAAAACTGCCATGTAGACATTTGGATCTTAATGTGAAGCTTGAACATAGGATCTGCTATGCTAGCACATCCTTCAGAAAGTTGCCTCATCACGCCTTTATTGACAGAGATCTGCGGCTGGAAACTAAGATTCTGGTCTACAATGCAGCAGTCATCCCCACTCTCCTTTATGAGTGTGAGACGTGGGTGACATACCGAAGCCATCTTAAGCATCTGGAGTAGTACCTACAGTGCTGCCTTAGGAATTTTCTCCGTATCAGATAGGAAAACCATCATACCAATGGCAGCAGTCTCTGTAGCTAACATCATCAGTGTTGAGGCGAAGATTATGAAACATCAACTTCACTGGGCTGGTCATTGTGTGCGGATGGCTGATACTCGTCTTCTGAAGCAAGTCCTCTTTTCCCAACTTAGTCATGTTAAGAGGACTCGTGAGGGACAGAGGAAACATTACAAGGGTACCATGAAAGTATATCTTAAGAAGGGAAGTATTGACCCCACGAATTGTTAAGAGCTGTCTGGCAATAGACTGCAATGGTATTGCATCATACATCAAGCCTCAGCCTGTTTTGAAGAGAATCGTCTGAGAAATGGCAGAGAAGGAAGGAAAGTGTACAGCCTCCCAGACAGCGGTTGTGCTTTTTCCAAGCAACCACCTGTCACATACGTGGAAAAACCTATAGAGAGCAGATTAGACTCCTCAGCCATCTTACATCTCATCATGACTTTTCCCCCTGACAGACATCATCTTCGTATCAAGGGACAGCCACCGCCGCCACTGAGGCATTTGGGCTCTGGGACCCCGTGAGGGAGAGGGGTTTCTGAGCCCAGGCTTCAGCCTAAATGTCTACACTATTTTATAGCCCCTCAGCCCAACTCCTAGTCAGCTAAAATGGGCAGCCATGGGTGTTTTATTGCAGTGTAGATCTACCGTATGTGTCAAATCCCTCAAAGGAAATCTCTCACCTCAGAGCCTTGTTTCATAACCAGCTTCTTGTTGAAGAATGTGGCTAATAATAAAGGCAATCTGATATGATACTGACATTTCTTTGGAAATTTACAGAACAAAGATACTGGGCCAATCCTCAGTTGTTGTAGCGCCACTGACTTCAATGGAGCAATGCCAGTTCACACTAGTTGAAGGTCTAGCCCATTATTCCTTAACATACATAAGACCAGTTCAAACAGAATGTTTAGGTGTCAGACATTGTTAAATCCCATTCCCTTTTCCCGTGCTGGGTTTGCATTTTGACTAGTTTCTGGAAACCTCTCTTTTGATGATTTTTCTCTGTATCTGAGGGTTTTTTGGTTGTTGTTGGGTTTTTTGGTGATTGTAATAAGGGCTGCACTGAATTTCATAGCAATGCACTGCAGACAGCCGCCTTCTAGAATGAGCAACTAGAAGAAGGAAATTAGGTTTTTCAAAGGAAGGGGGAAAGGAAGTCACTTAAGTGTCATGTGTTCAGTGACTATGATTGCAGTCATACCTCATTTATGTTATATGAAAAAAGAATGCTGCAGGTTTTTAGGATATGCTTCTATTTCTCAGCCATCCTCTCTTTGGGGTTTCAGCTGTGGTTTAACTGCTGTCGCTTTATCTAGAACTAAGCCTCATGCACCAATTTCAGCTTGCTGCTGCTTTTTAAAAATTGAACTATACTTTTTCTCTGTTCTTAGTGGGTACTGAGTAGTTCTGGAAATGGAATTTGTAGATGAAAAATACTCAAGGTGTTTACTAGACTGCGCTAATAAGTCTGACTATTGGGTCTGCTTATACAACTAGAATAACTAACTCTGAGTATTGACTTTCCACATCTTGGTTAACATGTAAAATCTGATTGAAGACGTGTGTGTGTGTGTGTGTGTGTGTGTGTGTGTTTGTTTGCAGTTTTCTCATTCCTAGAATTGAGACTGAAAAGTACTTGATAGCCAGAGTCAGGACAGTACAAGCAAGTGCTAGGTAAGCTTTCACACACTGTTCTGCTGATTATTATGTTATCCTAATTATTTCACTTGCTCCCCCTCCTTTTTTTATCCACCTATTGCGTCTCATAAGTTAGGAATGTTACGCTCTTTGGGACAGGGACTGTCATTTACAGTTGTGTTTGGCACATAGCCTAATGAGGCCCTAATTGGGGTCTCTAGGTGCTACTGCAATATAAATAATTATTAAAAATTATAATTCATTCCTGATCTGCAGAACCCCTCCTAATCCAGCACTCTGCTCCCCACAAATACCTCTCCCTATACACCTTGCAGCACTCTCCACCATTCTAACAGTAAGCATCTACTGAACGTATGGGAAAAAATGTTAATTGAAAACTAGAATGGAAAGACAAGCACAACAACCTACTGTGCAACCTACCATAGACCTGCAAAAGCCAGAAACTCAAAACCGGGGAACATCCTGGCATGCTCAAATTCAGAGCTGTATGTTTTCCAAATATACTTACCAGTGGTATGCTATTCAGCAAAAATGAGATTGAAATGGTGACAGTGTAAATCAAAACTTTGGATAACATATTGAGAGAAAAGGGATAGAGCTGTAAGGTGAATTATAATTAGTGCAGATGCTTTCAGCTGAGCTGTTTTCTTTTAAAAAATAATACTATATATCTTAAACCCCTTTCTTTGGTTGGGTTCCATTCAGCCGTACATGGTATCTTTGAAATCAAGTACCATGCACATCTGATGCAGCCAATTTGACAAGGCCTGTGCCTGACCAACCTGATTGCCTTCTATGATGAGATAATTGGCTCTGTGGATATGGGGAAGGCAGTGGATGTGATATACCTTGACTTTAGCAAAGCTTTTGATGTGGTCTCCCACAGTATTCTTGCCAGCAAGTTAAAGAAGTATGGATTGGATGAATGGACTATAAGGTGGATAGAAAGCTGGCTAGATGGTCGGGCTCAACAGGTAGCAATCAATGGCTTGATGTCTAGTTGGCAGTTGGTATCAAGTGGAGTGCCCCAGGGGTTGATCCTGGGGCAAGTTTTGTTCAACATTTTCATTAATGATCTGGATGATGGGATGGATTGCACCCTCAGCAAGTTCGTGGATGACACTAATCTGGGGGGAGTGGTAGGTACACTGGAGGGTAGGGATAGGGTCCAGAGTGACCTATTGGAGGATTGGGCCAAAAGAAATCTGATGAGGTTCAACAAGGACAAGTGCAGAGTCCTGCACTTAGGACAGAAGAATCCCATGCACTGCTACAGCCTGGGAACTGACTGGCTAAGCTGCAATTCTGCAGAAAAGGCTCTGGGGATTACAGTGGACGAGAAGCTGGATATGAGTCAACAGTGTGCCTTTGTTGTCAAGAAGGCTAGTGGCATATTGGGCTTCATTAATAGATCTAGGGAAGTGATTATTCCCTTCTATTCAGCACTGGTGAGGTCACATCTGGAGTATTGTGTCCACTACACCCCCCACCCCCCACCCCCGAAAGGATTCGGACAAATTGGAGAGAGTCCAGCAGAGGGCAATGAAAATCATTAGTGGGCTGGGGCACATGATTTATGAGGAGAGGCTGAGGGATTATTTAGTGTGCAGAAGAGAAGAGTGAGGGGGGATTTGATAGCAGCCTTCAACTACTGAAGCAGGGTTCCAAAGAGGATGGAGCTGGACTGTTCTCACTGGTGGCAGATGACAGAACAAGCAGCAATGGTCTCAAGTTGCAGTGGGGGAGGTTTAGGTTGGATATTAGGAAAAACTACTTCACTAGGAGGGTGGTGAAGCACTGGAATGGGTTACCTAGGGAGATGGTGGAATCTCCATCCTTAGAGGTTTTTAACGCCCGGCTTGACAAAGCCCTGGCTGGGATGATTTAGTTGGTGTTGGTCCTACTTTGAGCAAGGGGTTGGACTAGATGAACTCATGAGGTCTCTTCTCACCCTAATCTTCTATGATTCTTTGATCAGTCTAGAAAACATAGGGGGATTATACTGTGTGTGTTTACAGCAGAAAGATTTGTTAAAGGCATGTGGAACTGGTTTGAATTGTCCATCTTCCCCAAAATTCACATGACAGACCCCAGTATTATTTTAGGCTTTGCAACATGGTATGATGATAAACTCCCCCCCCCCCCCGCTTCCGCAGGATAAGTAGGGAGAGATTTCAGCCCTACATGTAATGAAGTCCAGCTTTTACCGCAGGCAGCTTTGGTTTTACCTATTACATTCACAGGAGCAGAAAAATGAATCCCCTCAGCCTTGTACTCTCCCTTCCCTGCATTTTTATGATATGCTTTTTAGAAAGACATATTTATGGCCTGTTTCACATACACTAATAATGAAGTGACACATTCTCCTATGTTTTTAAAGGCAGGGAAGGACAAGGAGTAAAAGCAAACAACCACCCCCCACCCACCCCGAATACGCTTCTTATGCTTACACCTAAATATAATTTATATTTATAATATAAAGTCTTACAGAAGACTTTAAAAATGTAAAAGAAATTCAGCTTCTAAGCTATGAGATTTCCTGCATTTCACTCCCCCTCATTTTTTATCACTAAGGAGACAAGTGTTGGCATGAAAACAGGATCTTGGTTCCTTGAGAGTTCACCTACTCCAGCTGCTTATTATTCTCTCACCCCCATGTCTTGCGCCTGAGGTCCTAATTCTCTGCTTGTGACATCACTTGTTTCCACGGCAACCAATTGTGATGTCACAGAACTCTCACTTGAGGTGCAGGAGAAGAGATAGCAGCAGGAATACATAAACCCTTCTTAAGGAAGCTGATTTCCGCCCTTTATCCTAATGAAGTAGAGGGGAGAAAAATACAAACCATATTGTGGAGAAGCTGAATTGCTCCTACTTACAAAAATAACTTAAGCCAGCATCAGCTGTTAGAAAGCAATACAGACACTCCCCAATTTACACCTTGTGTAAGTCTAATTTTGCGTAAGTCGGGAACCTATACCCGACAATTACACACACCCACACAAAAAAAAGCGTACGGAACTTTTCCCATAAGTGCAGATTTGTGTAAGTCGGGTTTGCGTAACCCAGGGTGCATCTGTATAGAAATAACTCCATTTCAGAGACTCTTCTTAAACTAGGACTGTACAATCTGGGGTCTCAAAAGTATTAACTGAACTGAATCTCAACTCTTTCTCTGAAATGCTTCAGAACTTTTTTATGGTTCATATTTCCTCCTCTCTCCACAGCCTCAAAAAACTTCCCTTCTTTCTAGACCTCTTCCATAGCACCAGCTCCATGCCCTAGCATCTTCCTTCACTCCCTTCCCTGGCTGCAGGGGCGGCTCTAGGCACCAGCAAAACAAGCTGGTGCCTAGGGTGGCAAAATCTAGGGGGATGCAAAAGGCTGGGGCCCCAGCTCATCCTGCCGCTGCGATCCGAGGAGCGGCCCGTCCCCTGCAGCCGGGGGGGGTGGCAGGCTAGGCCGGCGGACCTGCCGCAGTCATGCCTGCAGGAGGTCCACTGGAGCCCCGGGATGACTGGACCTGCCGCAGGCATGACTGCGGAGGGGGCGCTCGTCCCGCGGCTCGGCTGGACCTCCCGCAGGCATGACTGCGGCAGCTCAAGCGGAGCCGCCGGACCCGCGAACCGTCCGCAGCCCCGGGAGGTCCAGCCGAGCCACGCGGGACCACCGGTCCCTCTGCAGTCATGCCCGCGGGAGGTCCGCTGCTCCCGCGGCTCCGGGGCGCCTCCCGCGCATGACTGCTTGGGGCGGCCAAAAAGGTAGAGCCGCCCCTGCCTGGCTGCCTCTTAATAACTCTTTTTTCACACGTTCCTTCCATCCTATAACCCATCCCCACTACCGTTTGAACATCCTGCTATCTAGCAGTATTGACAGCCTCTCTGGTTGAGTCTCATGCTCTGCTTTCGTGGGCTACAGCCCACTTCTTCGGATGCATGGAATGGAACATATATCTCCTCAATATATGTTCCATTCCATGCATCCGAAGAAGTGGGCTGTAGCCCACGAAAGCTTATGCTCAAATAACTTTGTTAGTCTCTAAGGTGCCACAAGTTCTCCTGTTCTTTTTGCGAATACAGATTAACACGGCTGCTACTCTGAAACCTGTCCTGCTCTGCTGTATTCCAGTCTTCTAAGCAATGCACTCAGTGCACACCTCTGAACAGGGAAAGTTTAGAGTGTAGGAAACATTTAAATACAGAGGGTGCCCATGGATAAGCAAAAAAACTGATGTCCCACATGCAGCAGCCTTGTTAGGGGAAGACTTCAAGGGGGTCTAATTAATGATTGAAGGTAAGGAACCAAAGGAGACAGAGTCAGAACAATCATCCAAATTTACGGATGGTTGCCTGAAATCAAACTGAACCCTTTTTAGGTCTGCCCATTTCAATTAACTCTTTCCCTGTCCATTGGAATGGACTATTCCTTTGAAGCACAGGAAGCACCAGAAGCTGATGTGAGTTTTGCCCCATGTATCAGCTATGTTATTCAGCAGTAAAGTGTTATATAAAATGCCTCCCCAACTGACTTATTTTGGTAAAGCTTATTCAGTTAAAGATTCTGTATTAATACAGAACTTCTGTCCCTGCTCAGGTTTTGAACTGTTTAGCCATCATACTTCTGTTCCAGGAGTCACTGGCAGCTGCCTGCACCACTGGTGGTGCTCCATCTGAAGAGCCCTCAGCAGGAAACGGAGGTGGCAAAGTGGTGGTGGCGGGGGTCTGCTCATCTTCACTAAATACTATCAAGTCCTGGTGGAGAAGATCATACAGAAATAATCAGTTAAGTGGTGAACACGCAGGTACAAGCCATGCTGCTCAAAGTGGTGAAGACTCGAGCTTTACAGGTGGTGTTAAAACCATGAAGGGGGCAGCGTGTTAAAAATTGCAACTTACCTAAATTGCTTGGTTGGTTGGTTTTTAGTAAAACCACTGGCCATTAAATACAGACTGAAATATTTTTAAAATGTTTAAGACTGATAAGACATTTATCCATGTGAGAATCAGGCCATTGGAAGTATATGTTTTAAAATAAAAATTACTAAATGCTGACTTCTCCGACTTACCTGCATTCTGAGGCCTGAGTCCAGGGGGCTGCCTTTCCCCTACTAACATTGATGTCACTAATATCTAAAGCACCATAAAGAATGCAGCTCACTGTTCTGCTTTAGGTGTCAGTGATATGATCATCTATTATAGGAGAAACACAGAACCCTATAATGAGGTCTTGCAGGCTTTTCTGGTCACCTTTTAAAATACTAAGGGGCTTACTTCGATCTGTTATTCTGCTATAGGGTGACTTCTGCCCGAGAGCAAACTTGTAAAAAAAGACCATTGATACAAAAAGAAATGTTCTGGCCCTATATTTTCTTTGCTATTATTGAAAAGATTTGTGTTTTCATAAGGACTCTCTTTTATCAGTCCCAACTTCAGCTTGTAATACTACAACTACTTTGCAATTTCATAGCACCTTTCATCTGAGGATGCTAAAACATTTTACAAATATTAAAGAACTCAGCCTTATTACAGCACTGTGAGGTAGGGTATTAGTATTTTGTCTTTTCAGATGGGGAAACTGGGCTAAGAAAAGTAAAGAAATCTCCCTAAGAGAAGAGAACCCAGATCTCTTCAGTATCAGATGTGTTGGGCCAGGTCCTCAGCTGGGGTTAATTGGTGTAGCTTCCTGGAAGTTATTGGAGTTATGCTGATTTCCACCAGCTGATGAGCTGGCCCAATGCTGCTCACAGCTTGTTTTATTTTATTTGATCTTAGAGGGAAGCCAAAAATTGGTGATTATAACATGCCAGTTGACTACTGATGTGTTCACACATTGGCAGCTAGGACAGATATGAAAATACTTTCATTGAACTAGATAATGTTTGAAATGCTTTCCTCTCTTCACAAAAAGGGCTAAAAATAGGGCTGGTGATTAATTGCAGTTAACTCATGCGATTAATCACTCAGTTTTTTTGAGTTAATCACACTGTTAAACAATAGAATACCAATTGAAATTTATTAAATATTTTTGATGTTTTTCTACATTTTAAAATATATCAATTTCAATTACAACACATAATACAAAGTGTACATTGCCCACTTTATATTATTACTTTTTATTACAAACATTTTCACTGTAAAAATGATGAACAAAAGAAATAGTATTTTTCAATTCACCTCATACAAGTTTTCTAGTGCAATCTCTTTATCATGAAAGTACAACTTACAAATGTAGGTTTTTTGGGACATAACTGCTCTCAAAAACAATGTAAAACTTCAGAGCCTACAAGTCCACTCAGTCCTACTTCTTGTTCAGCCAATTACTAAGACAAACAACTTGTTTACATTTGTGGGAAATAATTCTGCCCACTTCTTAATTACAATGTCACCTGAAAGTGAGAACAGGTGTTCGCATGGCACAGCTGTAGCTGGTGTCACAAGATTTTACCTGCCAGATGCACTGAAGATTCATATGTCTCTTCATACTTCGGCCTTCATTGCAGAGGACATGCTTCTATGCTGATGACGCTTGTTAAAAAAATAATGCATTAATTAAATTAGTGACTGAACTCTTTGGGGGAGAATTGTATGTCTCCTGCTTTGGTTTACCCGCATTCCGCCATATATTTCATGTTATAGCAGTCTCAGATGATAACACAGCACATGTTGTTCATTTTAAGAACACTTTTACTGCAAATTTGAAAAAATATAAAGAAGATACCAATGTGAAATTTCTAAAGATAACTACAGCACTCGACCCAAGATTTAAGAACCTGAAGTGCCTTCCAAAATCTGAGAGGGAGAAGTGTGGCGCATGCCTTCAGAAGTCTTAAAAGAGCAACACTCTGATGCAGAAACTACAGAACACAAATCACCAAAAAAGAAAATCAATCTTCTGCTGGTGGAATCTGACTTATATAATGGAAATGAACATGTGTCAGTCCGCACTGCTTTGGATCGTTATTGAGCAGAACCCGTCATCAGCATGGACACATGTCCTCTGGAATGGTGGCTGAAGCATCAAGGGACACATGAATCTTTAGCACATCTGGCATGAAAATATCTTGCGACGCGGCTAGAACAGTGCCATGCAAGTGCCTGTTCTCACTTTCAGGTGACATTGTAAACAAGAAGCAGGCAGCATTATCTCCTGCAAATGTAAACAAACTTGTTTGTCTGAGCGATTGTCTGAACAAGAAGTAGAACTGATTGGACTTGTAGGTTCAAAAGTTTTACATTGTTCTATTTTTTAATGCTGGGGTTTTTTGTACATAATTCTATGATTGTAAGTTCAACTTTCTTGATAAAGAGATTGCACTACTGTACTTGTATTAGGTGAATTGAAAAATACTATTTATTTTGTTTCTTACAGTGCAAATATTTGTAATAAAAAATAAATATAAAGTGAGCACTGTACACTTGTTGTAATTGAAATAAATATATTTGAAAATGTAGAAAACATCCAAAAATATTTAAATAAATGGTATTCTATTATTGTTTAACAGAGCGATTAATCGCGATTAATTTTTTTTAATCGCTTGACAGCTCTAGTTAAAAACCACAGCAGGTTTCCAATTGTCTTAACAGATTAGGTTTAACAAAGCAGTGCTTAAAGCAGCTGAATGGGGAATTAAGGCCTTGGCTACACTAGAAAAGTATCTGTTGCTTACATCAGGGTGGCAGGAATGAATGCAGTTGAAACAGTGCTGAAGTCTATCCTTAGGTAAACCACATTCAGCATTGGTTTCTCTCTTTGTTGCTGACACCTGCTATTAACAATGGGTATTTTTTTGTAGTACAGTCAAGATTAAAGTTGTACATTCCTAGAACAGATTAAAATGAATCTGCTGTGGCAACTCCAGACAGACTGGCAGCCTTGGGTGTAGGAGGCATAATTGTGATTGGCATATGGCTGGTGGCAGTGACTGTGAATGACAGAAAGGTATATGATCTTACAAAGTTTTAATGTGTTTGGGGTGGGTTCAGACACAGACATTGGAAGTAGTCTGGAGACACATGGGTTTAAAGGTTGAACACAAAGGTGTTCTGATAGAGCCCTGAAAGTGGTGCTGTGCTACATGCATGTAATCTTAGTTACTGCTTTTGTTGTTTTTACTCATCTTTAGTCAAAGAAATAATAGGAACAATCTAAGAAGTAGAATAAGAAAGAATATCCCAAGTCTGTGTCTGTTCATTTTTCTCACAACAAAGAAACAACATATTCCAGAAGTCCAAACCCTTCTAGACTGCTTGGAAGCTGACACAACTCAGTCTTGGTAGTTCAGTTCACGTAACTACCCAAAAGTTTGGATAATGATTCTAGCCGCTTACATCTATAAAGCAGGGCCAGAATTAGTGAGAAAAGCATTTATCTATTTCTGCTTCACACCTTAACAAGGTAATGCAATGACTGCATTGAAATGAAAAATAACAGTAAAAACATTAACTGATCATCACTGAGTTTTCCAAAAGCTTTGGTTTGGTTTCAGTTCTATTTGGGGGCAAAGGTTCATAATGGTTTTTATTTTGCAAGAATCAGGTTGCATTTGACATGAAAATGATTCTGATATTGATGATTGTGAGTTCTTGGCAGGATCAATTCAAATAGAAGGATAAAGCTGAGAGAGGATAATGCTTCTGTAAAATCCTAAATGAGTTAAATTAGCAAATGTGGTAAGGAAAATGGTTAACACTTTGTGGAAGGTAAGTGGAATCATATTTATGGCTTTGTCTACAGTAGAGGATTGAACCATTTGTAACTGAACTGGTGGGGTGACACTGCTGTAAGTACCAATGCAGTAGTGTGTCCCCATTAGCCATTCTGTTCTGGTTGCAGTTTTGCCCTGTATACACATTTGTGCTGTTGCATAGTTGCGGTTGCATTGCCCTCTGGATTTTTTATCACACAGTTCCCTACTTGGCAGTCTGAAGCAGTGGATTCTGGGAGTTATTACAGGGACTCCAGAAGCTCCTCTATTATACACAAAGTTGCAGGCCAGCTGCAACAGCAAAACAAATTGACATAGGTACACTATAAAAAGCAATAGAGATGCTATCTTCCAAGTTCATAAGTGCATCTCACTGGGACTCCAGTTTTCCTTTCCAGGATCTTGTAAAGGGGTGGAATGGCTATGAGGCAGCAAAAGTAGGAGGTAATCCAATAAGTAGTGGTATCCTGATTTAAAATGTTGTACTGTTCAGGGATTGCAGGCATACGTGTAACAGCTAGTTGTTGCATCAGTACTTCACTTATGCTTGAGCCCTGATGTAATAGTTGAAAATTTCCCTTTGGAACTGTCTGTCCTCCATTTGCATTTCTCCCCCTTCTGAAATTAGCCCTGCATCATTTCCCTGTTGTCCTGTCTGAAACCTTCCTATTTCTCAAAGGTCATTTATTTTAGGGTTTATATGTGTAGTCCAAGGGGGGAGGAATAGCTCAGTGGTTTGTGAGTTCAATCCTTGAGGGGGCCACTTAGGGATCTAGGGCAAAATTAGTACTTAGTCCTGCTAGTGAAGGCAGGGGGCTGGACTCAATGACCTTTCAGGGTCCCTTCCAGTTCTATAAAATAGGTATATCTCCATATATATATATGTCTTTATTCATATCTCTGTGCATGTCTAGTTCTTCCTTTTCCTGAACTTCAAGTCTGTCAGTCATTCCATCTCTATGGGTCCAGTCTGCTTGCCCCCAGGTCTGTTCTGGGATGACCCACAAAGGCCACTAAAATGAGAAATAAGAAATGAAAGAGTTAATAATCATAGCAAAAGCACATATCTCCCTTGATACAACAAAGAATGTGATCAAAAGTAACCATTCCATTTCAGTTTTGAATTCCAGTTCTTGATCACAAGGCACTTTCTTCTTTGAGTAGAGCTGGTAGGAATGTATTAGAATTTACACACAACATTTATAAGGGTGAGTGAGGATACTAGATTAATGTGAGGATGGGAGATTGGCCAGGAGGTGGTCACTCTAACTAGATTAACAAGGGAAAGAGAAGCAGTTTTTGTTTGCATTAATGATATTTGAGAACCAGAACTGTGAATGAAGAAGTTGTCTGAGCTTCTGTAGGGGTGGAGAGAAATATGGAATGCCCCAAAATTTGATTGTAAGGCTAGAAGACTTGTTTTGTGTAGGTTTTTAGACATAACTCCTGAATACTGGAGGGAAATCACATCTAAGATTAATCATATCTCCACAAGATTTCAATCAATGTATTTGATTTCTGAGCGCTGGTGGGCTAGACAGCATAATTAGTTCCCCTACTCTCATGGTCTGTAGTTATCTCTACTTCACTGTGTCATCAAAATATGCCTAAGACTGCTTTTCATGCATTAAACAGCAAGAAAAAATAAAAATTTTGAGTGCAGGTAGATACAAGCAGTAAACTGTGTATGGAGTGAGAAATACGATGTCACATGAACAATTACACCAATATGTACTTTCTTGCAATAGTATCTTATTTTTAGACCCTTTTTGTTGTGATTTCTATGTTACTTATGACTTTTTTTCTCCCCTCTTATCCATCATTTTGAATCTGGCCATGAGGCATGACATGGCACATCCAGCTACTGTGCAAGCTGAAGCAAGCACTTCCACTCTGAACTCTGCAGTGGAAAGCAAGGGGCAACATTACTGAGGGACATGCTGACCCTGCTGGATTACAGGGGAACTGAACTGGGTGGGCTGAGGAGAGGGTCAGTAACTATCACTCATTCTGTAGGGGAGGAGAGAATGGAAGAGTTGGGGAGAGAGCTGGATACTTCCATCTTCATGTGAGGCATTATCCCCTATCCAAAATCACTAAGAACAGCATTCATAGGAACCTGGAAACCATTTTTCTGTCCTCAAGCCTACAAAATCCACTCCCATTGGTACATTTTACAATAAAAAGCTGCATACCTGCTATAGAGGGCATCTCTCCTGTTCTGCCTCCTGCAGAAATGGCTTGGGCATAGTCTCCACCTCCAGCTCTGGATCCTGAGATTCCAGCAATGTGTCCGGAACCACCTTGTCTGGATCCTTGTCTTGCTGGTCCACCTGATTCACAGATCGAGTGCTCTCCTTTTTTCCATCGCCATTGCGCTGCAAGAAACCTCCATGCTATCTAGAAGCACCTCAGGCTATGTAGGAGAGCGAATGCTAAGAACTCAGTCCAGTTTGTTGTAAAAGGAACACTTTTTCCAGCATAAACCAGATCTATTGTAATTGTCCCAAGCCTTGTTCTTCTTGGACCTTCAGCCTCTTTGCCTTCTCTCAGTACTCTTTGCCACCCTGAGCAATACTCATCTTGGTACCCAGTAGCTCACGTATCCAGTCATACATTAAAGTACTATGAAAGACTAGTTTCAGGTGGTCCTGGATCACCTCATCACTCCAGATGGCCACTAATGCCTGAACATTGGCTATCAAGCCAGCTGGCAGCATTCTCATACAATGGCCTCCTTAGATACATGCCAACGATAGAATCAGAATAAAATCAAAGAGGCTGATCACTGTGAAAACAGCATGCAACTAGCTCCATGCTGTTTGTTGTGCTATTTGTATGCATAAGTATTTTCCAGCAAACTTATCTCCATTCTGACAAAGTACAGAAAGTAGACCACACAAGCTGTATGAGCGGTGACCAATGCACCGTGAGGTGGTAGTGGGAGGACTATTTGCACTGCTATGGCTATTATGCCAGTGATCTTCATCTTCTGGTGATTAGCACCACAAATTTCTCCAGTGTAGACAAGGCCTCTGTGAGGTACATTTGAAAGCTCTCTCCACGTTAAAAAGCACTAGGGATATAAATACAAGACCAGAAACTAGGAACTCCTGAATTCTAATCTAGGCTCTGGCAATGACAATGTGTAGCAAAGCTAGGGCCTAATTCTCATTTTCACGAAGACTGCTTGATGCAGTTCTGGAAGTGTGAAGAGGCTTTAAAGTTGAGTAAATTACACTTACAGCCACGTTAAGACCTCTTCACACTGCCACGGTGGTGCAAAGCGGCCTTCATGTCAATGAGAATCAAGCACTTAACCTCTCAAATTTCCCATCTGTACTATAAGGATACTACTACTTACAGTGGTCACCATTCAAAATTCAGCATTCATCTTCAGTCACCACAGTGCTGGAAATCATGGTAGTTCTCTATTCAAACAGGAAATAAGTGCAGTATCTCCAGCATCATTGCTCACTATGCAGTACAATATCTGATAAATGTTGACTTTTTAATGGCAACCACTGGGCCTCAGTGAGGTTTAATTAGTCAATGACAGTGACTTTAAACTGTAAAGTCCTACATAAGTGCTAAGCATTATTTTTAACTATGAAAGCGTGCAGCGTAAGAAAAGAGAAAGCATGGATCTGAGTCTGAAAGTGTTGCTTTCCTAAATTCCAGTGTGCTGTGCATGGAAAACAGAATGGGTTGAAATATATATTTATAATAAGCCATTTTGAAAAATATATGCAAGCTTTGCCTGTGCTGTCTTAGCAACCATAGAGATGAACCCTTTTCAGTTTCTCTTTTGTAATCAGAGTATGTGCTTTCCTTTAGTACTGTAGATCACCTACAATCCCTTACACAGCACGTGTGGGCATCACTAATTAGATTTACTGTTTATCCATGCCAAGTTTCATCATCCACTGTGAAAGCAGCTTGCTGAACAGAGGGAGAGCTGGACTGTGGCGAGTGCTGCTGACATTTAATAAGGGGAAGCTTGGCAGGGGGATGGTGGAATATTACCATGCTATAATAATGCTTTTAAAATGAAAAATCTCATTTCCAAACCTCTTTGCAAAGCAGGGGGTACCATTTATAGAAAACTACTTGGGATGGGGAAGGAAGCAAATTAGTTACAGCAGGCCCTTGTAGAGCCTCCGAAATAATAGCCAGGAATAGGTGGGAAGAGACAGAGACAATACTGCATTCCACTTCATCATAAGGTTCCATAAAACTTTTGGGGCATATTCCCCTCCTCAGTGCACAGGGAATTTCATGCACTGGCCAGTGAATATGCCCCTGAGAACCATATAGTGTGCATTTGAAAAAAATGTCTTTGAACACAGAAATGGGTCCTCTGGGATGGGACTTCCTCCTCCCGGGATTGTCTTTCTCTTTATTCCACCTCCTGTCACCACCCTTACATTCAGGGATGCAGTAATTCTCCCAGTGGTCAAGGGCTAAACACACTTCCTTTCAGAGTCTCTGTATTCACTTCTGTAAACACCAGTCAGAAGAGGCACTTGCTCCTGGCCCTATGTAATTGATTTTGGAAGACAGAACAAGGATGAATTTGAATATATCAGAGTCCTAGGCCACCAGTGTCCCTCCTGCTTTCCCACAATTGAAGGAAATAGTGTGGGATTCATCCACCTGATCTAAAAAGCAATGTCTCCTCAATGGTCCAAATGAGGAAAACCTTCCTCCCCATGATCTCTGTCAAAAGACTCAGAGTAGGGTAGAAAGCACAGAATTCTTTCTAGAGCAAGCAGTTTAATCAGGTGAAGTTGCAGCTCATAAAGCTACCAAATATACAAAGGTGTGTTAGTCTACATATTAATCAGATAACCTCTTTGTGCAGAGACTAGCAATCAGATAACAAAATGTTACTAAGAAAGAAAAGAGTATTTGCCCTGGAATACCCATGCATGTCTACAGGGATATAGTTATTTCTATTAATAAACTTAACAGTGCAGTTTACAAAGTTTTTTTATAAGTGACCTTCCAAAACATGTTCCAGCATCAGGCATCAGGTCTGCTGACTGATGGCCAGATGCTAGAGCTAATTTAACCAGCTTGCACAATCCCACTTCCACGTGGTGGCTGGACTCACTCTAGGCCAGATTGGGATACTCTTACTCACACTGAATAGTACCTAATTCCACAAGTCGTCCCATTGATTTAAATGGAATTACTCATGGAGTAAAATGATGTTAAATGTGAGTAAGGGTAAGGCACTCTGGGTCTCTGTGAACATCTCCCTCCCAGCAGCAGTTTTACCATGATGACCCCGTAGGGTGTATCCTGAACTGGTACTGGTCTCAGCTTTCGTCACTGTTTGCCGATCACAGAGGGGACCCAGGGAATGCCTTAAAGCAAAATGTCTGTGGCTTCCTATCATAACAAAATGGAATATATCCAAAAACTTAGAAATAGAAATAACATTTAAGAAATACTTCTTGATATTTCAACTTTACTACAGCTACATGTGTTTCTTAGCTCATTACATGGAAGCTGCCATTTTCTGCCTATAGGATAAGAAGAAATTCATTCTGAAATGAAACCAATCGGAAAAGCTATGTTTTAGGTGTTTTGGAATATATTTAAGAAACGCAGTCAGGTAAAAGTAGGGGGTGAGGGTTGTGTAAGTGTCTGGTTTAATGTAACTTGTATTTCTTTATTTTAATTGCTGGAAATTGCAGAGAGAGATAACCTGGAACCCATTCCTTGGGAAATGGCATACCTCTAATCTCTTCCCTTCCCTGCTTCTTCAACACAGTGATCTCCAATTGGATTACTTCCCTACCAGATAAATCCCAAGGATGAGACAAACACTTTGGGGTAGGGACTGCCTTTTTCTTCTGTGTTTGTACAGCACCTGGCACAATCAGGACCTGTTCCATGACGAGGGTTCCTAGGTACCACGGCAGTACTACTATTACTACTACTACTACTAATAATAATAATAATAATAAATCAGGCTGCAGGCTGGAATTTATTGCTGAGAATAGGTGGGATTTTGTTGGGACCTCTAACGTGGTCAAACCCCAGATTAAAATCAGGGTTGGGGTCAGAAGCCACAGCAAGGATTGAACCAGAGTTGGAGCCAGAAGTCACACCAGGGGTCAAAACTGGAGACAGAATTAGAAGTTACACCAAGGGTCAAGAAGCCAGAGTTGTTAACTGGAGCCAGGATGAAAGACAAAATAAAGGAACAAGGCGAGGTAACAAAAGGAGCGGGAACCAGGTGAGGAGCTGTGAACATGATCTCAGGAGTCTGGTCAGCAGCAGGCATAGCAGCTAGTCCCTCAGACAAAGGGTAAGGCAGGAACAGGAACTTTTATGCTAAGAGGTGTCCAATCAGCAGCCTGCTGCTTGTCAGGTGATGCTGCTGAGTTAGCAGGTGTAGCTCCTGTTGAGGGATATCAACTGGTTTCCTTGTCTGGCCTTGCAGGGTGGTGATGCAGGAGGTATGACTCTCTCTCTTTGCAACCCCGTGGGACTGGATTTGAGACCCATGATGCCTGACACTACTCCTCCCCCGCACCTTCAAGGCTGGTCTCTAGGAGCCATGGGCTCAGGCTATTCATGGTGATCTCTGTAGTTTTGCAGGGGCATGAACATGATGAGCTGGCTCCCAAGAGCATTTTTTGCACCCACAATCTTCCCAGTCGATCAAATAATACAGTGCTCACTCACTCCTCTGCATATTTGGGAATCCAGGATGTCCCAAACTATGTACTCCTCATGGCCCTGTATTTGACCTGGGGGTGGGAGCTGTGGCACCAGCAGGGAAACAGATCATTGAGAAGAGGTTTCAGGAGGGTTACATGAGATACTGGATGGATCTTCCAGGACTGAGGGAGTACTGCAATTCAAATGTCACTGGACTGATTTGTTGAAAGGTGTAAGGGCCTATGTATTGATTATCCAATCTGTGCATAGGTTGGTTGGTCTGTAGGTATTTAGTGAATAGCCATACTTTTTGACCAACCGTCAGAGGTGGGAACTCTTTGTGTCAACATGATGTTTGTAAGCTATTATGGCAGCTTCCGGATGCTCCTTTAATTTCGCCTGGGTGTTATGAATAGTCTGTACCAGATCTGAGGCAGCAAGAGCTGCTGTGGACAAGGGGACGGAGGGATTGAACTGTGGATGAAAACCATAGCTGAGATAGAAGGGACTGAACTGGGCCAGGAGTAACACAACTCAGTTATTTTGGCAGTGGTTCAGGAAACAGTGTAGACACTATTCAAGTACCTGATTGACCCATTCTGATTGGCCATCCGAATGGGCATGATGGGAGGTGGATGTATACAAATGGACATCCACGACAGGAAACACATCCTTCCAAATTCTGGATGTAAACTGAAAGCCTCAGTTTATGGTAAGATGATCAGGAAGGCCATGGCAGTGGAAAAAATGCATAATTAAGGGTTGTGCAGTAATTTCTACAGTCGGGAGGCATATGCATGGTATAAAATGGGCCTTTTTGGGAGGCTGATCCACTACTGTTAGTATAGTGTTGTGTCCTTCTCACTGGTAGTTCTGTTATGAAATCAAGGGTTTTATTTGACCAAGTTTGGGAAAGAGTTTCATACTGTATCAGGAAGACAAAAGGCTTGCTTCAAAAGATCTTAGTCCAAGTGCATGTGTCACACAACCTGATGTAAGATCAGACATCATCCCGCACCTGTGGCCACTGGAATAAGCAGGCTACTGCATGCCAAGTCTTGGATTGTCCAAAATTAAGTTGATTAAGCATTATTTATTCTTGACAAATCCATGCTGACTATTCCTTATAACCTTATTATCCTCCAGATGCTTACAAACTGATTAATAATTTGCTCCAGTACCTTTCCAGGTACTAAAGTTAGGCTGACAGGACCTGGGGAATTATCCAGACCACCTTGTTCCCCTTTTAAAAGACAGGTATTATGTTGCCTTTTTCCAGTCTTCTGGGACCTCTCCCATCCTCCAGAAGTTCTCAAAGATAATTGCTAATGGCCCCAAGATTGCTTCAGCTAGTTCCTTAAGTACCCTAGGATGAATTTCATCAGGCCCTGCCCACTTGAATACATCTAACTTATCTACATAATCTTTATCCTCAGGGGTGAAAGTAACTTAAAGGACTTATCGGTACACCAGAGTCCCGAACGGGGGTGTGGCCTCAACCAGAAGAGACAGGGCCTTTCAAGATTTAAAGGCCCTGGGGCTCTGGCTGTGGCTGGGAGCCCCAGAGCCTTTAAATCACCCCAGAGCTACCGGGGCTCAGGGGCGAATTAAAGGGCCTGGTGCTCTGGTCGCTGTGGAGGTCTGGGGCCTTTAAATCACCATGGGAGCCCAGCTGCCAGAGCTCCAGTGGTGCTTTAAAGGGCCCAGGGCTCCCTGCAGCGGCTGGAGGTCTGGACTCTTTAAATCACCACCGTGGAAGCCAGTCCAGTCCAGCACGGCATACTGGCTCTTGCTGGTACACTGTACCGGACCAGACCGGCTTACTTTCACCTCTGTTTATCCTGTTCTTTCCCTGTTTTGGCCTGCGTTCCTTCCCCCGGTTGTCAATGTTAATTGTATTGAGTATCTGGTCATCATTAAGGTTAAGATTCTGTCACGGATATTTTTAGTAAAAGTCAGGGACAGGTCATGGGCACTAAACAAAAATTCATGGAGCCCATGACCTATCCCTGACTTTTACTAAAAATAGTCTGGGGGGCAGGGAGAAAAACAGAGCTCTGCCGGGGCTTGCAGCTGCTCCTGTGGCAGGGGCTCACCTCAGCTGCTCCAACCCCAGGAGGACTGACCCCACCCCAGACACTGCTCCGGCAGCCCTGGGACTGGCTGCCAGTCAGCTGTTCTGGAAGCCCTGGGGCTGGCCGCTGGCTAGCTGTTCCAGACCTGCTCTAGAAGAAGTCACGGAGGTCCTGAAAAGTTATGGAGTCTGTGACCTCCATGACAGAATCGTATCCTTAGTCATCATTAACCTTTTTTGTGAAGACTGAAGCAACATAGACACTAAGCACTTAGCTTTCTTGATGTCTTCGGTTATTAGCTCTCCTTCCCCACTACATAGAGGACCTACACTTTCCTTTGTCTTTTTTCTTGATCCTAATATATTTAAAGAAACTATTCTTATTGCCTTTTATATCCCTTGCCAGGTGCCTTAAGCTTTTTGATTTTGTCCCCACATACTTGTGCTGTTCTTTTGTACTCCTCCTTATCAATTTGACCATGTTTCTATTTTTTGTAGGATTCCTTTTTGATTTTCAGGTCATTAAAGAGCTCCTGATGGAGTCATATTGATCACTTACTATTCTTCCTGTCTTCCTTTGCATCAGAATAGTTTGCAGTTGTGTCTTTACTATTGTCTCCTTGAGGAACTGCCAGCTCCCCTGAATTCCTTTTCCCCTTAGATTTTCTTCCCATGGGACCTTACCTACCAGTTCTCAGAGTTTGTTAAAGTTTGCTTTTTCTGAAGTCCATTATCCCTGTTCTCACTCCCTTCCTTTCCTTAGAATCATGAAATCTATCATTTTGTGATCACAGTCACCCAAATCGCCTTTCACCTTCAGATTCATTACCAATTCCTCCCTGTTGGTCAGAAACAAGACAGATTCACAAAGGAAATGGTGCAGTTTCTGTATGTGGGGTGATGGTTTTTCTGGTTTCACAGGTCTATGGGACAATCATAAATCATGATGCAGGGATACTGTGTGTGTGCACTTTGTTTTTTTGAAGATGTCCTGGTAGTCTCAGTATTTTATGGGGAGGCATGGTTCGTCATGGAGAATTGGTGTTTCTGGACCCAATGAAGTTGCCGCCATGTGGATGGGCCTGTGGGTTCTTCAATTGGGTTTCTCCAGCTTGGGTTCTAGAATTCCAGGTTCTTGAACTGGGAGAAACTCAATGGGAAAGAGATAATGTGTTGCGACCACAGAAAATGGGGGTCAGGCCAGAGTAGCCAGGGTGTCCCAAAATCAAGGTAAGATGCAGGACACTAATAAGAGTGAATTGTAGGACTTCCTGCTGTTCCCCAATCACAACTTTAAAGATGAGGTCTCTTGAGTAACTGGGCCCAACATCAGTGGGGACCCATCTACTGTTTCTTCCCTATCTGGGGTGTTTTGGGGTTTTACAGGAAAGCTGAGGACCTGAGCTATAGAGAAATCCATGAAATTATCCCCCACTCCCAAGTCAGTCGGGGTCCATTGCATGGAAAAGGCCTGTTTGTCCTGCAGGATCTGTAATTGCAGGGGAATTGGTAGATGTAAGGAAGAATGATGGCCTCCCAGTTGACCAGAACCTTGGGATCTTTCAGTGGTGGTGCCCAGGCTCAAGACCCCAACTGTTAGATCTACTGTTAGTCAGCTGATCCTGCTGAGTCAGTGGATATAGCTCCTGTTTGGTGGGGTTTCAGCTGCAGTTTCCTTATTTGACCTTGGAGTGCAGTGGCACATAGGGTAAGGGTCTCACTTGTAAACCTTGTGGACTGGGTTCAAGAGCTGTGGTACCTTACAGTTCTACTGCTGGAGTCAGGCTGTAGGAAGGGGAGGCAGAGCTGAGAATGTGGGTGGAGTTTAGCGCTAAGGTTAGAGGTAAAGGATGCATGATCTGGTATAAGAATACTAAGCTGAAGAAGAAGGGAAGGGGACAGATCAGCTGCCTGCTATTTCTCCGGGAGGGAGACTTCAGTTTATCTCCATCTGAAATTCCTAGACACTATCTTCCAGTAAAATAAAGTAAAGCAAGCTAAGTTCAAACAAAATTATGTTTACTTGAAAAAACTGTCTTATTTTAAATGTACCAAAAATTGGTATTCACAATCCAGTGTTTCCTGACTGATTTCAATGCAGACTAAGTTGCTCCCTGACTTAATTTCTACCTGTTAGCAAGATAATGGCATTCTTCATGGAGATGTACCTTTTAAAATATTTAATGTTAATTTTAAGAAGACAGCTTTGATGTTCTTTTGATACAAAAATTTAAAAACAACACTGGAGTTTTCCTTTAAGATTGCTGGGAACCTTCACTTTGGGGGGCTTTATACAGACATAGCAAGTCATGTCCAGTCTCTTCCAACGGTTGGGCTAGAGTGGGGAGATGGTGGACAGCATAATTCCCCTCACTCCAGCATTTTGGGGACCCCAAATCATAAACCTGGCTCTGAGATCACATCCTAATTTGGAAAACTCCAGTGTGTTTCTGACCTGTTCACTGCCATGGTAATAAATAGCATAAGGATCAGAACAGACTGATTTAGGCATGCTTCAACCCCTCTCCTCCAACAGTAGCATCATTCCCTATAGCATTTACCTCTGATGACTTCTTAGCAATGATTTGGGTTGCCACCATTTCTTGGGCCATTGCCGCTTTCCCTGGTGACGGAAAAGGCTGGTTTTGCTGTGGTGCAGATGCTGCCTTAGGAAAATGGTCTGTCAATGAAAGAAATATTTAAAAAAAAAATTACTTTGGCAAAATAAAAAAATTAGTTTTACACAGGTGTTAAATTTTCCGGAGTTAATCGGGTAGAAAAATGCCTCTGAAGGCTCATTTGGTCCATTAACTGCAATGCCACCTGCCAATGACTGGGACTGAATACTAACAGCTTTTATAACTCTTTATGATAATTGACAAACCCAGATGGATTCAAAATTCAGCACGGCCCTCCTATTCTTACCTACTGCCTTCAGTGTTATATCCCCAGTGTGTAAAACATGCCTTCTTTTATATACAGGTGAAATGAATGCAAGAAGCAGGGTCGTTCTGCTCACTTATGTGAAAATTATACAGAGAAATGAATGCCCAGCAAACCAATACTAGAATCATCCCCTCCCCTCCCACCAAACCTTCTAATTACTATTTAAAAGGAATATTATTACTGCAGCATGGCAGACATGTGCTGCACATCACAAGGAACTAAACAGGAGTTGAGACCATTTGAAAAGATCATGACAAATTTTAAAGACCACAAGCCACTAAAAGAGAACTTTGTTCAGAGAAAAATGTGAAAAAATATGAGAAGATGAAATGATATTGTCATTAATAATTTTTATTTTATTTGCTACCATTTCAGACTGTTTTTATATTAGCTTTTTTCCCTGGTTATATCTTTTAACAGCCTGGCTTAACAAATAATAATTAATCAAAAATTATTTTCTTGCCTAGTGCTGCAATGAATCATGATTCTCTTGTTATGGCAAAAAAATTGATATCACATCTTCAGTATTGTGATTTTCACATGGCAGGATAAAATAGGAGTGAGATTGTGTATGTAAAAATGAGAGAGAAAGGGAGAGTGAGCTGAGAGAAAACACCTTCATTTGATGCCCTGATTTTGTGGGTAAAAGAATAAATATTATTTAGATATTTTGGCAGCTTCTCTATGAACAATCTTTTACACTCAAGGGTCATTCAGTAACTTTCCTAAAACTGACAAGGCATGGATGGAAGTCCCCTTTGGAGCTCACAAGTGCGGTTGATCAGCTAACAGGTATCTCTATACAGCAATGCAAATGTATGTGAAACTTTGTTCAACAAAAAATGCAGATTCAGTGACACCAGAATGTTTCGTGAGTTCATGTTGGTTTAGCTGAAGTGGTTGTGTTGAAATAAACATTCCAAAACAACTGATTTTTTTCCTGTTAAAAACAGTTTCATTTCAAAATCTCCTTCACGGAAAAATTAAAAAAAAACACAATTAAATCCAAAATGATTGTTTTCTGATTTTTTTCAGAATTCCCAGTGAACCAAAACATTCATTATTTGCACAGCTCTACTTCTAGCCTCTGCAATCTCCCGGGAAGTAAAAGACTGACCTAAGTATTGAAACTAAGGGTATGTCTACACTGCAATTAAAAAACCATCACTGGCCTGTGCCAGGTGACTTAGGCTCATGGGACTCAGGCTAAGGGGCTGTTTAGCTTCAGTGTAGATTTTCAGGCTCTGGCTGCAACCCGAGCTCTGGGACTCTCCCACCTTGCAGGGTCCCAGAGACTGGGCTCCAGCCTGAGTCCAAATATCTACACAGCAATTAAACAGCCCTCAGATTCCAGGAGCCCGAGTCAGTTGACACGAGCCAGCCACACAGGGGCGGCTCTAGCAATTGCGCCACCCCAAGCAGGGCGGCATGCCGCGGGGGGCACTCTGGTGGTCGCCGGTCCCGGGGCTCCGGTGGACCTCCTGCAGACGTGCCTGCGGAGGTTCCGCTGGTCCCGCGGCTCCGGTGGACCTCCCGCTGGCATGCCTGCAGCAGGTCCACCAGAGCCACCGGACAACCGGACCCTCCGCAGGCACGCCTGCGGGAGGTTCACCGGAGCCGCTTGCCGCCCTCCCGGCGGCATGCCACCCCAAGCGCGTGCTTGGCACACTGGGGTCTAGAGCTAGCCCTGCAGCCACGGGTTTTTAATTACAGTGTAGACATACCCTAAATCTCTCCCTTGGTGACCACAGGAGACACCACTTGTTTGAATTTCTGTTTAAGCCTGATATTTGAAGGCCTCGTAGCAGGGGTGGGCAAACTTTTTGGCCTGAGGGCCACATCTGGAAATTGTATGGCAGGTCATGAATGCTCACGAAATTGGGGTTGGGGTGCATGAGGGGGTGTGGGCACCGGCTGGGGGGGAGTGCTGTAGGGTGGGACCAGAAATGAGGAGCTCAGAGTGCGGGAGGGGGCACCAGGCTGGGGCAAGTGGTTGGGGTGTGGGGAGGGCTCCAGCTGGAGGTGTGGGCTCTGGGGTGGGGCTGGGGATGCAGGGTTTTGGGTGTAGGAGGGTGCTCTGGGCTGAGATTGAGGGGTTCAGAGGGTGGGAGGGGGATCAGGGCTGGGGTGCAGGCTCTGGGCAGCACTTAGCTCAAGCAGTTCCTGGAAGCAGCGGCATGTCCCCTCTCCGGCACCTGCACAGAGGCACAGCCAGGTGGCTCTGCACACTGCCCCGTCGGCAGGTGCCACCCCTGCAGCTCCCATAGGACGCAGTTCCCGGCCAATGGGAGCTTCAGGGTTGGATCTTGGAGCAGGAGCAGCATGTGGAGTCCTCTGGCCAGCAGTCACAGCTCTCCAGCTGCCCAGCTCTGAAGGCAGCACCACCACGAGTAGCAGCACAGAAGTAAGGGTGGCAATACCATCACCCCCCTACAATAACCTTATACACACACCCCACAAACCCTTTTTGGGTCAGGACCTGTACAGTTACAACATGATGAAATTTCAGATTTAAATATCTGAAATCATGAAATTTATGATTTTAAAAATCCTATGACCATGAAACTGACCCAAATGGACCATGAATTTGGTAGGGGCCTACCAATTGTGTATCCACTTAATGGTAGTTCTGCCAAGCCCACATTTCTACAGCTTACCTATCAGAATGTCATGTGGGATTGTTAAAAGCCTAGCTGAAGTCCAGGTATATTATGTCCACCACATTACCCCTCTCCATCAAACAAGTTGCCCTGCCAAAGAAGGAAATCAAGCTGGTTTGGCATGATTTGTTCTTAGTAAATACATGCTGGCTGCTAGTGCTCACCTCTTCATCCTCCAGTTATTTACAAATTGAATGTTTTATAGCATCCCAGATATCAAAGTCAGGCTAACTGATCTATAGTTCCCCAGCTCCTCCTTTCCCCACTTTTTAAAGATGGGCACTATTTTAGCACTTTTCCAGTCTTCTGGGACCTCCCCTGTTATCTATGAGTTTGTAAATATTATTGCGAGGGGCTCTAAGATTTCTTCAGCTAATTCCTTCAGTACCCTCGGGTGAATAGCATCTGGACCCGCTGATTTCAATTCTTTCAAACTGGTCAGAAGATCTCTAACATGTTCTTTACTTATCCCAGTCTGCATCCTTTCCCCTTTATTGTCTGTGGTAACTTCACTAGTCATCCGGTCACATGTTATTTTTGTGAGAAGACTGAAGCAAAGTAGGCATTGAGCAGCTCTGCTTTCCTATCATTTTCCGTTACCAGTTCATCTTCTCCAATGAGCAGCGGACCCACACTGTCCTTGATCTTTCTTTTTTTGTGTGTGATGTATTTAAAGACCCCTTCTTGTTGTCTCTAACATTCCTTGCCAGCTGTAACTCATTCTTTGCCTTGGCTTTCCTGATTTTAATCCCTACACACTCACACTATTCCCATAAAAGCAGCAAAGAGTTTTGTGGCACCTTATAGACTAACAGACGTTTTGGAGCATGAGCTTTCGTGGGTGAATACCCACTTCGTCGGATGCATGTAGTACTTCTTTGGTGACATGCCCCTCCTTCAATTTCCTGTATGAATCCCTACTGAGTTTTGGATAGCCAAAAAGCTCCTTGTGCAGCCACATTTGCCTCTTATGGCTCTTCTTATTTTTCCTCTGCATCAGAATAGCTTGATGTTGAGCCTCCAGCATTATATCTTTTAGGAACTGCCAGTTCCCTTCGATTCAGTAGTTTATGTCAAGCGTGCACACACTGACAGAAAGAACTGGTACTAAAATAAATTAAGCCCTTTTAATTAGGGCTGTTAATTAATCACAGTTAACTCATGCGATTAACTCAAAAAATTAATCGTGATTAAAAAAAATTGTGATTAATCGCAGCTTTAATTGCACTGTTAAACAATAGAATACAAATTGAAATTTATTAAATATTTTTAATGTTTTTCTACATTTTCAAATATATTGATTTCTATAACAACACAGACTACATCAAGTACTGTAGTGCATTCTCTTTATTATGAAAGTGAAACTAACAAATGTAGATTTTTTTATTACATAACTACACTCAAAAACAAAACAATGTAAAACTGTAGAGCCTACAAGTCCACTCAGTCCTACTTCTTGTTCAGCCACTTGCTTAGACAAACAAGTTTGTTTACATTTACGGGAGATAACACTGCCAGCTTCTTATTTAAAATGTCACCTGAAAGTGAGAACAGGTGTTCATATGGCACTTTTGTAGCCGGCATTGCAAGGTATTTATGTGCCAGATATGCTGAACATTTGTATGCCCCTTCATGCTTCGGCCACCATTCCAGAGGACATGCTTCCATGCCGATGACACTCGTTTCAAAAAATGTGTTAAATTTGAGACTGAACTCCTTGGGGGAGAATTGTGTGTCTCCTGCTCTGTTTTACCTGCATTTTGCCATATATTTCATGTTATAGCAGTCTTAGATAATGACCCAGCACATGTTCATTTAAAGAACACTTTCACTGACAAAATGCAAAGAAGATAGCAATGTGAGCTTTCTAAAGATAGCTACAGCACTCAACCCAAGGTTTAAGAATCTGAAGTGCTGTCCAAAATCTGAGAGGGACAAAGTGTGAAGAATGCTTTCAGAAGTCTAAAAAGACCAACACTCTGATGTGGAAACTGCAGAACCTGAACCACCAAAAAAGAAAATCAACCATCTGCTGGTGGCATCTGACTCAGATGATGAAAATGAACATGCGTCGGTCCACACTGCTTTGGATTGTTATCGAGTAGAACCTATCATCAGCATGGATACATGTCCTCTGGAATGGTGGTTGAAGCATGAGGGGACATACGAATCTTTAGTGCATCTGGCACGTAAATATCTTGCAACGCCTGTTCTCATTTTCAGGTGACGTAAACAAGAAATGGGCAGCATTATTTCCCACAAATGTGAATACGCTTGTTTTTCTGAGCGATTGGTTGAACAAAAAGTAGGACTGAGTGGACTTGTAGGCTTTAAAGTTTTACATTGTTTTGTTTTTGAATGCAGTTATTTTTATACATAATTCTACATTTGTAAGTTTAACTTTCATGATAAAGCAATTGTACTACAGTACTTGTAATGGGGGAATTGAAAAATACTATTTCTTTTGTTTTTTATAGGGCACATATTTGTAAACAAAAATAAATATAAAGTGAGCACTGTACACTTTGTATTCTGTGTTGTAATTGAAATCAATATATTTGAAAATGTAGAAAACATCCAAAAATATTTAAATAAATGGTATTTAACAGTGTGATTAGTTGTGTGATTAATCACGATTAATTTTTTTAATCGCTTGCCAGCCCTACTTTTAATATATCACTTTGACCTGTGCTCTCAATCATTCTCACAAGCTAATTAGGACCAGGCCTAGTCTGTTCTTAAACTGGAAACTTCCAAGTAAAACTTTCTAGCTCCAGAAGTGGTGGTGGTGGTGATTCATTATGTAACATGCTTCTCTTTGAGTCAGTATCACACCAACACCCGTAGGAGGTGCTAACCTTGCAGTCTTTTGCATGAGACATAAAACCAGGGTCCTGAACACTTGGAGAGGTTAATTATCCCAAGGAATATTTGCAAAGCTCCTCTCTGATATTTTCATTGAATATATGGTATTTCTTCTTCACTTCCAATACTAGGTGCTCAAATACTATGATGGAGGGACAATGGCCCAAGTCTGTAATGGGACTTAGGTGCCTAAACACCAGATTTAGAGGCCTGAGTCTCAGATTTAGGCACCACTGGGATCCACAAAACCCCCACTTGGCTGCTACCTAACACTGTAGGTGCCTAAATTCACTCAGTGCCTAAATTTTTGTTGTAAAAGTTCCCTCAGTGCCTACGTTTCTGCCTTTGGGAATGTGTACAACATCTCACTCTAGGTGGCTGAATGCCAATCTCATTCCTAAATCCCAGCAGGATCCTCAAACCAGGTGAAGATGGGTATTCCCCTGCCTATGTCACCTGTAAGGCCCAATCCAGCAGATGTGCTCAAATCATACCTTCCCAATCTAGGCCCATTCAAGAGGAGGAGATCGTGGTGACAGTGCCCTTATAAATTTTAGACCACTGGTTAGGGCACTCGTCCAGGATGCAGGAGATCCAGGTTAACTTCCACCCTCTGTCTGATGGGGAGAAAGAATTTGAACAGGAATCTCCCACTTCTCAGAATAGCACCTTTATGTGTCTCCCTCAGCCTCTCCTGTTGAAGCTGTTGCAGTTTGGATACATAAACTCCCCAGTAGGGCTCCCCAGGGCACAGAACATGTCACCTCGACATGGCACACCTACAGTATACATTGCAAGCCAGAAAAAGTCACAGGTAACTGAACTCACTAGGTCTAATTCTCTTTTACACTGAGGCTGCTTCACCCCATTTTGGCAGTTTAAAGAGGTCTTAAAGT